>NW_024884744.1:1017207-1359707 GCF_019232065.1 Centrocercus urophasianus | reverse complement strand
GACGCACATAAACAGTCTCAGGTACTCAACTGCATTTTTCACTATGGCAGATGGAGCATGATAAACACTATCATTTTAAATTCCATATGTTAAATTAAATTGATATTAGTTTTTTTTTTTAGTATATTAAAAATATTTTGTTCTCATCTAGTGATTATTTTACAAGCTACAGACCACAATCTACAAAGATTACATTATCAGCACCTTGCAGCACCATTCCCATCCACCAGCCTGACTGCCCACCTAATGACAGAAGAGGATTTCACTTGCACATTTAATTTATGGCAACGTCCCATCTTTAGGGCACTTTCTGCACAGCTGTCCACATTTAAGACAAAAACCTGAAGACTTCCACTGCATCCTGCATTGCCATACCCCACGGCCACACTCCCCATCTCCCCCAGTGCTGCCTCCTGTCCCAGACCTGTCCTTTGTGATCTCAGGGAGGAGGGGAGGTTGGTCAAGTGCCAAGGATGGGAGACGGTGTGAAAAAAATCACAGCTCCTCAGGAGCACCATGGTGGCTTTCCTGGTAGAAAGGCAGAATTTGTTTTCAGGATATGATGATTCATGTTTTACAGAAGAACACACAAAAATATTTCCTTCTCAAGTTTGTCTGCTTGCGAACAATTCTTCTTGTTAAAACAAAACAAAAAAAAAACATCCAGTCATCCTGACACCTCTGTAATGACAGAGAATTCAACCTTGCAGAATGTAATTGCCCAATGAAGAATTTTGCCAGGATACCAAGATAAATGTAATTACTTACATTATGCATGTTAATGATTATGAACAAATAAGGTGTCTGCCTGGCTTTACAGCTCACTAGAAAGCCAACAGTTCCACTAGACATGGCTCCAGTAAGCCACGTTGGACGTTGCTGTAACCACCCCAAGTCTGAAACTAAGCCAGAGGAAATCAGTGGAAAGCCAGCTGCTGATGTCAAGTAAAAGAGAAAAAGCCAATAAAGAGCAATAGCTGCTATGTAGGGATTAACACCTTCTGCATAAAGGAACACCTTTGCCATTGCCAAGAGATCTTCAGTAGGAAGACCTGCAGACAGAGAGCTGCCAGATGGAGCTCACCAACATTAGTTACCATGAATTCCTAACCTTAACACACACTACCTGTGTCACACCGTGCAACTAAAAGCATAAACAACAAGCTGCTGCAGCTTTGTTGGCAGAGCAATGTGCAGCAATGCAATAGGCAGCAGCACAGGAGCTCCATCTGCACCTGCTGGTGGTTATTGATCAACACGATGAGGAGCGCCGGCCTTACTGCCAGACAATAACTATATCCCTACAAACCACTGATGGGCTAAACAAGCTATTAATGACAGGTTGCTCTCCATCATTTAAAACGGACTGACGCTGCTGCTTGACCACAAGGACAAGGAGGTTATTGCCTTGGAATGTTATACAAAAGACACAAATAAGATAGCTCTGCTGAAGAAACCACACGCACGGCTACGCAGTCCAATTTCAACGGAGTTACTAACAGAAAACAGAGCTGCAAACAGTTTCCTGTTCCAAGGTTTCTAAAGGTTGTTAAATTAGCAATGTATAATTCAGCAAACAAGCAGGCACCAGAGCAGCTCCTCCAGTTGGTGTTCTGAAGGAATCCATCAGAGGGTGGTGAGGCCCCAGCACTGCATCCCAGAGCTGTGTGTGCCCATCCTCCCAGTGGCTTTGGGCACCAGGTCTATGGGAGGTGTCCCTGCTCACAGTATGGAGTTGGCACAGGATGGACTTTAAGGCCCCTCCCAGCCCAACCAGCCCACAGCCCCAGGATTTGCATGCTTACTGACACCAACAGCCACATGAACTTCGTGAAGTTCTCTGGTCTACTGAGTAAGGAATTGTTTATGAAAGCGTGTTTTCACACTGAAAGTATTTGCAAGTAACAACTTGCAAAATATTTACCAAATTTTTGAAAAGCAGCCATGTGTAGCTAGATGCTAAACACCCAGATGGCAGATGCCATTAGGCACATGTTAGCAGTAAGACAGGCTGCAATCCAGCAAACAATACCTGTAAAATGCAATGAGAAAGCACATCCCATTTTAAATAAAAGATTAAATAGATTTATAATAAGTAGATTTATAATCAATAACTAGACTCTTGTTTCCATTGCCAACCGTGAGGAAAAAAAGGAGAAAACCAATTTCTTACAGGTATTTGGAGATGCAGAAAGGTGAAGCAAAAGAACTAAAGCAATAGTGTGGCTTAATTCTTCTGAGAAACGTCCCCATAATTTACTGGAGTTCAAAGGTCTTTCTGAACTTGTCTGCCATAACATTGAGATGTGAAAGTTTCCTGCCACGTGAAATGATGTGAAAGAATCCTCCCATCTGCAGGTGCCTCGGGAAACAGTTCATTTCCTTGAGCACCCGTTCCCAGGATGGATTTTCTGAGATCACAGGGAAAGGGAAAAAAGTCTTAAAGACCTGGAGGTTTTCGACAGATCTTTCACAGCAGTACAAAGCAGCTAATGTATTTCATGGCAATGACATTATTCAAGCATACAGCGAGTTACCGTGTCAAAGAACTTCAGGTTCCATTACTCTGCAGAGCTTCTTTCCAGCACATTTTCCCCCGAATCCCCATGAAACTCAGGACACGAGCAGGCAGAAATCCTGGCCCACCCTCCCCTGCCCCACTCTGCTCGGAAACCACAGACCTCCTCCTCCCAAACCCGCAGGTTTGAGGTGACATTATAAATCAGACCCGCAGCTCCAGCTACTGCAGCACTCCCAATTTAGAAGTAGTACCAGTCACGGTCATCTGTCAAGACTACAGCATCTTTATAATGCATTAGAAAAATTCTCTGAACCCATCAGATTACAACGACCTGACACCAGCAGAGGAATGAAACATTTTAAAAATTTATTTAAGAGATTCAACTAGCATGCAAGATACCTATGGAACCAGCAAACAAAATTAATTTTCCAACTGCTCTTAGAACTATTCATAGCGCTCGGCTATTTATTCCATTTACAGATTCTAAATACGAGTTGCAATGGAGCATTTAATATGCCATCATTATAAAAGGCAAACTGTTGACAGAACACGCACACTGCTATCCTGCTCTTAGTCCAAGAAGGTACTGGAATATATTGGAATACCAGCTCCAACAAAGCACGCTTCCCACGCGACCCCCAGAATGGGAAGCAACAACAGAAAAGCAATTTGTTCAAATGCTCGTGCAATACACTGTGATAAGATTTTATTTTAACAGCAGTATGGAACAGTATGCATTATTTAGGTATTATATGAAAGATTAAGCATGAATGTAAGCGCTTCTCCTGAGGTACTGAAACACACGTGCCATTACTAGTGAGTATTTTGATTTAATGGGATTTAATAATCTGTTTAGATGAACTACTCCACGCTCAGATGATGCTGATGCTAACATTCTACTCTCAAGGAGCTTCAGACTTGTGACAATATTGCATTTTTTCCAGTTGTGATCAACTGATTTGTTTTTAATGCTAAGTATGTCTTGCCATCACTTGTGGTTTGAATATGTTTACTTAAACCAAAAATACTTTGCATCTCAATTATTATTTTATACTGCAGCACTGAATGGAACTTAACTCAATACATTATTCATAAGGCACAGACAGCAGAAAAAACAAAGCTGTGCACTTCTTTCAAAGCCGTCAAATTACTAAAACACACCATATTTATGCATGCAATATTTGATTGTGTGTGTGTCTTCTTTTTGTTGGGTTTTTTTTTTTTTGTCACAAGTTTGTTGATTTCAGATCAGGATATGCCAAAAAACCCTACACCAAACAATTTTTTGTTTATAATTAAGGTAATCATCAATCCAAGGATTGTAGTCCATTTTATTTCATCTCTACATCAAAAAAAAGTAATTTAAAAAAATTAAAATTCCCTTGAAATGGTAAGATAAATGAAAATGTAAGTGCCTTCACACAATAACAGTAAGCTGACCCTCTGGGAAATGGTTGACTTTCTCAATTCAAGGTATTCAAAGCTCATTCAAAAGTGTTCATTTGGAATGCAGATATCAAAGATGATGCAAATGTTCAAGAGAAAATTAAAACTTACCAGATGTTCTAATCCAGCTTTGATGTTTCCAGCATCCCTGCAACAGAAGAACAGAAGTCCTAAATAGTTGCTAAATCCTTGTCTGAAACAATTTATATTTAACTCTGAAAATGGCAAAGCCATGAAATTCCTTGATTATGTAAAATTTTTATTTTTAATATCTTAATCGTTAAAATACTTTTAGAGTATTGACCACCCAAATGCACAGCTACAGAATTATTTATAACCTCAAATTTTACCTGCCTTAAACCCGCAATAAACATCAGCAAAGCAATAGAACACTCACTTGAAGAAGCATTTTTAAGATAATTACCCCACAACTTCATAGTGAACTTAATAAAGCAAAACACTGCATAATGGTGTTTATGAAATCCACTCTCTGTGGCTTTACATTGGTTCTGCCTCATCACTGCTCCAACAGTACAACTGGAGACTGGTTAAGAGGCAGTGCAGTGCATGAACTGTACATTAACCAAGCAGGTTGTGGGAAGAAAAGACCAAGCTACCAATAAAAAAAAAAGAAGGGAATAAGAGAACTCAGAGCAAAACACAGCCCATGAAATACCTTGCCATTGCAGTGCTCATACAGTGTAGTGCTATCCTGGAGCAGTAAAGCTCACAAGGTTACCTGCAACTACTCTGCTACTTGAAGAGAGCATCCAAACCAAAGTAAAACAATAAAAATCCCCAGGCCACCAAGTAAAGGAAGCTGGTTCTGCTTTCATCGGCCCCCGGTGCCAAAAATGCTTCCAAAAATGTAATCGTGTTGTTTGAGGAAAATGGGCCTTCAGCATGCCAAGCAAGGAGAAACTGCGCCCAGAAGCATTTCAAAAAATCAGGTAATGAACTGCATGACCATAGAATGGTTTGAGTTGTAGTGTACATTTATAATACTTCTTTTTTTTTTTTTCCTCCAACAAATTATTAAACTGTATCAAGCCACAGGAGCAAAAAGTCCAACTCTACTCCTCCACCAAAGCAATGCAAAGATTGATGCTTTCATTCCCTTCATGCAAGCTATGGGCTATAGAACACAAGGTGAAGTAGAACAAAACAACTATAGAGCATGAAGTTTTATTAAATTCAGAATATGTTCAGTTGCACTTTATGCAGCTTAGCTGTACCTTAGACTTCTATATAAAGCTTTTATTTAAGAGTTCATAAAGCTTTCTAAAAAAATGCACATGCTCTCCATCAAAGTGGAAGCGTATCATGGACAAAGCAACAGATACGTCTTCCTTACACTGTTACTCAGCATTTTGAAATGAGAATATACTATTTGAGTTTGCAAATACTTCAATAGGAATTGTCTTCAACATCCGTTGCGAGGTGCTAAATGGCCTTAAGGAAACTGCTTGGGAAGCAGGATCCAAGACGCTGATGTTAGGAGCTCCCCACTAATGGTATAAAGCCTGCCCTGTTAGTGGCCTGTCTCCTCTGCTGTCCCTGTCATGACTTCATCAATATTGGTACAACTCTTTTTGCTCTGTGCTGAAAGCAGACTTAATTCAATTATAGGTCTCAAAACTGATAAAAACGGTCCTGAAGTGGAAAATGCGAAGAGATTATTGGCAAATGAATAAAGATTTGTATCGAACTAACACGCAGGAGTACAGCAGGTTTGGGTTTTTTTTCTTTAATAATTCCCTGCCTTAAGTCTTCTGGGAACAGCGAGTTTCCCTTCCCCTCATGCAGCACATCGATTTCTGAATTAGACTGCAATATTAAATAATTAATATACTTGCCATGATTGATGTTTTGCATTAGTTGAATATTAGGTTATCAATCAAAATCCACTTGGTTTAATGTAATAATATTGAAAAAGTGTCACTGGCTGTTCATCCAATTTGTAGTTGAGGCAGCACAGATAGTAATATTGGTGTAACACACGGCTCTAACGCAGGAAATGCAGTGGCTGAACATCCATAAGGCAGACATTATCAAACAAACCAGGACAAGGTTGAGGCTGTCCTAAATAAACCCCGTGGCACCTGCCAGTTTCAATGAAGTGCTCCTTCTGCTGCCACGCAGCAGACAGCAGGGACAACTAGCGAAGCCACGCATCGGTTGTTCTTTCTAGTTAAAAACAATTATCCAAACAAGATTCCTTTCAAATACTGCCTTACACAAAATCACAACTGTTGCTACAGCTCAGCCGTGATGTGCTTCAAAGTTCAAATGAGCCTTCAACCTCCACTGAATGCCTTAATCATCAATGACATAAAACACTACGAGTGAGTGGCAGTTGTTATGCACATCCAGTACTGCTGTACTCCTAGAAACACCAGAAGTTGCATCAATATAAATTATCTTGATCAGGTGAAGAAGTTTTGCTAAAAACTTCTACACCACCCTACACAGCTCCCATGAGAACAACTAATTGCCTTTCAAACAGTCTCTCCATGCATTTCATCTGTTTCTCTGGTTTGTTAGGCAAACTTGGTTTAGACTCAAGTTTCCTTTTTCCCTACACAGAAGCTCTGGCACTGTGCTTCTGGGTCTGGGACAGAAAAGAGTTGGTGACATAGATCACCAGTTCACATGTATGTATTTTAAAACCATACACCAAAACCAACAAGCACAATATTTGGGACAATCCAAACATTAGCTTCTGGTAATCAGAGAATCCTAGAATGGCCTGGGTTGAAAAGGAGCACAGTGCTCATCCAGTTCCAACCCCCTGATGCGTGCAGGTCACCAACCAGCAGCCCAGGCTGCCCAGAGCCACATCCAGCCTGGCCTTGAATGCCTGCAGGGATGGGGCATCCACAGCCTCCTTGGGCAACCTGTGCCAGTGCCTCACCACCCTCTGGCTGAAAGTAACATCAAACAGAAAAACGAGGGACCTACAAGGCCGCAGGAATTCAATGAAGCAAATGTAGCCAGCTTTTGGAGTACTAGAAGCTGTCATGTAGGTGACTGATGTTAACTTCTATGCATCATAACGTATTGTTACATTAACTTAATGTAACTAAAGTTCACTTATTAGCACTAGCACTTTTGCTAGTGAAGTAAATTGAAATAAACTTACTTCAAATGAAAATGAACATGTTCACATTCTTCAGTCCCCCTCATGTTATCAGCTTGTTACCAAGCTTTCCCTTGTATATGTAGTTAGCAAACTCTTTGCCAGTGCTTACTGAGCAGAACCCACACATCACAGAATAATTCCACAGTACCTCTGGATGCTGAAGGATCATTCTGCTGTCCCAGATCACAGGACAGCTCGGGCTGAGGGCACGGTGGGCTCTGGGGCCAGGCCACCAGGCTTTGTCCATTCATGGTCTGGAAGCACAGCCTGAGGAGGCAGCCCTACTACTCATAAAACATGCCCACCCAGAGGGCATACACCTTACACCTAGTCCCCAGCATCTCTTTCAGCCCATGCTGGCTGCTCTCTCCCCCCAGCTCTGACTCCCTTCCCCACAGCCCCTCCATCCCTCAGCACAGTGCCCTCCCAGCCCTCCTCTGGCCGCTGCCCCTCTCTCCTCGCAGGGATGGAGCTCCAGCCCCTCACCACCTTACTGCCCTCAGCTCCACTCTACGCAGTCCCAGATGTCCGATTTTGCTCCTCAGAGGACAAATGAATAAATAAAACATTTCATTGTTAGCAAGGCCCTTGGCAGCACGCCCTCTGGTTGCACAATATTAACTACAAACTACGAAGAACAGGGTCAGATGCAGCAGTTCAGGTCACGCAGCACCACACTCTCAAATAAAAGCCTTTGAATTCCACTCTGCAAACACCAGCATTTGGTTGGTGATCGCACAGCACCGTCCTAAGTTGTCTCAGATTTTCATGGAGCTCTCTCACATTTGCCACTCCACTCACTGGACCACTCAACAAGCACATCCCATAGTGGTGAATGCTTTAGAACCCAGTAAGGCAGATCCAGATACGGGATCTATTGCACAAACCATTATTAATAACTCAGGCTAGCATTGTTAACACTCCAGGTTCTGACTAAATTACAGCATTTGTGTAAAAACAGAAGCCAGCAAACAACCACAGCTGTTAACAGCTTCCCTTCTCTCTCAGAATATGGAAATCTCCCATCCAAAACTCAACCAGCAGCAAGATCATTTCTTTCAATGGCCAATATCTCATGGTTTCCCAGACCAGAGCTTGACATTGCATATACTGCCAGCAAAAAGAAAATTAGTTTTCCATGTATTCACTTCTACCCTTGGATACCCCAAGGCAGAGAGCAGGAGGAATGTAAGGAATAAGGTGCTGGGTTTGGGAAGGCATACCATGCTTTTGTCTGATTCCAGAAAGATAAGAGCCTGATACAGGGGAAAAGCCTGCTATCAGAAATAACCTGGATAAACACACCGTTATGACATCTGCACACTGAGCAGTCAGTGGTTACTGCGCACTTGCAGCTCCAGTCTCAGCTAGATGGAATTTCACTGTCAGAGCTGCAGAGTCCCAGACGTAGCTTTTAGGAATGGACAACCCCATCGTACCGCACCAAATTTTATAGCTTCAGTATTGTTGTGTTTTCTGTAAAATTATAGGCGATGTTTCCAAGTCTGACTGCAGACCACAGAGACTAATTTCAGCACGCTTTGGGAGAAGCAACAAAGATGACATAGAAATCCAAGCCGTGCCTGTTCTCTCCTTCAAACCACCTACAAGAGGACAGTGCTGACTCTCCCAAGAGAACAGGTAAATCCAGACCTACTGACTTCTGATGGCAAGCTGGTCCAACACAGCACCAGAGGTCCGGCAGAACTGCCTGTAAAGGCTGTGCAGTGTGCAGGAACAGAACTCCAACAAACGCCTTGCTCTTCAACATGACCTGTTAACATTCTCTGGGTTGTAAATAAAATCAGTTAGTAGTAAAGAAAGTGTACTTTTCTTTTCTTTTGTGAAGAAAAGTACAGTTTATATGTTTTGTAGCTAAGTGAAAATTACATCAAAGAGAGCCTACAAAAGGCAAGAGGGGAAAGCCATGAAAGGAAGCTATTTCCTCTTACGTAAGGATGGAGGAAAAGAAACCTGAGTTTAGGAACTAACACAGGCACTACTACCAATTAAGCCTATTAACTAAAAAAAAAAAAAAAAAAAAAAAAAAAAATTAAGATTTCATAGATCATGCATTTATGTACTCAAGTTGCTTGGAAATGAAGACGACAGATACAATATGAACCACAGTCCTGTTTGGCACATCTGAGATACAAAACCTTGAGAAGCACAGCAATGAAAATCAAAATCCCTGCAATGAAGTATTGAAGTTAACACACACAAAAAAAAAATCCTCAATGCTTCATTCACTTCAAAGAAAATTCCTGGACTCCTTAACAGATTTAGGAGCTGAGGCTCCTCATATCCTGTTTTCTGCTACTGAAAGATCCAACCAAATGTGCAAAATGAACTACCCAAAATGATTTAGCAGTGCAATGCCAACTGCAGAGGGGTTGCAAGTCAGAAGAAACACAGGGCAATAACCTGGCTGTCATTCTGACAGGAGCAAGCATCCTGAAAACCAGCACAATATGTTCGCTGAGAATACTCTTATCCCAGTCAGAGTCCAACAGGACGAGGTGTCATTAAGCTATTAACTTGGTGCTACTGTTCTCATCATCTGTGCACAATAAAGTCCCACCAAAAGAGGGAATGCTTAGGGAGCCCTTCACTCTGAACGCTGGAGAAAACAGCCGTGATGCCTTTTGAAGTGTGAATGCTGTTTTGCTCTTACTTAATAGCACATCCAAGCGGTCTGGAACTGGTCCTGAAGAGTGAGGACTTCAAAGCTGATGTTATTGCACTCAATGGTTCCTTCACTCCAGTCAACCAAAGAATTTATTTCACTTGGGGAAAAACGGTAAGAAGTTTGGCCAATTACTAATAAGTTAAATTTGATAAAGATTCAAGAAGATTATATGAAGGTCACTTATCAAACGCAGGAAGAAAAGCAGGAATGCCTCCCCATAGAGAGAAACACATACAGAATAACTTGGAACTGCTGAAGAACTCTGAAGAATATAATGCAAGCTAAATTGAATCATGCTAAAACCAGGGACTTTAAATAGGACACAAGGTGAAACAATTTCCATAATATGTTATCCCAGAGAGAAGGAGAATCAGTACCCAAGAGACCTTATCAAATATTCAGGAGGGAAAAAATATATATAGCCCTGTCTCGCAGAGTAAAATTCAAGATTGTATGCAATTGAAATAAACACTGAAACTAAGCAGAGGAAGAAAAGCCAAAATATGGAGCTGATAGCTTCAATATTTTCAAATAGACTACAAAACAAAAACAAAAAGAACATTTTCTCTCCATAAGAATTTCTCAGCTAAAGGAGAGCCAAGATAACTACCCAAAAAAGCCCCCAGTTCTGTTTTACTAAGACCTGAGATCACGTATAAAAATCCTATAAATTATCAAGGCAGATTTATTTACCCCGGTTGCCAGTTCAAGCCATTCCTCAGATAAAGCTGGAAATTCAAAGGAGGAGGTAATTTGCAAGTCCTTGGAGTTTTGATACATGATTGAGCAGGGGACGCAGGTTCCCATTTTTATTTCTTTCCCTTCTTTGCTGCTCTGTGCTCAGGATTTCCCCCACAAAGAGCAAAACCTTGTTAATCAAGGCCTGAACTCCCAGCAAACACAAGCAATTAAGCTTCAGACTTTGGAGGAGCACTGCCTTTGTTAACCACGTTATTTGGTAGTTTTAAATAAATTAGACATCTCTGGCCTATTTTACCTTTTCTGTAATATTATTTAGTCGATATTCAATTAAAACACATCCTGTAGGTGAAAGTGTATGAAAACATTTCAGTAAGGGACGTCGGTGGCAGTAGGAAGCGTTGCTAATTAGTCTCTAAGTACAAAATAGATTACAAAAGTAGCAAAAAGCCCAGCACTGCAAATGCACAGAACACTGCACTGAATATTAAACAAAGCAGAGCCAGTTTTAATGTCGGTAAACACAACTATAGGAAAAACTCTCTGGACTGGTAAAGAGCGTTACAGGTTAATGAGGAACATATAAAGAGTGCACAGTAATTATCATACCTAACACCTTACCATCTGTGTTTGGATGGCTGCAGAATATAAACACAGTTCATCAGCATTAATCTGAAACTAATTACACCTGCATTTTATTAGCAGAATTTTAGGATCATTATTTTCAATGTTGGATTTCTCTCAACTGCGCTCAGCTCTGGGCGATGAAGGATATTAAATTTAACTATAAATCAGGGAGAAAACTTAGACGTCCTAAGCACTAAAACAAGTTGAGTACAATCGATTTTCCCAGTTCAGAAAGCTTCTAAATCCTCGCCGTTCACCCAATTATGACTGTACTTAACCTAATGAAATTTCATTCTGCAGGAACAATACTATTCTTAAACAAATTTCTGAAAAAATATAAGATTAAAAACTTTGACACAAAGAATAAACTCCCAGAGAAAAGATGCAAATAAAATTACTATCATAATCTTTTGTTTTTTATTTGCAAGTATAAAACCGAGGAGAAACAAAAGCATGGAACATAGCATCTGTCATATCAGAATATAAAAAGATGATCCTGGCACAAAATGAAAAAGCTCTAATTCATTTGCAAATCAAGCCTGCCAGTTCTATTTCAAGCTGGCGGTAACTGTCAAGAGTTAACAAGATAATCACTTTCAATCCTGCCTTCAATGGTACATTACACTGTTACTCCATTCAATAAGGCCGTTCTTTGGGGCACTAGATGAATGGTTTTCATTTCTAACTCTCACAAAAAGTTGCAGAAAAAAAAAATCCATGGGGCTTAAGAAAGAAATCCCTTTATGGGCATTTATCTGCCGGCACTTGCTTTTAGGCAAAATGAGATATTTGGGTACGTTGGTGTCCATTTACCTCCTCTATTCCTTCAGGCCCTCGGTCTGTTGATAAAGCAGCACACAAGGACTCCTCACGCCTGTGGTTCATTTTCTGTACCTATGCACATTAAAGCAGTTCTGAGAGCACTGCAGGTGTGCGCAGCTCACTGCGCCCCGGCACGAGGCAGCATCTGCACAGGGCCACCTCCAGCTCCACTGCAGACTGCAAAATACACTAAATGCTCGTGGAAACGTGCTCGAGGAAACTATCAGCAGTTCCTCGCTGAGCGTTTAATAAAAGTAAAGTTAACTATTAAAAGCATTCTTCCTGTGAAGCAAGTTAATATGGAAGTTGTCTGTATTAGTTACTCTTTATTATTTTTTCACTTATTATTATTTACTTAACTGCTTTTGAAGATTCTGTGCTATGCATTCTTCACAAACAGATAACATCTTTTAGAAAGAAAACTGTGGTAAGCATTTAAAACTTTGAGGTAGAGAACTTTGTGTAATCATAGAATCACCAAGGTTGGAAAAGACCTAAAAGATCATCCAGTCCAACCGTTCACCTATTCCCAACAGCTCCCACTAAACCATGTCCCTCAACACAACATCCAGCCTTTCCTTGAACACCCCCAGGCTCGGTGACTCCACCACCTCCCTGTGCATCCATTGCAGTGCCTGACCACCCTTTCTGAAAAGTAATACTTCCTCATGTCCAGCCTGAATCTCCCCTGCCGTAGCTTGAAGCCATTCCCTCTGGTCCTAATCTCTGTGAAAATAACTGAAAATCAAAACCAAGAACTTCAGGCTTTTGCTCATCACTCCACCAGGGTGGATAGTGATAGGACAAGGGGAATGGCCTTAAACTGAGACAGGGGAGGTTTAGGTTGGATATTAGGAGGAAGTTTTTCATGCAGAGGGTGGTGAGGCACTGTTACAGGTTGCCCAAGGAGGCTGTGGATGCCCCATCCCTGCAGGCATTCAAGGCCAGGCTGGATGTGGCTCTGGGCAGCCTGGGCTGCTGGTTGGCGACCTGCACACAGCAGGGGCTTGGAACTGGATGAGCATTGTGCTCCTTTGCAGCCCAGGCCATTCTAGGGTTCTATGATCACTCTAAATTCCTACTATAAGATGCCTACATATAAGGCTGCTTCATATAGTTATGTAATCTATTATTAAACATTCTAAAGTGACAATTTACATTTTTTATACTAACTTCAGAAGTTTTGTTTGTTTGTTTTTAAATAATCCCCATAGATATCAGTTCACAAGAGAAAAACTCATGCTAATACCTGTATTTAACATCTAAAGTTAATTACCCCTGCCCAATCTCCGGCCTGCTCCCCATCATCAATGCCAACAAGCTTACTGTCAGATGGGTAGAGATGTTCATTCCTATACGGGGTAAAGACTTATTCTAAACGAAGCAGAACTACCTGATGTCTGACAGTTGGTTTCTACCATCCCAACTGCTTTACCTAATGCACCCTGGAATACTTCAGATCACAGCAGACTCAGGTTTCCAGTTGCATTTCACAGTTTGTTTCTATTGTACTTCATTCCAAAGGTCTTTGCAAATCTCTCACCTTTTTTCCTAATCTGGGCACTCCAGATGGGCTGAGCACATGCTGAGTGGCAGGAGAAAGCCAAGAGATCTTCCAG
Organism: Centrocercus urophasianus; assembly: GCF_019232065.1. NCBI lineage: Eukaryota > Metazoa > Chordata > Aves > Galliformes > Phasianidae > Centrocercus > Centrocercus urophasianus. The sequence goes on along the minus strand of NW_024884744.1, from coordinate 1,346,142 downwards.
ACCCATGCAATCCAACATGGAACAGCCTCCCCAATAGCTTTAGGTCACAAACAGGCCTGAGCCCTGTTTATTTGTTATTTCTTTCTCCAATACTTGTAATGGTCTTTGACTATATAATTTAAAAGTTTATTATTATTTGATAATATTAATGCTAAAATTGCTTTTGCTCTTATGCTCACTACCTATCTACTCCACAGAGAAAAGCTTCAGAATTAATGGACATGTTCAAAACATTGCTATGCCAGGGCTGGAAACAGTGATGCTGCCAATGCCCAAAACACTACATTAAATCACAAGAAAATTTCAGTAAATAATTCTTTTCATAGAAAATTTTACAACTCAAAAAGAAACCCCAAACACAAAACAAACCCAAACCCAACACTGAATGATGCTGTTTAAGTACCTCGTATTGGTGTGAGTTGGCCCAAAACCTCCTTAAGGCTCCATGTCCAAATGTTCCTTGGGTTTGTTTTTACCACAACACGCGTTCATTTTACTCTCCAAAATAGCTGGTTTTATTAATAGGCTTTTAACCTTTTTCTTGCATCAAAGAATGCAATAGCATCTCCCCAGTTCAGCATTTATCATGCCCAACACCTCATAAAGGACGTCTCCAGTAAAAAGAGAGCAGCACTGGCTTTGTAAGGCGAGAAGCAGCCAGCTGAGATGTAGACCAGGAGTCTTAATAGGATCTTGTGTTTTGGCTTTCCTTCAGTGACATTAAAATAAGTCACAATGCAAGCAACTGATTTGCTACCAAGTTGACCAAAATTAATAGATAAGACAAAAATATTCAGCACGTCTCATTCTACAGCCAAGATTTCTCTCAAATGTTATTTTTCTAATATGAAGCCAACAGATTCCTGAAAACATCAAGCACTGTAAACATGGCAGTTTCTAAGGACACTTGGATGTAAAGCAATTTGGAGCTTGGATAGTAAAACCAGCACTTCCAGTTGTACCTTCAACTATCCTGAAAAGCAGCACAAAGTATTCTATAACAACAACTTCAGAACAAACAAGCTGCCAAATCCTGCAAGAGCAAGATTCTCTGAGAATTCCTAGACTGTACAGAAAGACCTGGAAATGAGGATGGACAGATGTGGATGTGTGCTCCACGTGCTCTGACCACAGAAATCTTCTGGTCGCGGAGCCAAAGGCACTTCATCACTGCAGACCGCTGAGCAACCTGATTCTGTTTCACAAATTTAACTGTCAATATAGCACTGGGTAGAATTGGAACTTACACGTTAGTCTGAGATGGAGGGAAGTGATCTGACCCCGAGCCCCATTCCTGGCTGGGGAAAGAGAAAGCCATTGCATCAAATTCAGAATACAGAACGACTGACCAGTCTGCTGTACTGATCCACAGAAGCAGCGTATTGAAATTGCTGGAAAAAGCCCCGTGTGTTGGCTCCTCTCCTAGGTTTCCAGTTTTGGCTGAAAGTCACAATACACAAAATTGCTACGTCTTGCACACATGTGCCAAAATCCAGTGTCCCCAGAAACTCAAACTGGAACCATTCCAAGCAATCAAACATTCGTGCAACAATGGTCAGGACCGAATGGACTCCTCCACAAAGGCACGACAGGATAAGCTGCCTACTTAACTTTCTGTTCAGGCAAGATATTGGAAAGTTATGTGAACGTCTGCACAGAATCATTTTAAGTCATTAAAAACAGGTCAAAACGTTGTTCTTTCTCTCCTTCCTTCTATATACATACACACATACCCCCTTCCTCTGGTCATTGTGGCTTTTAGTCAGCAGGGATGGGTAACTGTCACACCAATACCAACAGCAGGAATAGAAACAGAAGAAACTGGAAGAATGGAATAAAGCAATTTAAAACAATCCCTGACCTTACACGCAACAGGGGAACAAGCTGTTAACTATGCATACTTTTTATACAAAACCAGACAGAAACGTAGCATAAGCAATACCCAGGATAAACAATAATCTTCATCAAGCACAGAAGATGGGTAAAATCCAACTGAGAAACAACTGCAAACTATGTCCAATACCTGCAATTTAACATGCGTTCTTTTTCTTGTACAACTGTTGCACAAACCAGTGCACAAGTTAACAGAACAACATCCAACCTTTACCCACAACGTGTCCTGGCACATATTGCCTGGTGCATTACAAAAGTGTTCTTACAGGCTTTCCTCCTGCCTCTTCCACGTGACATGCTTACGTCACCCATCACGACTACGGTAACAAGGAGGGCTGAAATTAGAGCTCTCCACAGCATCTTTACCCTAATAGAATGTCAGAGGATGCAGTCGTTGAATGAGAAAAAGCCAAGGGCTGAGAAATATCTGAGAATACTCTAGTAGCTCAGCACCAGGTAGATTTTCAAATTAAAACACAGACCCCAAAGCCACAGCCCAGGGAATTCGCTATCCCTCGAATGTGGAATTGATCTGAATGCAATTACTTTACTCCTTTAGCTCCGTTTGACTTTGAACTAAACATCAATTAGTCCACAAACATAATACTGCAAGATCTGTTAACTCCAATACTGACTCTTCCATAAAAGATCTGAAGCAAATTTATTGGCCTTCATTTAATAGCTTTCAGCAATCGCAAATATCACACACAAAAGCTCAACTTCATTTTCTGATGGTCACTTAAACCTTTAATTCTCATGATAAAACTCACTCAGTCTCAGTTTTTTAAAACCTCTAAATTAGCAAACAAGACACCACATAATCTATGCCATAAGCATAGGTCTCCTCTGAAAAGCTGGGACCTCGCAGTGCTTCAGCTGCGATACACGCCATTGAGCCACGGCCAATATAAGCTAATTTGAATAATCAATATGACAACCTTATTTTTCTAATGCAAACAGGATTGATACAGTAAGGTGTCTCACTGCCACATCACAGTCATGGCCTCTTTTAACCCCTAATTAGATTTAGGCGATTATCCCTGCTCTTCCTTACAAGTGTACAGCCCGGATAAGAGATGACAAAAGCTATCTGCCACTTACTCAGCCTTTGCAGACTGCAGGTTATCCAGGGAGATACAGGGTAAGATCAGCAAACAATTGTTATTCATATCATCTACAGTTTGAAGATAGTCACAGCTCTCCATACACGCTAAGTGAAAATAGCCCAGAGCATTAGGTAAATGCAAAACGCTTAAGAACATCAGCGTTACACAGATGGAAATTCAAGGTGATGTTGGGGAATTATGCTTAATTCAAACTGGTTATCACAAAGAAAACTATCTAGCGGCTACTTGCTTTTTCAGACAGGAAACACTGAGCTCTCAACAGATTTGTGCTCATTGTTTATGTGTGGGTGACGCTGAGTACTTTACATGGATATTTCTAAGAGTCAAACTTAGAAACAGCAATCCCAATAGAATTACATAGCTAAACAAAGTAGTAAAAGACAGAGAAGATCTATTACAGAAACGTAATCACATTTCATTTACAAGAACTCTTATCTCAAGCATTTAAACATAAAATTTAAACAGTTTTCCATTTTATTGTGCTCAGTATTTGAGCTAATAAGATATAAAAGTATAATCACGTTAGCGACATTTCTATTGCATTACATAGACACAGCCCTAGATTAAAGGCAGAGCAGGAAAAAGAAAGCATGATGCTGCACATAAAACCGAGCGCGTTTCTGCTGGCAGAAGTACCTCAGTACCACATGTGAAAGCCACCGTGCTAAAATCCGATCTCGTGTCCGCTAATGTCTATTCCCACATGAACTGAAAAAGTATTTCCATACATACCATGCATCTGTGAATGTGTTTAACAGGTTTCTTTAACCAGCAGGGCTTTTCCTCCATGCTAGGGTTTTACTCCTATTGCAGGCCACACAATGACAGATCTGGAAATAACGTTTATCCATGTCAGACGCAACCCTCCCATGGCTGGAGAGAATCTTCTGTTTTGTTTTTGATTACTGTATATAGTGCCACTGAACAACCCTCACCAACACTGCTTTATCAAGGTAAAGCAGCCTACAGCTCAGCATCCATCTCCCTTCTGTGGAGTTACCTCCCACTGAAGACTCAGCACCTCTCAGTTCCTGCTTCTCCCAAGCCCACGTGTGCGCTTAATGCTTCTGCTGCATGGCTTACCTTGGCTGCAGACATCTCACTTTCTTCAAAAAGCAATCATTAAGGGGTTTAACCATTCCTTCATGGGATGTTGGGCAACATGCTGTATATTCAAGTAGCCCTTGGAAAACACAGAGTCATCTAGGTCCATCTGACTGCTACTGCCAGCTCACAAACAAAGCTTGCAGAGCTCAAAAGGCTTGCCTAGAAATAACCAGCCACAGCAACGCACAAAGGGGGAAAGAGCAATAATGAAAGACAACCGTTGGGTTACTTTAACGTGAGAGAATCTTATTTCAATTTCATTCCATAAAATTCTCATCAACTTGCAGAAAAATTAAATGTTGCGTTCCCTATAAATGCTCTCCATGGGTTGGATTATAAAATAGTTATTGAGAATGGTTTGATACAGGAAAAAGAGTCAGCATGAATTGTTTCTACTTTCAAGCTTCGCATTGGATTGCTCTCACAGAAGTAATAACGTGGATTTCTTTTATAATAGAAGTACTGCTTACACAAGCATCAAGTTTTTCTGTACTGAAAACTGCAAGTTAAGGAAGGGAAAGAATGCAAAGAAACCCCAGTGGAAGCAGGGCTGCTCACTGCAGGAACTCTTCCACCTCCCATATAACTCAAGTGCTCCTGGAAGGATCCCCAAGGGAGGGTTGATGCCTGCTGCTCACTGAAGTCTACTGGACATCTCACATCACTTCTGAGTTACTACAGCCTAAGTGATATTAAAAAAAGCCCAACAACCTATTCATTAAAATAGAAAAAGAACAATGTTATTATGGAAACTAAGAAGGACAGAATGCAGCTTCCTGTTCCAGGTATTCTCTTCTACCTCCCTTCCCATGCCCAGCACAGGAAAGAAGTGCAAGCTGTTGCTTTGCTGCCAAACAGCATGAGCTCAAACACAGCAACGCAAGCTGAGATCTGTCAGTCCAGACCTGCACGTAATGGAAAAAGAAAAACCACTGAGAAAAGTTGATGGGAAGAGAAAAACACTTCCAAGTTCTCAACACGCTGCAACACGTAACTGTCAGCATAACCCTTCTGTGGTTTGGGTTTTTTTTGTTTTCTTTCTTCCCCCGTTTTAAGTTGTGCTTAAATTGGTAATTTATTGAAAACAAATGAGCAAAACCTTCAGTGTTTCCGATTACCAGCCATACAGCTATTTCTCTAGAGAAGATATCTATTTTATAACCTTTAAAGTTAATGGCAATAGCTTTCAACAAGCTCTGGGGCATAAGGTGTTTGGTTTTGTTCTTTTTTAAACAAATTACGCAGTGGATTTTCATCTTTTGTCCTCTTCTATACAAAGCGCATGTTGACCTTTTAAGCAAGATTTCATGTCTTCCACTACACATAAGCCCCCACCTTCTATTCCATCTTCATGCTCACAGAGCATCCCGACTTGCAGAGGCCCACCAGAAATTAATGACATGTAGAAAGCAATACTACAGCATTAGCTACAGTTTCACAAGGAGAAGGCAACAGAACAAAACAAGGATTCTTGCTGTGAAGAGCAACATCCAGATCTGTCATTTTGCTTGGCTTAATTAAAGACAATTGCTTTGACAATCCATACTATGAGTACAGGTAGCAGTCAACAACTACGTACTGCCAAAACGTAATTTTAGAAGGAGAGGATGGAAGAAGGAAATACAAAGGAAATCCAGGACATGAGAAACCCTTTCACTCCCGCCCTCCTCGAGGCTGAGCTTTGCAGTATTGGACGCATTCGTCAATCACACTCTGCTGAATGCTGTCCTATAAATACATTATGTGTATTTCTTTAATATTTTGTCAAAGCGCAGTGCCCACCTGACAAGAATCAATAGGAAAAATCCTTTTCTCTCTTTGATACAGCATGATGCCATTAAGCAGCCTTCAGAGATTCTGATCTGAGCAGCAAAGTCAGACCTTCCTGATCAATTCCTTAATCCATTTTGAGAAAAGAGACTGATCTTGCTTTTTCGATTTCTGTCCAGGAAACAATCATCATTCCCAACATAACTCACCGTTAAATGGGCCTTGTCTTACGAGAACTTCAGCAGCTGGAAGCAGATGAGGAGCAAGCCAGGATCCAGGAGAATCACCAGGACATCTAACGGGCTTCCTCTGGGCTTTCCATTTCTATCTTGGAAGTCACTGAAAGCATTTCCCAGCCTCGTCCTTCATGGATCTTTAAAGATGTTGCTTTTAACATTATAAATAATGCATACATTGGCACCAAAAATCAAAATGATTCCAAGAACTTTTTCCTCCAGAAAAATCTTCAGTTCTCCAGGTGGCTGTTAGGGCTGCCACAAAGCAAACTGGGAACAAACCAACATGAAGCTCAAGTACTGATGCCATACAAAAGCATGGCTGGAGATAACACACTCTCAGTGTTGGTGGGTCCTTCTGCCAAGCTGAAGATGTTTTATGCCAAGACCAGATCATAACAGAGATGAGCTGTTAAGAGCCTACGAACCTGTTACATTAAAAACATCTCTGACCAAAACCAGCTGGGAGTAGCTCAGCAGACCAGCTCAAGCAGGAGGCTTGGGTTGGGCAGTCTCCTCCACAGGTAGGCCTGAGAACATTCGCACTTCAGCAAGAAGTTCTTCTAACAAAGTGGTGTTAAAGGAGAGAAATGAGCCCTGCTCACACCCCTGGCAGCACCCAACCAACCTACCTCAAGCAGCTGCCCCACCAGCCCCAGGCTGTCCTGTATCCCAATGGAAGGCTGCATCGTAGCTGGCACCACCTGGGATCCATGCATGCATGCAACCCCTTCCAGCTTCCTAAGCTCGTGCAAACATGTCCAAACCTACTGCACGTTTGGCTTTTTAAAAAAGCAGAAGGTGATCTTCAACCATGCAAATACTAGTTTTAGTAAATCCATTACAGAATTTCATTACCAAAAACTGTCATATTTCATCTGTATGTATGTACTACAAAGCGAAATAAAGAAAATGTTTGCTGGACTTTTTTTCCCAGTTGCCTGTTGTTTGCTTGCTCAGAAGAAGCAGAGCATGTTTTGTTTGTTTTGTTTTACTTAAATAATTGCTGGGGACTCCTCTGCTTTAGTTCCACGATAGCAAGGCCCTGGCTATACGGTTAGGTGATTACTGTATCTCTGCAGTTCAGTATCTGCAGGGTGTCTGAATGCCACTAACTACTTAAACCCAGTAAAGAGATTACAGCTCACGCTAACTGGATTTTCACAGCTCCGTATCATTCAGTTTGGATTCCTCCTACACAGATTAAGAGAGTCCATTAAAACAACAGTCAGCTGCTCCCGAAGTGCAAGGTGCCTTGATATAAAAAGAGCCACATGTTTACATTCAGGGAGCATGTGAGTGTGTGTGTAAATGAAATACTCTTTCAGAAATAATTCTCTATTGAGGAATTATTCAATTTTAAAACCCAAGATAATGCAAATTATATAGTTATAAGAGGACAATCATGGTGGCTGGCAGTTTCAGAGACTGCATAGTTTTGAAAACAGCTTAAAGTAATGTGTGTCTTTGAAGATATAGCCTTCAAATGGATTCCAAAATCTACTTCTGTAAATACAAGGAACAGGCATGCCCTCATCGTACGTGAATTGGGCAGGGAAGCTAATTCAACAAGCATCTCTAACTGATAGAGCTATGAAGCCAGAACACAAAACCTACACTTTTGTACTTCCTACCACTACTAAGTTGATTTTCTTCTTTAAAAGTGTTTCGAAGCGCAGAAGTAACACAGCTTCACTTCACAGCAGGTCTTTTTGTGGTTCATGTAGGTACCCGGGCCACTAGACAAGGCAGGGGGGTTTTCCACATTTCTAAATTTAATTCTAATTAGAAAATAGGGTCCAATAGGGACAGGGCCCATCAATTCAAAGCACGCATAACAAATCTCACTCAGTGAATGCTTACTTCTTCCCAAGCACTTGCATTAAAAACAAAAGTACCACATTGTTGCTTACATTCTAGTCAGAGATAATTAACAGAATTGACACAAACCAAAGAGTTACTGTGGGTAAAAGCTATTTGCTTTCTGGACCTGGATGTTCAGTGACATCCATGCAACTGTGCCCACAGCTCACACGTGTGCTCCCTGCCTGGAGTCCATGCAGCATTTTAAGAGTTTGTTAGCGAAATGCAAAAAAACACCATGTGCTGCTGCCCCAGTATTGCAGCCACTAAATAAATGAGCATCCTTTTCAGATATAAAAGGGGACTTTTTAGCAATCAAAAAGAAAAACAAGTCCGCCACAGCCCAAATGACAATAGCAACAAATCCAGGTCAAAGGCGAGTGACCCCAGAACCACTCCAGGCATATGGGCAGCTCTTTCCTTTTCAGGGGGAAACATTCACTCTGCTTCCCATTAGCTTTTGCCTGGCTTCCTGTTGAGGAAGTTGTCCTCACTTGGCCTCTCAGTTCCTCCTAAGCTCCAACAAGTGCACACCTTCTGCCAGCAAACCCAACTCCAGCGCTTCTCAGGGCTCTGCAGGTCTGCAGGCACCACCTGCACCGTGCCCTGCAGCAGCTGGGTGGGAACAAAGCCAAATCACTTAATTCCTTCCAGCATAACGCCATACCTCTGAGAGGGCAAGTAATGAAACCTGCATGAGTAAAACTGATGTCAAGGTACCACCATGATTACCTGGGAAGCAACGACACCTTCAGTGAGCTGTGCATTTGGAGCCCTGGAACATCTCCAGCACGAGGATGAGGAGGAATAGGCCTCTGACACAATCTTGCACTGACTTCAAAGATTCTAGACAAGGTTTTGGCTTAAAAATAATCCTTACTTGTTATATTTTGAATCAAACTTACAAGTAAGCTATTTGTCCTTCAAACTTCAGCTGCAAAGCAAACATCACTGCACAATACAAGCTTCAGAAGGACTAAAATAAGGACTAAAAGACAGCCCAAATAATTAACAATAACTGATGAATTAAGACTGAGCACAGTGCAAATTAAACAAACGTTGTAGCACCCCGAACATCAATTTATATTTGTACATTTCTGCTACTTAATAAATGTATCTTGTCATGTGAAATTTTAAAGAAAAGGCCTTGGAGTGACAAAATCAGTCTCAGTGTGACAAAATCCCATTTGTAAGTGAATAGAGATGATTGAACACAAATACCTTAGGCCAACAACTACAGAGATTATGTTTTGGAAGCAGCATGTGCATAATTGGATCAGATAAACAGGAACACTTTGCAGATTTTGAGAGCCACCTCTTGTTGCAGCAGAGGGTATGGGAAGCGATAAGCTACCAGTGGCCCTTTGCATTGTCTGGCCTATTAACATAAATGCTGCACCCAGAGGAATTGGACCTGAATTGAGGCTGGGTAATTGCTGGATGTGTTAAACCCAAAGAAGTCGCAGGATCATTTTTCCCTACTTACATCATACACTGCAAAAGTGAAACGTGAATCAGGACTATCTTCCAAAAGCTGAATGTTGTGGGCGTATGTATTTAATGTGAATCTTACAGACAGAAAGTGATCACTCACCAATTAACGGAAATAGAAGCAGGCAGTGAACGTACAAGCTGTCCACTCACCAGCTTTCCATTGGCAAGACTGGAAAGACAGATTTAAAATAGAAGTGCTCCAAACCACAAATACATCATGGGAAGAACGAAATATTCCTTAATGCAAACAAACAACAGTGTTTTACTCTAAGGCAGTGCATTATTGGTTAAATATACCACCTTATCTTCCCATTTTTGCAAAAAAAAAAACAAAACAAAACAAACAAACAAAAAAAAGATTTATAATGTAAAGACTACCTAATAACTGCCAGCTTTTTCAACAACTGGTCTTAAATGCAAGAATTCACACTACAAATGGATCCATCCCAAACCTTCGTTTGTTAGAAAAGCATTTGCTTAGCAAATGACAACCCATTCCATTGTGACAGAAACATAAACAGTTGTTAAAACCAAGCAGAGTGAAAATGAAAAATAAATAAAGCATTCTCGCTTACTGTCAAAGCAACATTTCCCAGAGCAAACTCCAACTTCCAGCTGCATCTCCTTGCTTTTTAACAGCAGCGCCTTGCTGTTCCTCAGCACGCTGAGGGGATCTCTCCTCCCAATCAAACATTTACCCTTCGCCACTGGTGAAAGGCAACAAGATCTCTTTACAATGTCTCGTCTTTTTCAATAAATTTTGCATGAAAACATGTTACCCAAGCACAAAGTTGCCTGCTGTCACGTTGGAAGTATGATAAATGTTTAATGAAAACAACACCACACAGCTTGGTGTCAGACAACAGCTATCACACAGCCCCGCTTTGATCTGAACAGACACTTAAAAGGAGTTCTGAGCGTGCTTTGCACCACAGAACTCTATAACCTATATGCAAATAGGAGAAAATTACCATAAATGACTTCCTGCCGTACCGTGTGCGAAGAGGTGAGGAAAACATGGCAAGCTCCATGAGCATCTCAACACCGCCAAGCTCTGCGATACCCAACGTTCCTCACTTGCTCCTGACACCTCCTGCCAAGTCCTGCCAAGCTCAGCCCTGTGCTGCCAGTGCTCCGGGCCACAGCCAGCAAGAAGCATGAGAAGGAAGCCCCACAAGCACTGCTGAAGTACTGAGGGCACACAGCCATCACAGAGCATCCCGAGCGGGAAGGGATCCATAGGATCTCTGAGTCCATCTCAGCCAATGCCAGGATCTGCAGCTCTCCATTCAAGGGGCGCTGTGCATTTCAGACACGAATCTTCAGCTCCATAATGCTTCTCTGGGTAGTTAAGCAGTCGTCAGCCCATTAATGCAAAAACGTATCGATAGTCTAATAAGGAGCAGAAATTAAACGGGTGGTCGGCTTTGATTAATGGCACAACACTTCTTTTTTCATAACAACTGAAAAGCTGCTCTTAATTTATTCCATTAAAAATTGTCAAAAACACTTTAGAAAGTAATTCAGAATTCTCCTGCTGAGAAAGCTAAGGTGAAACCAATAAATCTAGCACAAGTTATTTGGAGCTAACAAGTTTCTTGTCCTCTGGTCCAACAATGAACAATGATCCTTATGAAAACCACACCTCAATCCCTTAAGAACTTAAGGTCTTAACCCAATGAAGACTCAAAACACCAAAATTCAACAGTGTGCTCACACAGGACACATGAAAGCATGTATGCAAGTTGCTTCAAAAAAAGTGAATCTAAAAAAAAGCAGAAGAGATGAAATGTAATGATTTAATTAGCAAAGCTGGTGGCAAGGCACCGCAGCAGTAGAAACACACATTTAAGCAAAGCACAACTATAAAAGAGCTTAAGACATCACTGGATTACCAGCATGCGAAAGTAGCTGGGGTGAGTCATGGTTACATTCAGAAAAATGCCAGTTTACCTTCACTTGAACTGATCTTCATGAGAGAAGTTGGAAAAAGACAGGTTCAAGGAGCACAAGCAGGAGGAAGCCAGCTGTCAAAGCAGCCACAAGAGGTTCACAGACTGCTGAAGCTGGAGCACCTCTGGGTCTGCTTGGGAAACCCAGGCTGTAGCCAGGCCTGTTTCAATCCTAGACCAGGAATAGCCTATTTGTTATAGGGCTACTAAAGATTTCCTACGTTTAATACTTCTTCAGTAAGGATACACATTAGGAACAGTTACATAACTGGTATATTTAACATACCCAAGAAAAAAGAAGCCTCATTGCACAAGTAAGACCAAAATTTTCCTGGTTAAGTAAGCCACCCTGCAACACTTAGGAAAACATTACAGCCTACAATGCATTTTTAAAAGGTCACTAATGTCCACAAGTCAGGATATAGTCTAGCTAACACTGTATTAGGAACTGAAAAACCACGGAATAAAGAGCAAAGCTTCCAAACTGGAGCACTGGATTAAGCTTTGAAGCTTCAGAAATATGGGAAGGTGGGATACAAAGCCCATTGAAATTAGTGAGAAATCAGAGAGATAATGCTATTTGGAGGGGAAGAGAGGGGATAGAAAGGGTTGCTCTATTTCTTTGGAGCAAATAATCACTGCTTCTCCATTAAATATTATTATTTCTTAAAACAAGTGACAAGTTATAATGCAGTAATGCTATAATCTGATGGAAAGTACAGCCATAGCAGCAGACTGGCACAAGTCTAGGCTGCAGCAAGTGAGAACAAGCCCCAGTGCAGCTGCTGTGGGCACAGAAACCGAGGAATAAAATCTTCCTACCATTGGAAGGCCTCAGGCAGGCAGGGATCTCCAGCAAGATACCTTTGCCTCCACTGCCAACCCTTAAATGAGGTTTTGGAAGGGTTGGCTCCTGGCTCTACGCCTTCCAGTCACTCAGGCACATTGCATGCACCTGAAATCCTCTGGGCTGGCCCTGCCTTCCCAACAGGTGCTCAATCACTGCTTCAAGACACGACTTAGCATTTCTGCTAAACAAGTGGAGGAAAACAGTGAAACAAAATGTGAGCCAGGTGCAGGATCAGTGAGGATGTACCTCATAGGCATGTATGCAAAAACCCATTTTGGAACCAACTGGTCGCCTGCTTCAGTCTTACCCAGGAGAACGTCAGGTTATAGGCACTAAGTACAACATATATATCACATTTTACGTCAGATGAGGCATGCTGAGATTGTTTTGTTTCAGGAAAAGAGCACACGAGTCTAGGCATACCTGGAGACATCAGCAGAATGGATCGGAGTGCTAAGGTCTGAACCACTCCCAGCTACAGTCTTCTGGGAGCTCAGGTAACACTGGTGGTGTTGGCTCATTCCTTTGACACACAGACACTGGTTTCCCACTCTTTATTCAGTAATTACATATATTACATATATACATATGTATATATATAGATAGATATACAGGGCAGCCAAGTGTAGGATCTGATCAACTACCTCGATAGAACAAAGAACACTGAAGTTTTGGCTTTGTTTGTTTTCATAAAAGTAAAATTTAATAAAAGAAACCCAGTGGACTAGAACTTACTGGTAAGTACTGGGCACCAGATGTCCAGTCTGCATCACAAAATTTTGCAGAGCTAACAGAAAATGGCCATGCATCACAGAACTGATTTAATCAGTTCCATTTTATTTATAACATCATAACACGCAGAAGAGGCGCTGGGTTCTGTAAAACTACAAAGGTGAGGGAACACCTCAGAACAGCACTTGTCACTGAAACTTCAGTGAGACCAGGAGAGCCACCAAGGCCTGTGTTAAGCACAAAGCACTGGCAGAGTTCTAGAATGCAGGAATGGCCCAGAGCAATAACGTGCATGATATCACTACTGCAGTCATGGGTTGTAACTAGAGAACAACATCGTTATTTCAAACAGAGAAACGTGATTTGAAACTTGGCCTATGAGACTGGATGAATAGAAAAGGCTGCAAGGCCAAGCCAGTGCTTTTGCTTCAGAAATGCTGGCAACGGTTACTCAGCAAAAGCCACACCATTTCTTGGTTTCTTTAATATCTTTCCAGGCAAAAGGAATACAGCTCAAACTACTACTATGGGATTAGGAGACAAAAGCAGACTGATTAGTTCAGAATACGTGAAAATGGAAGGAAAATGAACAGCATAGCAGCAGTCGGATGGCTGAACATTTGAGAACATTTCTTGCTGCCTGTTTATCTCCAGCTTTATTTTACACAGTCCTCACTGGAAATTAAATAATCCTGATGGAAAGATGGATCGTCTTGCTGTTTATGAATATTTAGGGTATGTTGGTGGAACGCTTTTTGAATATGCATTGCTTTAACTTGTAAGAAAGCACAAAATTATTTCCAAGCGTGATACACCTCTCTCAACCCCATCACTTTTTGTTTTTAGCCAAGTACTGTCTGATGCTGCACATGAGCTTCCCAACCTAAACTCAAAGCAGCTGTTACCACAATCTCTCCACAACGGCTGAACAAATAGCATATCCATTAAAACATTTCAGACTGTAAGAACAAAAGAGTTCACATGGTTTGCTCTGAAGGTAACAAAGCCGAACTCCAAAAAATAGCTGACACTCACCCAGCATGCACAAAGTTCAGTGCTCACCCTTATTTACTGAGTGCCCATTGAAACAGAGCACTGGAGGGACAACAACTGGTTTACAGTGGCAGATTCTCTTCTGCTCTGGAAATCTGCCCAGATCTTTCCTGTGAAGACAAGACTCGCTTTGGAAAAACCTAAGGTTGCCCTGATTTAAAAATAAAAGCCACAAGCCCTTCCCCTCCCATGTCTACAAACCTACACAATAAAGTGCTGGAAACAAGGTTATAATTAGCATTTACACGAGCCATGAACAAAGAAGAACATTATCTCCATAATTAGTGCAAAACCAACATTTTGACCCTCTACTTTAGAGAAACAATCAAGTCTCAAATATATGGCTGCTTATGCTGGATGATGTAGTGTAGAGAAGCCCAAGAACAAAGGAAAAAAAACCAATTTTGTGATTTCATCTCACGTATAAGGTAAGAAAGCACACAGCACAGTGACAGAGACACGTGCAAACATCCCAGCGTCCACAGGATGTGAAAGTACAGGGGGTACTGGAGGGGGAATGGCTGTTCATAAGGGTGGATAGTGATAGGACAAAGGAGGAATGGTTTTAAGCTGAGACAGGGGAGGTTTAGGTTGGATATTTGGACGAAGTTTTACACACAGAGGGCGGTGAGGCACTGGAACAGGTTGCCCAAGGAGGCTGTGGATGCCCCATCCCTGCAGGCATTCAAGGCCAGGCTGGATGTGGCTCTGGGCAGCCTGGGCTGCTGGTTGGTGACCTGCACACAGCAGGGGGTTGGAACTGATGAGCATCGTGGTCCTTTTCAACCCAGGCCATTCTATGATACTTCCTGAAAGCAGGTTTCTTCAATCACACCAAGTACCTTTGAAAACATTCAGATGTAAAAGACCTTCATAATATTTAAAGCAGCTATTTTTCCAGTCAATACATACCAAACACACATGAATTTAAATTGGAAACTATATCTGGTTCCTTTACATGGAGTACCTGCAGGAATCGATTCCAAATACAGAGGCCTATTTTTCCCCTCTAAAAAGAGTCCCCAGTTGCTGGAGTTTCTCGAAAAGCCCAAGTGAGCAGTCTTACAGAGCAGAATGTTGTACTGTTTGCTTGTCTGCCCCAGCACTGTGTCAGCAGGGCGAGCAGGGAGCTCCCAGGCCAGGCAGCCAGGTGTGGTGCTGCACGGAGCAGCAGCAGTCGCAGGACCTGGTAAGACAGCCCCAGAGGAGAGCTATATTAAGAGTCCTAATTCTAGCCATACCCATAAGGGGACATCTGACACCATTCCAAGACAAAAAACCTTGAATTATAACATATGCCCACAAAACAAAACAAAAGAAAACACAGAGGAAAGCCAACTCACTGCCTTTAGCTAACTAGAGCCAACTGTAGGACAGGTGAGCTTCCCTGGAAGCTCATCTCCTTCCTGCACTTTTCAGCCACATAGAAAATAAACACACGAATAAATGAGAAAGAAGAAGAAATCTCAGAGCTTGGGAAGCTTGAGAAAGTCTCCTACAAAAACAGAACTGTAATATTTCTGCAGTAACTGTAAATAGCAATTGACTCACAGAGCTCTGCGTTCTGTTTCTAAATATGTTGCTTTGCAAAACCTTTCAATGTGATACCAACTAAATCTTCAGAATGACAAACAAGGGAAAAAGCTCCTCAGATCCATATTGTCTGGATAGATACACTTTGATCACTATTTGATTCAGTTGATACACACACCCCTTCCCCTACCCCACCCCCAAAAAGTTTATTAAGTATAGATCACATCAATATCATCCTGGGTACATTTCATCTTGTAGCCTAATAATGCTCTGAGCAAGAAAACCCAATACAAAGCCCACTGGTCTGTCCCTGGACTCAGAGGAAGATGGTCTGATGTCATATAATGTTGCTATCATCAGCTCGTACTCTGTGTCCAACTACCCTGGACACATCCCAAACAGGGCATTTTGTATTCAAATGTAGCATAAGCAATTTTCTAAGTTATCAAAACACAAAGGTAAATTGTTTGCTTCCAACAAAATCGAGGCACTTCTGAGTTCTTCCTACTGTTATCTGATATTGATCCTTGCAATAAAAGGACCAAGTCGGGCAGTATGTTAATAAAGCTCTGCAATATACTGCAGCATGATTTAAGACGTGCTTCCACATAAAGTCCAGAAACCTCTCACACACCAAATGTATTTGTGCTCAGTATGGATTCCTTCTCCGTTCAGAGCCCTAGAACCTGCTTCATTAAAAAGCAATTTTGGATGCAACATGCAGGCCTCTCTTCAAGTCCTCCAGAAGTACCAGACACATTCAGACTCCAGGTAAACAGGTAACAAGCTTCAGACACACTGTAAGTATCTCAGAGGCTTCAAGACACGCTGAATCCTACTGACTGCTGACAGTAACTGCAACAGTGACTGATGGATGACAAAATCACAGAGGGGTTTGGGTCGGAAGGGACCTTAAATCCCCCCCAGCCCCACTCCTCCCGTGGGCAGGGACACCCCCACAGCCCCAGTCCCCAGCACTGCAGCAACTGGGCACCCCGCAGGGGCAGCAGTGCCAGGGCATCACTGCCTCAGAGTGACATCCCCACGTGGTGCAGTAAAATTAGGAAAGCAACCCTTGAAATGCATGGAAGACACCATCTTTGAAGCTCCCAGCAGTGTATGTGCTATAAATAAGAATAAAAATGTGCAAATAACTAATTTACATGAATACTTACATAAACAATAATATAACCCTGAGCAAGCAGAAATTATATGTGAGGGACTAAGTAACCAGCATTGCCACGCTGTAAAACCAAGCAGATAAATGCAAGCTGTCTCCATGAATGCTGGCAGAAGGTGCTGTTGTAGAAATTCCCTTTTAGTGCTGGTGGGAAAGCACCAAAGAGAGATTCAAGAAGGAGGTTCAATATAGCAGCCTTCCATCTTAAAGCCAATCGCATAAATAGAGAAAAAGATAAACATTCCACTAAAAGTTGTAGGAGATTGAGATGTATAACACAGAGGTAATTACATAAACTGCCTTCTCTGAAATCTGAGAAAACAAGATTAACAATCTAAGTCATTTCAAGTGAAAATTATGTTGACAGCATGTTTTGAAAGGCAGTCCATCATTCAACCATAGCAAGTATATACACTGAAACTACACTTGGAGCTCCAAATGAAGCCCAACAGAAATTTCTGTCAACACACAAGTGTCGGGGGGGTTGGGAGGGGGGGAACCCACCATGCAGTGAAAAGCACTTCCTCATAGGAAATAATCATCATACTCCAGTACTCTTCATTTTATAAACTTACGATTAGAATGCATCAGAAAAGGAGTTATAGTAATCTATCGAAGAAAAGCTATTCAGCATATTTGCAAAGCAAGGGAAGAAAGAATTGTAAATTGAACTGTTATTTTGTTCAAAGCGATGCCACACGCCAGAACTTTAAAATACTAAGAATTATATGTTTCAAAGGCTTCCCAACAATTTCCGTTATTTTTATGTAAGTAGCAAATATTTGACAAAATAAACTGAGGAAGACAGCACAAACGATTCCCTGCTGTTATCAGGGCTGCATTATTTGTCATCTCACTTACCCCAGCTTCGTGCCACACATCTCCTTCTCTTTGCCTTTGCCTTTCTCCTTCACTTTTTCTTTCTCTCTGCCTTTACGCCGCTCTCTTTCACGAGACCCACTGTGAGTCCTCCTGTGACTGGATCTTTCACTGCTCCGACTATAGGAACGCTGCCGAGGTCTCGAGCGCGATCTACACAAAATCCACAACATCAAAGTTTAGCAATCGCACATTTTTGGGACTCTCTACACATTAGATTTGTTATCTTGTCCAACTATTTGGAACACACATCCAAATCATTTAGTGATTTAGATCCTTAAGTAAAACCCTGCCAAGTTCTCAAAAGTGAGTAAGAAAGCATTGTTTCCACTCTAAAGGAAGAATGTGAAATAAATTAAACCACAACAGACAGTACTAATGCATGAACAAAGCAATTAGGTCTTAACAATGCAGTCTTGAAGGCTGTTGGAGAAAGAAAGCATGAAAAACAGTGAATTTTTACACAATAATGATCTTAGCAAATAATCAAAGAAGTTAAGGAGGCTAATAAGTTCCTGTACTTAAATATTAAGTACTTTATTACTAATACCAATGTTCCAACAAAAGCAAAAACAGCAGTGGCATTTACAGTTCCCTGGCTTTAGCCTTCTGCTGACACACACGTAGTTTTTAATATCAAATCTCAGTCTGAAACACATTCTGCTGAGCATCTATGCATAGGCCAACCCTACAGTCCAGTACAGCAGGGAAGTGCATACAGGTGCAGGGGTTTGTGCTCACAGAGCCCTCTGTTCTTGACTTCAAGTTCTCCAGTGGCTCCAGGATCCCCTGTGCTCAATCACCTTACCCAGTCCTGCACTGTTACTGATATAATTGAATGAAAAAAGATCAAGTACTATCAGGACACAACTGTCTCTACATGTATCCAAGAGAACCTTTCATGATCCCCAATTTTCTTGATTTATAATTTATCATCAATCAGTACATCTCTGCTGACGGTACATGAGCAGCTAAACACAATGCACATTTAGGAGAACAGCAACACAAGTTCCCACTAGTTCCCAGTACAACACCATAAAGGTTCTCATGGCACCTCATTGAAAAGTTTCATTAAGTACCAAGAGGGCTGGGGGACAGGGAAGGGCATTTCATAAACCTGGATGAGAATTATTTAGCACCTTTCGGACTCCAAAGGCCTTTAAAAGCAAAATCACATACAAGAGATCACTCAACTTTAAAAGCAACAACTGTTTAATAAAACTCAACAATAGAATAAGCAAAAGAAAATACTACCTCCAGATGAAGCTATAAATCAAACCGAGGAAGAATGCTGTTATTGAGTCTGGAATGTGTCCAGCGCGCTGGGGTTAACGTACCTAGCCTTGCCATCGTGCCTTTCAGACTAGCACCAGGGGTCAGAACCTCCGTTTTAGGTTTCATTCAGCAGATGGCATCCCTCGCAACACTATATCTTCTATTATTGGTCACAGTATTAGCACTTACACAATAGATCAAATTACCACTTAAGTAAGTGGGACATTTCCCATCTCAGGATGGATTTTTATTATGTCGCCACAAATTCCAGAATTCTGTTCTCATCTAAGTAAAACAAACAGCAGATACAATTCACATGCAGAAAAACAGCTCCTAGAAATTAGAAATAGGTTTGTCACACTGAATTTGTAAATGTAGATTTGCACTGAACGCTTCCAGCAGCACTGACAAACAGATAAATGTCTTCTTTACAGAATCTGTCCCTGTTCTCTCATTTACAGTCTTCTGTACCCATAAAATTCATTCACCTAGAGCGATCAATAGTCACTCTTTATGCTTTGAGTATTGCAGTTACAAAAGATAGCTGGTCCACTTCGTGTTGCCTGTCCCAGCCACGCAGGGAGGGAGGTGTAAGACTATCAGTGGGATGCTACCATGAAAGTCTAAACAAAAATGTTAAGTCCCACTCCACAGAGGCCATCCCCGCAGGACACACAGCTTGGTCAGTCCCCAGCTCAATCCTGTCTGTGGTGCCCCACTGTAGCACACATCTAATGGGAAACATTCCCAAGCTGATGCAGTGCATGCTGCCGCTGCACCAGAAAACACCTGCAGAGCCTTTCCCATGTGCTGCCTTCCAGGATGCGATGGACCCTGTGTTCATCAACACAGAGCGAGGCAGCCAAGGGAACTGCATAACAAAATTCAGATCAAGAGAGCTGTAAGCAAAACAATGCATCATACTGCTTCAAGCAGCTGGGTACCCAGCACCGCACCCTCCTGAGGGGCTGGGTTCAGCCCCAGCACCCAGCAAAGCAGCACTCACCCCCACACAGCTCCATCCCACCATGCTTTGCACAACACAGCCATCTTTCTGGAGCCCCAAATCCTACAACATTTGCCCTAGGAAAGCTTCATGCAAACTTCCAGGCCCTGTAATAAGTCCAAAACACTCAATAAGCTCATAGCAGCAGAGAACAATTTCATAAAGTGAAAATTTGAGCACATTGAGGTTGCTACTCGGTGCCTATCAAACTGCAGCACTTTTCCATTTGCAGCACAATGAATTCACCTGCACGCTGCTACGAACTAATACTGCAATATCCTGCAGAAAGGGAAGGCAAGCTGTAACTTCACGGCACAGAGCTACACGTCACCTGCACCATGATGCCCTCCAAGCAGAAAGTCCACAGATCGAGAGGAAAATGAAAACCTCTGCTCTTATTGCTATCATTTTTTTTTTTTTTCCATAATCCCAATTCCTAATGTTGGAAAACGTTCGAATTACACAACTATGGGAAGATTTAAATAAAAACAAGGTGGGAAGTAGGCTGGCAGCACAGCCCCTCCCCCAGCACCCAGAACACCCACCCGCCATGCCAAAGGTTAAGTCATTTAGGCAAGTTCAAAGATCTTCAAAGGGCTCTTAGATCCAGATAAGCCCATATGTTACCAAAATTCTGTGAAAAGCTATTACTTTCCAATCTGCTTTTCATGTCTAACTTGCAGAACACACAGATGCTTGGCATCACTCGGTATCCCAAAATTCTCACACCAGATAATCAAGGCTCACCAATAACTTCCCTATCTCAAATCCTACCAGACGTCTTTATTCCATCAACACTTAGTCCACTTGTAAAAATTGAAAGTATCCATAAAAGCCCATTCTGTTACTGCACAATAAGTGTTAATTTGCTAATTTCTTCACAGGTAATCAATTAAAATGTAAAATATTGGATAAAATTAGTTGCACTAAATTTAACAGCTGCTCCGTGAGCATAATTAGTTTCACAAGGGCCATATGTATTCTGAACAGAGACAGAGTTGAAACAAATAAGCAGATTTTAAAACAAGTTTGAGGAAATCTGCATTTAATTAGCAGGTGGGCACTACAACTGCATAATGTTTTTATACATTTATATTTATGAAGTGACAGAAGATCTAAAGGCTTTTTAAAATGGCGTTTATTGTTTGAATGGGAACTGTTTTGCTGCATGCTAAAGTGATTTAAATCCTTATAGCTCCGCTTTGAAAAAATCATAAATGGTGAAAGAAAACATGTGGAAAACTGTAAAACTAGAAAGAATTTGCGACAAAAAGCAGATACACATACCATAACCAAAAGGAAACTACACTTAATTAAATGTACACTACATCTGGAATATCAGCCTAATAAAACGTGAAACTATTAATTTTCATTGTTCTAAAGGAAATGAGGTCAGTGTCGTTTAGTATTTCCCCAATTATATTGCACTAAAGCATTGAGCTGTATCTTATAGCTACAATCTCATCTTTGCAAAACACTACGATCTGAAAGCAGCCACCGAAGCAGGCTTCTTCAATAGAGGAATTAGAATGCAAATGCAGGAAAGCTGAAATAAAGAAAAAAAGCATTTCTGCACTGCAAGTAAGGCTGTTTTGTTTTGTTTTCTTTTTTGGGGGGGAGGAGGAACAAAAACAATTTTCCTGGCAAATAACAACCACAGCTCCAAAGTTTCTGAGCTGTCAAGTGCTTTGCTGGGACTCTTTTTCCATCAGCTGGCACAACTCTTATGAGCTTATCAGTAGCTCAATAACCACAAACAAAGCCCAACAAATTCACGCCTGTTTAAGACTTCAGCAATATATCACAAGTCTGGAAAGAACAATGGAACAACTGCATTGCATCACGCCTGGATTGTCACACTGCTAATAGAGACACAGCACAACCACGGCTCATTGCAGCACAATGACATGTTCTCTTACAAAGCACGTCAAGGGAAGTTTTCCTGTTTAACTCAAAGCCACAAACACACAGCACAGGTTCCTGAGGAATGTGCAACAGTTTCAAGCATCAGCTGCAGTTGCTCAAAGTGTGGAAGTTAATAACATTTGTAATGTGAACATGGATACCACTACAGAGCCCGTCTTATTTTGTTTGCAATTTAAAAAGGCATTTAAGGAAGTTAAATACAGACAATACGCTAATGATAACGTATAGATAATATGGCTTATATATTGCTGAAGTGAATGAAAGATGAAAACACGCACAAGCAGGGGGTCAGCTTTTAAGTCTGACATGAGACTGGCGTTAAGAGGAAAGAGACATTGCTTCAAGGCAGCTGTTCAGGCAGTCAGTAAGAGAAAATAGAGGTATTAAAGATAGTAACAACATCATCCACTGCGCTGGAGACAGGCAAGATGAAATATAAGCAGCAACAGAGAATCAGGAACACAGTTCGCAGAATGGGGAAAATGGATTCACCAGATACAGGCATCAACTTACTTCAGTAATAAACAGTTCTCCACCCATAAATCATGTTAATTACATAATTAAACATTTGAGGAAATTGCACTCAAGCTTCCAGTAAACTCTAATTAAAAACAAACAAACAAAGCAGTTACTGAAATCTTGGCATGAGGAGCAAATAAATGCAGCAGGACAGCAGAACGGGCAGAAAAGACATTGCTGCTGGGTTTGGTTATTCTCAAGCCACCCCTTTGTTACCAGTCCCATCCTTCTGACTGCACCTCCTGGGCTCCTGCCCTCAGCCCCAAAGGAGGGTGGGATGTGCTCCGTGCCACAGCCCCTGGCCACCCAAAGATGCAGCACCGCCACTGACTGTGCACCTCGAGGTTGGTGTGTGCCCACCGCACTGCAGAGCTGTTGGGAAACCTACAGGGCATCCATAGGTTTCCAAGTGGAAAAAAAGTTAACTTTATGGGTCTTTCTGCAGCCACCGAGCTTTTCTGTCAGCAGTCAATGGCTCAGGCTTGCTTCTTGTGCGCTTTGGACAGAATTCTTTGCCTGAGGGAGAAGAGGGGAAAGCTGAGCACAACCCTTCTGACATTGAGAGTGCACCAGCTTTCCAATGGAAAGCTACAAGCAGAAAGCAGACTTCACTGAGTGCCACCTGGAAAACCAGAAATATAAAGCAGAGACTAAACATCAGCTATGCCAGCAGTAGTTCTTGGTGGGGTGTTGTTACAGAACCCTAACAAAGCCAGTGACACCAGCCTGCACGCCACTGGAACTCGCTCCCTACACGAGCAGCTCGGTGAGGAGCACACTTCCCTGTGGACACACGTGCTATCTGTTAGAGCAGGCCAGACACGCATTGAACACGTGGAAGCACATAAACCAACGGCAGCACTGCTGCTTACATGGTATTTCTGCATCCCACACAAAATGACTTACGCTATTTTTCACCAGGCTTCTTACGCAGAGGCAGGGCTATGGGAGCAGCTGCGGCCAAGGGACGTGTAATGGAGTGTGCTGCTGGGGATCTGGGGAGGGAGAACAGCTGTGTGAACAGCTTCCACGGATCTACTGGAGCTGCAAAGCGTTCCACACCATTAGTCACACAGGAAGGGATTCCCTCCCTGCACAGGTCTGCAAACGCCTGCAATACAACCACTCCGAGGAGCTGAGCATCCTCATCTCCCATCAGGGAAAACATGTTCCTGACTCATTCCCCTTGCTTATCTCTCGGAAGACTTGAAACCACCTCTCTTTGCTGAGATTCCACCTCTAATTAGGAAAACTCCGTTGAAGAACACAGCCATTTTTTTCCACAAAGTGAGTTTCTCTTACATAGAGGATACCTCAAACCAGGACTTCTTTTTTTTTTTAACCCCGTAATCACATCACCATAACTGAACAGAAAAACTGCTTGGGACTGAACAAGAAAATCTATCATTTATTTCTAATAGCCTTTGGGTAATAAAATAATTAAGAAGTGGGAGGTAGCAAACTGCCCTGGCTATTAAATAAAATCAACTCAGAAATCCCTCAACTCCACCCCCCTCCCCCCACTGAGTGCCCATCCTTCCCCCATCCAAAGCTGTCTGGAAGTTCTACACCTCAAGTGCATAAAGACACACACCTACAAGAATAGCCAGTTGTGTATGAACTATATATAAACTTCCATGGAAAAGCAAAATTGAGCTCGATAAGAAGTATTCCGCTAATCAGTTAGCCAAAAATAAAAGCACCACAAATCGGTTGAGGACACCCAGGTCATCTTCAGTCTGTGCAAGTGCATAAGGGCTGCTCACCCTGCGGGCGAGGCAAAATGAACACAGCTGTCGGTCTGCCACACAGAGATAGGAGCACAGAGCGCTCCCTGCTCCTCTCACCCATTCCAGAACTGCCACTACTGAGGCTGCAGATAAAGTTCCTTTCCTGCAGGATTGGGAAATCTGAAGAAATGCATGCTTTTTCTTTTTCTTTTTTTTTAAGTGTATATTCTTTCAAAGACACGTATGGAGAAACTTGAATTCTATACGGATTAGTAAAACAACATTCCATTAGCAAGTAAACCCATCACACTTTGTAATTAATTAATTCAATGCACACAGATGCACTTGTTCTCGATACAGCTGGAACACATTTTAAGGAAGGAGGGCCCAGTTCCTCCCAGGACTCCCCTCAAGTGCACTGAGTTCTTTGCTCCCCCATCGCGCAGGCGTTACTGACTGCCTCTGCCATGACATGAAGATCTGGTCAGACCGCAGAGCAACAAAAATAGTTCAAATTCATTTTCCAGATGGAATCCCCATCCAGGTAATTATTTGTTATAAATTGACCAACGCCTCCGATGTTATGTTAAAGAGCGAAGGAATGTAAGGAAGGACGACTTTCTCACTTGCCTGGTGCCTCTGGGAAGCCCAGATTAGTTACAGGTAAGTTCAACTCTTCTGCCTTTGACAAGACCCCTATTTCATTCCTTGTGATTGTAAAACATCTGAGATCGAGGCCTCGCTCGTGGCTGGAGCTTCAAGATATTTATGTAATAAATACGTACCCTAATAGCCATGCAGATATGAGACAGCTGGATGAAATCACCTCAGCAGATGCCTGAAATCACTGCAAACAACCACAACCATGAAGGCTGCGTGCCCACGGCCCCACCACCACCAGGCTAAGCCACTGTGCTGCACACAGCTCAGGCTCTTTCTTTACCTCACTGACAACCAGGCACAAAAGGTTAAATTTTGTGAGCTGTAAAAAAAAAATATATATATATACACATAAAAATAATTTCAAGAATTGGAGATATTTCACCTATCCTTTACCCTATAAAGCTACATTAAACATAAGATTTTTAAAATACCATTCTTTTTTCCCTCAAAATTGAAAAAGATCTTAATATACTTAATGAAAATGGCCATCATTTTACTATAGGATCAGAGCTCCAGAAATAAATTCATAAGAAGGCTTTAGAAACTCCTGAAGCAGGAGAAAGAGCAATAACACATTATCCCACATTGGCAAAATGTTTTACCAACACTACACCAACAGTTCGCATGTGTCACGAGTACTTTTTCATCCCACATTCTCCATACGCAAAGATTATTTCCTAATTTAAATGCATGTTAAATGCATCTTGCAAGGGTACTTTGCATTTTCCAAACACGGGGTGGATGCAGGAGAGCACACTTTTGTCTTCACTTAGCATTCTCCTTTTTTGCAGAGCACGGCGTATTTGCTGGAGGCTGATGAACAACACACAGCTGAGAGGTGGTTAGGGGAGGTCATCACCGATAACCCTGTTGTGTTCTCCCCAGGCCCTGGCTCTAATGACTAATTAAGTCCAAGAAAGGAAAGAAAACCTCAAAAATGCCACATATTATTCCAAAGAAAAAGTGTTTTCATCACAGAAGCTTCAACTGTTACAAAACAGATTGTGAAATAGGACAGTGTATCAAAGGGTGAGAAAACAAAATCTGAATAGCTTCTTAAAATTCATAAAGTCATCATGAGTAATGAAACTACTTCATCATTACATCTCAAGAAGTACTAACGACTCTTCTGTCCAACTGATGATACCAATCACAAGCTACTTGCTATCAGCATCGGTTACCAAGCTCTGGTTTAAGGACTGTAAGATTGGTATGTCTTCTAGCAGCTTATTCTAAGATACGTGCTGAAATAAGGGCCAGCCTTCATTGTATTATCTAGGTGATTTCATCAGCTGAAGCATGGGAATGCTCCCTAACTCAGGTCTCTGCCAAGGCTGCCAGCAGAATGCCCAGGGCTTGCCCACTTTGCTGGCAGACCAGCAGCACTTTTACTTCCAACACTTCTTTCAGAGCTGGGCAGGAAATCTGTATTTGCATCACTTGTTTGTGTTCATCCATTTACTCAATACTAAGCTTTCTCTTCCTTAGTACAGCAGGAGAGCCGGAGGTCCCAGGCGCATCCTCAAAGCTCTCATTAGAAGAGAAACAGCTCTAAATGAAATGAAGTTTATAAAAGTCTTCCGTGTTGTGCATTCTGAAAGTCCTCTCACCACGTCTACCCGATTTGCAGTTCTTAGCTGCCATAATGGTACAAACCTCAAGTGTGTGACACATTCTTCTTATAGGATAAAGCACCTTTACTTCAGTTAGGTTACACTGCATTAAGAAGTTCACAAAAGAGGAATGGCTCTTAGCTACAGAAATCGGCTACTTTGTCTAAAGACCAGATAGGAACTTAAGAAATACTAATTACAACTCAATGAACATCTTTTCTTCCAAATACAAAACCAACCTCTCAGACTACATCTGCTGTGAATCCATGCCAATCCAAGAGGGTCCCTGAAAAGACAACCCATGGAAAACGAGGAGAGCCCAGGGCAATGGGAGCACTGGCCCAGGCAGGTCACCATTCCACACTGCAGGGTCCGGACAGCCCAACTCCAGCACAGCCCCGTGCACTTAGTGCTGATCTTCCCAAGCAGATCCCAATGGAACAGCAGAAAGGACCTTTTGTCTTCAGGGAGGAGAAACTCAGCACAGGAAGAGACTTGATGAAGCTAACTTGGCAGTGGAATCCACTCAGAACCCCAAACTGAACACAGACCAGACGATGTAATTTGGTAATTACATAAACGGCAGTTTAAAATCTTAATTGTGAACAGTTTTATAATTAAAATCATAGCTATCCTCACATGATTCCCACTGCACTGCTATACTGTATCAAAGAAAAACATGTCAACAGTCACAACTTTATTAACATCAGAATTTTCAGTATATACAGAGTTCAAAGGCAGACTAAAACTGCTGCTCCATGCCAATGTTTATTTCTTAGTGATAGCTCTGATTGTCTGGGAGCAGCATTTGTGTTACCACACATTTGATAGGACTTAATAAAATACAATTCCTAACGAGTCTCAATACGAAACACTATTTGCATTTTATTAATTTTTTCTGTCTCTGATACTCGTTCACAGAAGTGACCTCCACCAAATTACCCCTATAGAAATCTCAGCAGTAAAACAATTGAATGTAACCCTAAATAATTCAGCAGCTTTCCATAAAGGCTGGTGTCTCTTTGGTTACGCTACCGTAATTCCCTCACTTCAGTGTCTGCCATCTGAACTAACACTCACGACTAAATGACAATTTTTTGCCTTTTGAATAACTGTTTTCCATCAATCTTACCGTTCAGCCAGAACAATTTCTTTTTTCAATTATGTTTTAACATTAAATTACTAGAACCACATTTTCTGCAACAAAAGTGGTAAAGCTGACCTTTATTTTATTAGCCTACAATTTGCTCACCAGTGTTTTCTTAAGCTACGGGAATGGCTTATGTACATTGACAACACCCCACAGATGGTTATGATTACATTTAACAGGACAACGCGCTCATTGAGAACTTTCACAGACACTTACCTAATGGGATGTCACGTTAAATCTGACAGAGTCAGATAAAATAACTATCTACTAATTGCAGTGTATCAAAAAGGTCATTTCCAAACGATACGCGCATTTCCAGCGCCATTATTGACAGCACCAGTGCACTAACGCTTATGCAGTAATGAGTTCTCAAATGAGCACAATTATTGCCCAGGTTTCCTCTGGCAGAAGATGCCCTTGAATCCACAGAGCTGTCAACATCCTGGAAATAGATGCCCCTAACTGCAAAACTCTGGTCAACGTCAGAATTCGATTTGACTACTTCTTGCTTCCTCTGCTAATGCTTAATGACTAATTCCTCAGAGATACCCTTAAAAGCCCTAAAATATTGTCCTTGGGTAGAAACTTTCACTCGGCAATCAATCGGGAGCAAATTAGATGATTGTGTTGAAATGTATTGCACTGTTTAAGCTAACAAATGAATGAAGAAAGGTAGTATATAGGAACATATGCCACTACACTGAAGTTGCTAAAAGGGTCTGTTGGAAGAATATTTGGTTTCCAGTGAAGCTAATATGCTGTAAGAAGGGACAGTGATGAAAGAATACCAAGTCATATGGAAATCCAAATATAGTGACAGACACAATTATTTTACTAATTGCTAATGAATACAGTCAAGTGGCATCAAAAAGCCAAACTTTGCTTGGACTACTTCAGGTTTTGACCTCCGCATGAGCAAATGCATTTCAAACTGAAGCCCACCAAAATTGATTAACGGCGCCAGCCAAGGCCAGCGTGTAGCTGAAGCTTTTTTCCATCTATCACATGGCCCCAAGGATAGTTAAATGAACCTTAAAATGGCTACAAACAGCTCAATGACTACACAGACTCCTGCCAATTAGAAATAATTAGGCAGTCATTTTGGTGGTAAGTCTTTTTAAGTGCATACATAATGATGCAATGATGCTTATTAGCGATCTCATATGAGCTATGCTCAAACAGCCTGGAATAATTATGCAACTATCACAAAGCCTTGCACATCTCTGTACTTCACCTTAATGCATTTAAAAATCCACTTCATTACCTCCAGTAATTAATCCTCCATTAATTGCAGGAAAAGCCCAGTTTACCGTGCTTCGTTTCTAATTATCTTATAAATAGTTATGGTTCTAATTAATGTGTTCATTAAGCTGAATATCTTTCTCAAAGCCACGCTCAGAGCAAAGGTTCCGCTTTTGAGAGAAAAAGCCTAACTAGCCATAAGGTGAGGCCATTTTAGTTGTATTTGCTTTTATTTTAGTATATTCAACCTCCTAATTGGCATTTAAAATCTAATTTGGAAGAACTTCAATAAGACTATATACTAGAAAAATAGAAAAAGGATTTTTTTCCCCCACACCCATTCTCCAATCAAGAAGCTTTAACAGCAAAACTTTCAGCACAGCTTTTTGATACAGGCTGGTGACAGATTTTCAGTGCTATGCCACAGATTAATTTAAATCCTATTACAATTTAGCTTACCTCTGCTTGTGCCCACAGAAGAGAAGCAACAAATTTAAAAGCAAAATAGGCACCTAGCAACGTATGAATGGTTGAAAAACATCCAGTGGCCCTCGCCTCCACTCCCTATCATATGAATCAGCAGAACAAAATTATAAAAGAATTAAAATAATTCATTCAAGCAGAATGTCATTCCTTAAAGTTGAGTTCTTCAGTCTGCCTTAACTAGGAGCTGATATAACCCTGTAAAAACTGCAACTGAAGAATATTTTTAAAGCAATATTTATGGGCAAGGAGATCTAAAGCTGAAAGCACACCCTGCACAGTATTCTGAGGAATGAACGCAAGCAGAAAACTTGAGGTCAAAAGAAAATTCTACCAAAAGTACATCCAAAATATTTAGTTACAGCAGCACTAAGATACAGACATTATTTTCTTTCTTCTCCTAGATTTTAAAGATTTTTTTTTTTTTATTTTTTTTTTAAGACATACACAATACTTCAGTGCATCCTTCTCCAGTTACTCCATGCTTTTCACATTTTCCCTTATGTGGTCATCACATATTCAACATAAATAAAATATTTTGCTGAGGCAATTGCTTCAGCTCTGCTTTGATAGTAAAAAGACAAAGGCTCTACACATGCATGAAATCAGCAATATGCTTCTTTCTTTTTCTTCCTACAACATTACACCTGAATTGAAAACCAGGAATCGCTGAAGTCAAGTGCAACTTTGACGGAGCTGAAGTAAACCAATAAACCTATATTAGAACCAGATGAAGCATTAGCATCTATATATATTCCTGCTCTTGCATTTCAGTGCCTTAGAAACCAGCAGCTCTCCCTGTTTGAGGGCCATTTCGCTTTACAACTCTCTCATCAAACCCCAGCTTCAACACCCCAGGCTGAAGCCTCTTCCTCCAACCTGCACTCTCCGTTATGAGTGCTCTTGCCCTGCTCCCCCATTCCCCACTCAGGCAGGGCAGAAAGCTGTTTGCTCTGCTTGCTGACCAGCCTCCATGCATAGGCAGGGGTGAAGGCAACAACATACCAAACAACGAAGGGGCAATCAGCAAAGTGTCAGAGATCCAGCTCACATCAGCTTAACCTGATGAGGAAGTCACCTCCAAACTGCACTTTGCTCAGAACATCAACAAGAACATCCACTGCCTATCTAGATTTTGAAGGGCAGCTGATTTATGTACAATAAAATTCATTGATACAAAGGTACCTGAAGCTCTGCACATGGCAGCCACTGCTCTACTTCGCTACTTGCTGAGCAATCCCTCCAGCCCAGATCCTGGACAAAAGCACTGGAACACCCTGAGTGCAGCTTCCCAGCAAGGCTTGTTCCCAAGTCCTGGCTCCCCAGGAGCTCCCAACCAGCCTCCAGAAACAGAAGCAAGACTTCACAGTTAAATATCATATCTCCTTAGTAATTAATTTCTCCCAGGGCTTGATACATTTCTAGCAACTTATTTAACTGCCAGTTTGAAAAAGGCACAGCATCAAGCAGCACAGCATACTTCAATAGTCGCTGACCCCTGCTCCAAGGTGGCTGGTTCTAAGAACGACAGTCTTGTTACAGCTGCTTTTCATGGAACTTGAATGAAATAACACAAGAATAATACACAAAAATAATTGAGAAGGACTACATAAAGTAAACAAGGTACAGAATCTACGGGGGGAAACAGTAACCCATCATTAAAACTGTGATGAACGTGGATGCTAAGCCAGGGTTGTACAGTCTCAGCTCTGGCACGTCCATCCACGGCATGGTTGACAGATACATTCAATAAAGTGCAGCTTGGATTTCTGGAACAGACAGGACTGACAGCTACTGGCACACTGCTGCTACAGAGTAACTGCAGAAAAACCCAGCAAGAGGAACACACTGACAGCTCCATGTAAAAAGGGCAGCAAAACACTCTGGGCAGCAATATCTGCATTTTGCCTGTGTCTTTATAGCCCAGGTACTGCTCCTGCCACACGTTATTAGACAGGCAGGAATCCACAGCAAAATGCTCCTATTAAATTCTACAAATGTTGCGTTTCACATGCTGATAATCGGATTCTGGAAACTAACACTGGAAACAGCAGCAATTTACTCCTGCAGACAGTGATGGTCTTGTATTACCAATGCATCTTTAAGACATCTGCTCTGTGTTGATTTGCATAGCAGCCTCTAGAAACACGATCGCTGTGGCAAAAAATGAATAGATTCATGGCCAGAGTTGTGGTAATGGAGGAAAAGAGGATTAAAAAAGCAGAAATATGCAATAGTCCAGAATTTAGACTAAAATAAAAGAGTCGATTCTCCACCAAAGAGCATCAAATTATTCTCATACTTCCTTAAGTATCTTCTCCCAAACAGAAAACTGCAGCTCAACCACTGCCCCCCACATTAAAAGGGGGGAGGCAACCCACAAAAAGTCCCTTTCCCAAAAGGAGGAATGAAAGGCTTTATAAAAATAAGAAGCTGCATTAAGAACACATTCTACACACATAACAACAGGACTGCTTTAGAAAAAAAAAGTTTCCATGCAATTAGGTTCAATAGTTAGCTCTAAATGAACAGCAGTCATGAATTCATATGTTTAAGGCTTTTTATATATATATATATATATATATATATATATATATATATATACACCAATGAAAGGCATCAAAGCAGCTGTCACTAGCAGCTATCTGCCCTTATTGATAACTTCAGGGCCCCTGGCATTGCCTTATGAAGTTTAATTTCCCAAAGTGGTCAATTAGACCTTGGTAATGTGTGCATTGGTGGGTTATTGCTCTAGGATATCATGAATGCTACTGCTTCACTCCTTTACTTATTCCACTACATCTGTGCAGAATAACAGTTAATTTTTTTTTAAAGTAACTTATTATAGCTAAAAACATGTTTTAGAGACAACTGGTGATATAACTGCAATGGAGTAAAACCCTAAATGAAAAACTTCAGGTGTTGATTTATCACTGGAAAAAAACAAAGAGTATCTGCCATTAGCATCTGCAGAAAAACCTCAAGACCACATGAACAAAACCAGTCCAAATTCCACTAGTTCTGCCCTTCCTGAAGCCTTTGTTTGAAGTGCAGTGCAAGAAATACTGCCTTTTTTTTTTTTTTAATTAAATATACATTCTAACAGAACAAAAACTCCTAACCTCTCCTAGCCCTCCCCAAAGAGAAGAGATGCACACAATGCTGGCATCAGTCCCTCCCGTGACTGCAGACGTGGGTTTGTGCAGTTAGCTGCATGCCACAGTGCCAATTTGCCTAGCAAGGAGAAGAGGAAAAACATCATAGGCAGCAGATCAAACCTGTAAAAGAATAGCAACTCCAGTAGTTACTAGCAGGCAACGAAGCATTTTGGGAGAAATATTCCGATAGCATTGCTTGCTTTCTTATTGGACTTCCATCTGCTTCTCTGTAGAAAATTCTTGGATCCATTTCCAAAGACAGTAATGTTGAAAAAGCCTTTCAATAGATTCAGACAGCTTTTCACCACTGCCTGACAATTTGTGCCCAGCCTTGTTTTTCACAGATGTCTTGCCCTCATTCCCAGATATTTTTTTTACAGCAGATACTCAGAGTCATGTTGGTACACTCTTCCTTCCCTCTGCTCTTGAAGTCACTACTGCTGTCATTACTCAAAAACTTTGCTTCCAAGTTCCTTCCGTGTCCTTTCCAGGCAGCCAAAAACTCACAGCAGATGATGCCCACAGGGCAGTGAGTCCAGGAAACCCTCACTTTCTCCCCTAGCCCCTTCCTGTCCTCAGAACAGCTACCAGCATCTATCCTTCGGCTGAAACCAACCTCATCTTCAACCCACATTCTTGCATCACATTTCAATTCAGTCCTGTTTCTCAACAATCTTGATCAAAAATAAATAAATAAATAAATAAATAAATAAATAAAAATCAAGGTTCTAGGTTCATGCAGCTGCAATTCACCTTATACACATTACAACCTTTGACCACTACTTGAGCCATGCCTTTTTTTCCTTACCTGTCATTGTCTCGTCTACCACACGTTGCCACAGACATTAAGATCTACCTCAAAACTAGATCCTTTTAATCTCCTTCTCTCCTAAGAGCCTTTGTTATCTTTTTATTATCTTTTCAGGCTGATGCAGTTACTAGAAAACTCCTTCCCAAGTTGTTCATAATGGAATCTATCCCCCGATACTCCTAGCATAACCTATTTGAGTGCTCTCCTGTTCTCCTGCCGCTAAAAGGAAGTTTTGAAGGCAGGTTGGGATAGATTATGTCTTGATCCAACACTTGCTATCACCTGTAAGCTCTGACAGGCCGGGGCACATTCATGCAACCACACTAAAAACATGATGCATGGGAAATAGGAGACTAACTGAAGAAGGAAAGGCCCCTTCCTGTCCACCATCCCTCGTACGGCAAATACCAAAGCACTCAGTGATGCTGTTTGTATCTTTCAGAAGCTACATGCACAACGTTTCACTTTGCAATATTGTCTCTTTGCTAAAACACTTCTTTGTTCAGATTTTATTAGAAATCACACAATCACAGAATTGCAGGGGTTGGAAGAGACCTCAGTATTTAAAAAAAAATAATTCTCAAAGGAAAAAGAAAGCTCACACAAAAGACAACCGACTCCTGCCAGTACTAAACAGCCAAACTTGCAAAAAGCTGAGGCCCATCACCATACAGTGGCACACAGAGTAAACCAACAATGCAAAGCAAGGATTGATAGTTTGCCCCAACCAGGAATAACTTTTGACTGAAGCTGTGATCTCCTGAGCACAGATCAAACCCAGTGGCAGCATCTGTAACTTCACAGTAAGCAGCACCTAGCACTGCATTTCTGTTTGAAGCAGCAGTGTTGAAAGTACACCTAGAAAACGTGTGTAGGGGAGGAATCTTGTAATTAAATCAGCCCTGTGCATCAACCAGGTGATGCAAATTAAACCATTTACAGAGTTTACTAAAGCTGTGAACCTGTCCAGATATTTAAATAGTACTGTGGGGGGATACAAAAGTATTTCTCTTGTTGTTACTATTACTTACTGACCCTTTTTAGCCAGCTCTTTGCTTTTACTGTCATTATTTACCCATCCTCTTCAGTTAGCTCTCCTCTGCATAAACAGGACCTGATTTTCCAAATAGCAGGACTTACAAGCACCAAAACCAAAGAACTCTGACAACCTATGAGGGCTGGATGCATGACAATTCTTGTTTACTTTGGTAGGATAACAACAACTTGAGGCAACAACCAGACTCCAACCCTATTCCAAGCTACCCGTAATGAGTAAGTCACCATGCCATAGATTGCAATGAGATGCACACATTTCCAAACTAAATTGGAATGGAGCTCAGGAAATAATTTGTAGTCATGTCGCCGCCCCCAGCAACACGAAGAGCCACCGATCAAGCACCTCCTTTGCTGACCACCCAGAGACAGCAATTTCACCAACAAGATTACACTTCACACTGCATTACCCCATAGATACCTATAGGTGTACCAGCTGTTACTGCATCACTCACGTCGAACTTTGTTACACATTTCAGGACAGGATTCTTCAGTTTAAAACAACAAGAAAAGCCAAAAACGTTTGGCAGACAATAAAAACAAGCTTGCGTATTTAAGGACAATTATAGCAAAATGCTCTGTGACCACAGAACTGTAGGAAGTCAAGGAAAAAAAGGTTAACATCCTTTGGTTAAACCTATTTAAAGCTACACGAATTAAAAGACTGAAATCCCAAGTTCTGACGTATTTTCCTATACAATTAACTTGCAGAAAGACTGCAGTGAAAACTAAAAATATTAACAAGCCTCTACCCACACACAAGTCACAGGAAATCCAAGTTTCTCCCTTCCAGAGGAGCATAATATTCTAATAAGAACTATCCTAATCTTCACCCAGCAATAATTTCAAGATGATATTATTATTCTCATTTCCTTGAATAATATCCATACTCCAGGGCCATTTTCCTTCTCATATTCAATATCATGCATGCTTGTATCAAGATTCCTTTCTTCATATCCTGTCACAGTATCAATCACTGCCTCCTGTCCACTCAATCCACTTTTGATTTATCAGCCGCTGTCTTTCTGGACTCCATAACTCGACCCAAACCATTTTAGCAAGACATTGACAAATAGCACCCAGTATCACATCAACCTGTTCCACTTAGTAAACTAAGAAACAGTAACTGTGACATCTCTGCATAAGTATTCCATTCTATTCCCCAGACTGATGTATATTAATGAGGAGATGGTATCTGAAATGCTTCTTCCACATCAGCATCTAATATGATCAAATTAGGAAATGGGATGATTTATTAAATTTCGCAGAGCTGAAATATTTCTTTATATCACTCTATGTGTGGTTTCAGAAAGTGAGCTGTTGCTTTCAATTTTTCTACTGAGGATGTGCCTGCATTTCACAGACGAATTATTGTCTTTAAAAAGATTGCAAGAAGGCAAAATGTTATTAAGCAAATGCTCAGTAAAACAAACTAAATCGGTTTTAAAATTCCTAATTTAATGTAAATCTTGGTTGTTTTGCTGAAATTCAGTTTGTGATCTTATTAAGTCATATTTGCATTGTACTATCTTGCTGTAGGACAGCTTCAAATTTATAGCATTACTAGCAAGACCCACTTTTTTGACTCTAAAAAAATGCATCTAAAATAGTCACAATGCACACAAGTTTTCTTACCTTCTGAAATCTGAGCTGATATTTTGTGCTTCATTTTGTTAAGTGGCACATTTTAAAAAGGTTCTGAGATCATCACATACGTTGTGACTTATCAAATGAAAGCCTGATACTTCAATATTTGGGTATTTCATTTGAATTAAATACCTATGTTAGAAAAGCTACTAAAATTACACCACAGGTGCACATGCTTTTACAAACACATTCACCATCTTGAAAAATAAACTGCCTTTGTTTGATGGAGGACTGGAGGGAGAAATAGGAAGACAGTCTGCGATACCTGCATGACTCACACCAAAAATAAATCCAGTGATTTCACAGTACAACATAAAGAATCTCAACTTCCAACAAGAAAGTGATTTTCTAGTGTCAGACCCAAGCGGCACTGGAAAACACAGCTGCTCAAGTCCCAAAGGTGGTACTTGGGAAGCACAACAGCAGCCCTACAAATAAGAGCAGCACAGAGCAGAGCTTTGCTTTATTGTAGCATCTCACATTGCTGCCTTGCTGGTGGGTCAGTAGGTTTTATTTCCCACCAGTCAACCCACAGGCAGGGTACCAAGAATCCAGCAGGTAACATGCTCTTACTACACAAACAAGAGCTGGACGAGTTACCTGTAATCACGTCATTCGCTACTTCACTCCAGTGCTTTCTTTGGTACTTACCTTCAAAGGTGATATAAAAAAAATGCTGTCTCATCCCAAGCAAGAATGGATCACAGGTGCCAAATTCATACAAAAATTGCACCATGACTTCAGCACTCCATCCTGCACATTGCCCCATTGCCCACGACAAATCTTGTCTCTCCACTACAATAGATGCTGAAGGATTTTTCTTGCCTTTTTTTTTTTAATCATTTAAAATTTGGTATCCACAACATCACAACATCCACAACAGCAAGAACTTCCACAGCTTAACTGCATGATGTGCAAGAACTCTATTTAACTAGAATCTGCTTCACTTGGTGCCTGCCCAGGATCTTACATTGAAGGAGTGCTGTTCATTTCCTCCTTTAATCATCTTTTCACATCTTTCTTTTTTTTTTTCATACCCATCCATCACCTTTCCTCTGTCCCCCTTCAAATCTGAGCCCCGAGGAGCCATGATGCACTCATCCAGTCCTCTTTAGAGAGCTGTTCATACCTTCACTCAAGTATACAATGCAGATTTTGAGTTGGAAGGCAAGGAAGCACTCAGCTTTGTTGCCATTGCCCCTGTACTACAAGCAGGGAGCACACAGGCCCCAGCAGCAGCTTTCTGCAACCTACTCAATTCTTCCCCAGATTAAACCATGGCTTCACAGGGTAACAGTACAAGAGAGCAGACTGCAAAACAGTCCGAATCAAAGATTCTTTTAACATAATTTGAGATGTGACTTAAGAATATTTTCCCTAAATATTTGTGTCTGTGACTAGTAATACAAAATGACCTGCAGCTATACCAGCAGTAGGACAGGTTTGAAAAGCTAGCATACTTTGTACACCAAATATTTGTATGCAATATTTCCCAGCACAAAATAAAATAAATCACAATTAGGTTTTAAAAGATTTTAGGCAGATAATTCCCATACATTGCAATGGCAATTCACATCAGTAAAACCTTTGGCAAACATGACCATTAGTGTATCAGCTACATCTAACTAATAACACAATTTACATTTATTAGAATACAACAGACCTTTCAGAGCAGGTTATCCTGTTTTCTAATACTGAGCACCCAACCTATTCGAGAGCACCTTTGTTGTCACTTCATTCCTTTTCCATCTCACTGCTTTAAAACTGATGCTATAAGAGTGGATTTTTACAGGAGCACTTCTACACAGAACTCAGCAGCTTATCCATTCCACAGCTCAAAAGGTAACCACACTCCAAAAGGGGTCAGGTTGTTTAAATAACCAAATTGCCACTACAAAGGCACTGTAGCAATAAGTGTCCAGGCAACTATTATAATGAACAGCTGTGAATAAGTCATGAGAGAATACAAATAGGAAAAGGAAAGTGCTCACATCCTTCAACAATTTTTCAGTAACATTTAGGAGGAACGGCCTGACTGATCTGGCACGAGAAAATAACAAGTCTTACCAAGTTCTTAGTAAATTCTAGGCAGAATTACCCAGCTGCAGATCAGTAAACAGATATTAAAACAAAGAAAGGCTTCCATCTGCCTGCTAGTCTCAATAATGACCTTAAATTCAACAGCAGTCCTTATATCCATGGATCAACTTCATTTAAACCTTGTAATGGACAAATACACACCAAAAAAATAGAGTCCCTGCTCATCATAAACTACAAAACAGTTTTATAATACGATTTGATTATGATTCAAATTATGCTTATTATTGAAAATACTGACTTGTCACAATCTGATCCATCAAGAACTGCAGCACCACAGTTATTTTTCACTGTTAAGTGAGAGGTGCAGAACTGGAAACACTTCCCCATTTCACAAGAAAAACAGATGAGAAAACAAAAGTTTCACGTCGTCTTCACTGAACCAATACTATGCATGGAGGTCATGGAAACCAGTAATCAAAAAGACAACTTTTGTACCTGGATTTCAGATTACTGCAGTTAAACAAAACTAAGGTGACTTTTTTCTTTTTGCATTTGGCCAAACTCAATACATATGATTTACCATTAAATCCAACTGTGCTGTCAGCTTAAAATAAAGCTATCGTAAGTGCATGAAAAGCACAGCACAGAGATTTCAATTTAAGAAGATTTTCAAGCAACATGTCAATTAGACCACATGCAACCACTTCTAATCTGCTCACAAACTCAGTAAGCACATGGTGACTTACAATAAATGCTTTTACAGTAGAAATAACAGTAATTTCTTTCCTAGAAAAGCACCTTACCTCCTCGTTCTACTTTTTGACCTCGATCTTTGAGACCTGTAGGATTTCCCTCTGCCCCTCGATCGGCTGCGACTGCGTTTCCTTCTGGAGCCATAGGAAGAGCTACTGCTCGATCTGTGCCTGCGCCTGAAACAGACCCATGTTATCAGCACACACAGCTTCTAGAACAAAAAACAGCAGCAGGGAAAGGAACAAACAGCTCACTCAAAATCATGTGCATGCAAAACTATCTCTTGCATTGCAGCATGTCAGAAAAGCCTCAACATACACCACTGCTGCACACTAATAAGTAACTCACACATACGTGAGCAAAGCCTGTCCTGAAGAGCTTGCATTCAAAAACATACGTCCCAAGGGCAGAAGGCAAAACAGAAGTTAACTGATATGCCCCAAATCACACAACACTCGAAGGGCTAAGCCAGAAACACAGCTCAGCTCTCAATGAACTGCAGTCTCGTGACCAGTGCATTGGAACCCACTGACTCTCTGCCAAATCTGAAGTTTAAGAAACATTTAGACCCACATTCTCAGCAGCTCTTACTCAGAAATACACTGCTTTTCAGTGGAAAGAATTCCAGCACAAGAAATGAAATTCAAAACATTAGCTCCTGCATTGCAGATCTATACAATTACCTCCAGCCATCCAGCACATACATAAAAAGCAAACATTTTTTTTTAAATTACATACACCTATAAATATTTTCCCTCTATAAACAAACAATTGAGTTCTCAACTTTCATAATGTGCAGTCATTGCTCAGATACAGAGACTATTTGTTGTTTTTTTTTTTTCTCTGCACTCCTCCTTTTTTCAGCACTACTATTAATCAAATAATCAGTATTAATTTATTCAATCTGAGCTTGGGAGTTTTCTCTTGAGCTCTACCAGAGGCCAGAACGGTATCTTCTCTCCCCACCCCACTCCCACCTCCATCCCCCACCCTTGTTTCATTTATTCAAATAATAAGTTCCTATACACACAGGAGAAAGATGAAAGAATACACAGCAAATACCTACATTAAATCAACCAATCCCAAACCTGGTGGGAGGGATGCTTTAAGTCTCAACCTTTCATACAATTTCTTCTCCATCTCCCTCACAGCTAAATAACACTTGCAGCCCTTACGAGCCCTTATTTCTGGCCTTCAGGATGCTTAGGTGATAGTAAAGTATAACACCCTATTCTTGTAGCTCAGGGTCTAGTCCATGGGATGAATGCTCATCTAGCACAAGGGAAAAGGTGTTGCATTATGTACAAGGAGTGCTGGACTTTGAGCTAACTCCTAAAGAGCAGGTTTCCATGTGAAAAAGGCAGGCAACGCTCCTGCTAAATGAAGATGAAGTAAAGCAATCTTGGAGACTGCTGGTTTTTATACTTCTGGTCAGGGATAAATCCAGCAGAACCCCAGAGTGTGACAGTCATTTAAGTGCCAGGAGCAAATATCCTAAACTAAGGGCAAAGCAGAGGTGCTAGCCAGATACTAAAAGCAGACACTTTGGTCTTTTCTGGATTCAATTTAAGTCAACTGGTCTTCGTCCAGACTCTAATCTCCCTTCAAGCTCTGTTTTTATCTGTGAGATAGCCATGCCTGCACTGGACTAAAGAGATTCATAAAGCTGCATGTCATCAGCATATTGTTGGCATCAAAGCCCATGTCATCTCGCTGTGTCCCCTAAGGGCTGTATGTAGATGCTAAGCAGGAACAGAAAAACAGGGCGATGGAAAGGAACCAACAAGAACCCCTCCAGTGGCCTGCCTGCCCCTTTCTGAAATACTCCCCTGCCAGCTACAGAAAGGTTGGTCAGGAGCAGCTTCTCATACGTTTCTATTACAGCTAGGTGTGATGAGCATCTTCCAGCCCCATCCATTAATAAT
This sequence comes from Centrocercus urophasianus, assembly GCF_019232065.1. NCBI lineage: Eukaryota > Metazoa > Chordata > Aves > Galliformes > Phasianidae > Centrocercus > Centrocercus urophasianus. Next base: position 1,305,479 of record NW_024884744.1, on the reverse strand, counting down.
AATCTGCTCAGTTTGATTCCTGGATCATCTTGAGTCATAGACAACCAGGATATCTAAAAAGATCAGGTACAGAAAGGGGACTCTGTGATAAAGGAAATACAGTTTCAGGCCAGTGCAACTTCGGTAGATAGAGCCACATCTGTGTTCTCATCACCCCCTGACGACTGTACCCTGGACACACAAAGAATTAGGAAGCGTGCTGGTGAAATCTAATCGTGGTGTCGCCCATTCTGACGGTTTGGTTTTGAAATAGAAGTGGAGCTGTCGCCACATCTTCCAAGATTCTGAGCAAACAACAATGAAATTCCAAACCAGAACTGAGCACACACGGGATCCGAACGCTTATGTCCCGCAGTATGGGATATGGAAGAGCCCGATCTGCACCCAGCAGCAGCAGCCAGACAAGTACTGCATGTGCACCTTTTCTCATACGAATGTGAACGTGACTGCGCGTCCCGGGAGCGGGACCTCGACCTCGACTTCCTCCCAGACTTCTTACGGCTGTACGTCCTGCTGTCTGAGGAGCTGCTTGACGACGAACGCCTGCGGTGCTTCTTCTTCCTTCTGCTTCTGTTCTCTTCTTCTGTGTCCGAGGAGCGACGGCCCATTTTTGAACTAAGGAAAGACAAAAATTCTGAACTGGAGAAACACCCTGAGCCTGCATTTATATACACACACACACACACACACACACACAACAAGTGTGTTTATACAAATACACCCTGGCACCATTTTTAAAGCTACTGTGTAAATAAACTGTTTGGCTTCCACGCAAAACTTAAATCAAGATTTAATTATAAGATTTCAACAAATTTAAGTAATTTGAAATTTATTTGCTGACAGTATAAGCTCACTGTGGCATTAAACACTTGTTCTGAACTCCTACAAAAGATATTTTACAACCATCTAAACATCTAAATGCACTAATAAAACCCATTTTTATATCAGAACATACTTCATCTTGTCTTATTTTTACATTTTTGGCCCAGATATTAATTTTTAAGAAATCTGAGAAGTCATTTACAAGGAGATAATTCTTACATACTCCCCATTAAGCATATTGAAGATGCTGTACTGCTGACTGCACACCATCTGAAGGTACAGTTACAAATGAGAAGGCATACTTGCTCAATCAATACGACGTGGTCTATTTCTGTTTCTGATGTAACTCGCTTTCAGACTGCACAACTAAGGTAATGTATGTTTTTGTTCTCTTAGCATAATTAAAAACAAACACTGAGAAATCAAATTATCTTCAAATTAATTCATGCTAGAGTTGGGTTGACTTTGGTTTTCAGTTAAAGCCACTCAACTTAGAGCTGCTCTATTCTAAAAATCAGAGCTACAGATACAGAACTGTTTCTTGATTGTCAATCTGCAGACTTTGACAATTTAATGAAAAAAGGAGGTGGTAAGGGCTGCCATTCATTTAACTGCTACGAAGACCATCACCTTTTGGAACTCCAATCAGCCTCATTGCTTCAGGATTTAAGAAAAGCAGTATTTCTTGACTTTTCAGACTGCAAACTGTAAGAAGTGCTTTAAAACTGTTCTTCTGTCCCAGCAATACTTGCCCTACACAGCTGAGAACCAATCTCCACATACATCTTCTCTAATGGCAGCCAGCAACAGGCCCCCCTCCCAAGGAGGAACACTTGTTTCAAAGCTCTCCAGATACCAAGAAAACAGCAGCTCCAAACTCCTTAACATTTGTATCAACAGCCAGGTCATGGGTGTATTTTGGCACAGCTATCAACTGTCTTCAACCAACACTGAAATATTACAGCTCCTCATATTCCAGCACAGAGAAGCTGAGCTGGTTCCTTTCCTGCTTTTGCCCTTCCTCACACCTTCTGCCACCTCTCAGCAGACCCTCATCTCCAGGGTCAGAACTGACAACAAAACAAAGGAGAAACTCGCTGTTAAGTACTTGTTTAAACACATCAAATGTTTACACTCAAATAAAAGCCTCAACTATGCTAGGTCAAAAACTGAGCAAAAAAGCCTGTTTATCCCCACAGGCAACAGCCTCTTCAACTGAAGTTTCCATGTGTTTTGCAGGGCCAATGAGCTGCAAGAATTTCCAAGGAAGCTTTCCAGGTTGTCACCTCTAAAGCACCATAAGCACATCCAACAGCTTGAGAATGCTCAATATAGGACCATCCCTACATGCCTGGCCCTTCTTTGATGCTCACACTTTCCTTCCTGCCACAATCCCAACAGCTTTGTGAAGCCCGCTCCCATGAAGCCAAGGTTCTGTGGATCAAACAGCACTTCAGCAAGCCCGAGAGCCACCACACTAAATCCCTTCACTGCTCTGCAGTTGCAGTCTTCAGCACTTAAGGTCCAATCTTTCAGCTAACAAAGCATTTTTCAAATACTCCAATGAAAAGAGCAGCGTTCCACGTGCCTGGAAGGGCAGAACTTCAGGAGGATGAGCTGTTCTGCACCAGCGTCCCCCTTGGAACAAAATTATTTCTACCATATTACTGAAGTTACTCCTCACAGATTTTGAGAAAGACAAAGGCAGTATTTTACAGCTTACTCTATCTTATTTAAGAAGATAGGACTTCAATTTGCAGTTCCATAGAGGAGTGACAATTTCTATCAGCATGTTGCCCTGTGCAGTTATTTCCTCCATTCTCCACCTTCCTCCACCCCCCCCAGCTCAAAGACTTGCAGATACCCAAGGTACCAACAGTTATTATATGGTAAAACAAAGCTCTTCAAATATAGGCTGATAGAACAACCTTCAAATGAAGATGAAGCTGAATCTCAAACTCTAAATAAGCAGAACTGCTCAGAAGGATGAAACTCCAATGCTCAGGTTTTAAACTGAGAGCTCACAGACCACAGCTCATGACAGCAAGATTAATGGAAGAGACCTGAGAAACACAGAGTACAGAAGACATTTCTGCCAAGATATTTACCACTTGATGTGGATATCATTACGAGCCAGAACATTACACTTCAACATATATTTTGCCTGTTGTTTAACTTCCTTTTTTAACCACAGCCTTTCCCCCAATTTGGGCACATAACTGGATTAAGCAGCATACCAATCTAGTGAAACACACTGCGTAAACCTCAATTTTATGTCTTCAGGACCATAGAAAAGTTGTGTGCCACAGCCCTTCAGGACAAGCCCTACTGCAACACACAGAAGCACCTCAGGAGCTCCAATAAGCTCTGGGTTTGCAGCGGTTGAGTGGATGAAGGCAGGTGGGTGACTGATGTTCTGCATGTCCTGGAGACCCCACTGGAAGAGAAGTCACCAGAAGCAGACCTGATCCCAGAACAACGTGAGCAGCCAAGAATCTGTAGCTGCCAGCTACAGGGATACTTCAGAAGTACGCAGTGCCTGTCAGACAGGCTCATCTGCCACCAGGGTTTTTGGACCACTCCTTCAGCACATCACATACACTGTCACGTGAAGGTGCCTCTTACAAACATAACAATCAACTGCTTTCAAACACTAAGACCTACACCAGTCTGGTGTCTTCCATGACCGCTGCCTCCTCCCTCCATACTCCAGCACAGACCCATCAGAAAGGACTGCTAGCACCGACTGACACCCAAAGCCTGGCAGATGGAAGAGTTAAGAGTTGCTCTGCTGGGTCAGTGGTCCACACACCAGCTCCACAAGCAGGACTGGCTGACAGTACCTACAGATCACAGAAGAACTGTATATTGAGGCTCCTAAGTGTTTTCTACCCATCTGTTTCCACACACAGTCTGTAGATCCACCACAGTTAGAAGAGTGGTGTAAGAGTTCCCCTAACAGCTGTGGGGCCTGATCTCATTTTTGAGGTGCCTCCCCATGTAGGTCTCAGAAGGAGGTGCTAAGCCATAGGTATTTGCAATAGGAGATACATTATTAATTCCTATTTACGTGCAGACAGTGAGAGATGCAGCTCTAGGTGTCTGGCAAGGCACATGAAGCAGCAGCAGGCTTTTATCTCAACCACAAAGTAGTACGAGGAGGAAGAGGTACATTACCAAGCATTGACAGCAGATAGATGGTGAGACTGACAAGCCAGGTTACTTCCCAGGCATTTGGGGAGAAAGAGACTCCTGGCCACCAGTGAGGCTCCTATTTCTATGTCACTCTGCCCTAACCTTATCAGTAGGATGACTTACTGTTGGATCCAATGCATTTGAAATTGCTGTTCTGAAGCAAAGGCACATTACAGCAACAAACAGGCAGGTTTAGGGTTTTTGGTGTTTTGTTTTTTAACACTTATTTTATTTTAGACTTTTTGAGAACTCATGCTGCAACAATTTGGTTGAAACAAAAACAAAGCACCTGCTTTCAAACATCTGCCAAGAGAAACACCAACAACAAAAATTCCAAAACAACTACTTACTTTTGTTAAAGCTACAAACAGTGCTACTAAGCAGCTAAGTAACTAGCATATAAAAACGTAAAGAAAACCTTAATTACTAAGAAACTTCATTTGTAACTGACTTGCAGTAGCCATTTGCACTGTTTACAGAGCAGCTTTATAAATGTATGCACATTAAGTTCTTTACTATGAGAGTGGTGAGGTGCTGGAACAGCTGCCCAGAGAGCTTGTGGATGCCCAGTCCTTAGAGGTCAGGCCAGGTTGGATGGGGCCCTGGGCAGCCAGGTCTGGTATGAAATGTGGAGGTTGGTGGCCCTGCATGTGGCAGGGGGGTGGATATTCATGATCCTTGAAGTCCCTTCCAACCCTGGAATTCTGTGTTTCTGTGATTTCCTTAGAGAGAATGAACAATTCAGGGATGGGCTCCAGCCAGGAAACAATGCTAACTGAAGCAAAACTTATTCTATGTTACTTAACAAACACGATTCTAACAAGTAGGATTCACAGTGTTACTAACAGCAGTGCTGCTCCCACAGAAAGGGAAATTGCAAACAGGCAGAACTCAGTCTGACAGCATGCACATGTGTGTGGTTGAAGGATTATCTGTGCCTCCCACCACCAAGCCTGCAGTTACGCAGAAACTCTTCCTGCTCTGCAGTTCAGAAAGAAATGCTCTCAACAAAGAAAAACATTGGATCAGAAGTGACAATGAGGTGACCTGTTCTTACAGAATCACAGAATTGTAAGGACTGGAAGGGACCTCTAGAGATCCTAAAATGGCCTGGGTTGAAGAGGACCACAATGATCATACAGTTTCAGCCCCCTGCTATGTGCAGGTCACCAACCAGCAGACCAGGCTGCCCAGAGCCACGTCCAGCCTGGCCTTGAATGCCTGCAGGGATGGGGCATCCACAGCCTCCTTGGGCAAGCTGTTGCAGGCTGGGAAACTGCTCCATTTTTCTAGAATCAGTGAGCAGCGTGGGGCAGAAAGGATGGCAGCACTTGTCCTCACTGCAAGCACAGCAGCGCACCAGCTGCCAGAGCACAGCAGCAGCTCTCCCTCTCTCATTCTTCCAGCTTCCCTCCTCTCCGAGAAAAGTTACATTTAAAACACATCTATTGGAATAGTGTTTGTGTTCCAGTGTACCAGCACCCTCTGAGTGATCACTGAGTCCAAACCCCTATCAAAACAGGCTCTGTACAGCAGGTAAGCATTTAGATAGGTCTTACAAAACAGTGTGTATTTGTAAGTACTTATCCGGTGGGTTCCTTCCCTTAGCCAAGCCTCCAAATTGCTAAAGGAGAAACATCCAACTCACACCTATAGGGAGAGACAGCACAACCAGCTCCTCCAGCTGAAAACACCGAGATAAAACAACTGAACCGCAAACAAGAGAACTCAGCTTCAAACCTCGAGATGTTCACGCTAAACGCAAGAAGAAGAAAACAAACCAAAACAAAACAAAACAACACTCTGACCGCTCTGCGGGGGAAGGACCCAGGCCCCAAGGCCCAATCTCACCCCCAAGGCCCTGCCCCAGGCCAGGCCGCAACGTCGCCATGACAACGGCAGGCCTGAGGCCTAACGGCAGGCCTAAGGCCTACCCCCACACCCTCCCTGTACCCCGAGACCCTTCAGCCACCCGGAACCTCTTCCTCTCTCTCCCCCCCCCCCCATAAAAAGCCCACCCGTCCTCCCCCCAGCTTTACCTCAGCCTCCAACAGCCGAGTCGAGGCCTCAGGGCCGAGGTTTTGAGCGCAGATGCTTCCCGGAGGGAGGTGGGCAGGCAGAGGCGAGAGAGCGCCGAGCGCATCGATGGCGCCAGGCAGTGCTGCGGAGCGCCGAGCGAATGGATGCGCTGCGCGGGGTGCGGGACACGAGTGGGGATCGGGGAGCTTTGGCTGGTGCCTGGGTGCCCCAGAGCCCCACGCGCGGCTACGCGGCCGCGCGTGGGGCTCTGGGGCACCCAGACACCGCAGCTGTGGTCTCCCAACGGAGCAAAACTCTCCCACCCGCGAATTTCCACGCGGGATTCCAGTCCCATAACGAATTTTGCACTAGTATGAAGCGAAACACACCGCTTTCCTGAGGGGGGGGAAGAAAAAGAAACAAACAACCCAACCCCGCAGTGGGAAACGCAAGCTTTGAGGTGAACAGGGGCAAAAGGACCCCCGACGGGCAATCGGTGCTCCCTCTCTTTAAAGTCATCCCCGTGGAGGTCAAAGGAGGAATCGATACGCGGGCGCGAGTTCAACAATTTTGAATAATTTATTGGCATCCCACCGAAGGTGTCAACAAAAAAGTGCCGCTTTCACGGGATTTAGCCAACAAAGCCCCGACAATGCGAGCCGCAAGCGGCGTCACTCGCTCTAATCCCACGCCTCCACCCTCCTCTGCCCGCTACCCCCTCGTTACACCATCCCCGAGCCCACGGGAGCCCACGGAGGAACTTTCCGTGCCCCCGCCCCGCAAGGCGCGATGCGGGCGGAGCGCGGGTGCGGAGGCTGCGCACCCCCCCGGCCCCTCCCCTGCAGCCCCGGCTCCGCGCATCGCCCGCCCGGGACCTCGCGTGGAGCAGCCGATTAATTAAATTAAATTAGGGCGCAGCGCTGGGCGGGCGGGCGGGCGGCGGAGCGCTGTGGCCGCATTGCCCCGCGGCGGGCGGGCGGGCGGCGGAGAAGGAAGGGGTCCATTCAGAGCTCCGAGGGGAGGTAATTCGCCGGGAACAAGGGGCAGGCGTTGCAAAGTATAAATAGTGCCACTTCCAGCGGCGCGACGCTATCAGAGCCCGGAGCTGGCGAGGAGAGCCCGGCCCCGCACGTCGGGCGGAACGGCCCGGTTCGGAGCGCAGCGGCTCGGAGGTCGCGGCACGGCTCGGCCCGGTCCGGCCGCACCCCGCCCCGTGGATGCCCGCCCGGGGGGGCGGCACGGCGAAGCCGGGGCAGCGCGGCGGCCCTGAGCCGCGGCCATGGAGGAGCTGACGGCGTTCGTCTCCAAATCGTTTGATCCCAAAGCGAAGGAGAAGAAGGAGCTCATCACCTACCGCGAGGTGCTGGAGAGCGGACCCCTGCGCGGAGCCCGGGAGCCCGGCGGAACCGCGGCGGAGCCGGGCCGGGACGAGACGGGCAGCCCAGCGGGGAGGGCGGGTGGCGGACGCTCCCCGCCGCGGGAACCCGACGCCGCCGCCGAGAGAGCCGCCGACGCGGCCACCCCGAAGCTGAGCGACGGTAACGGCGGCACCGGGAGCCCCTTCTTCCTCCCTCCCCGTCCCTTCCCCGTCGGGGCCGTCGCGCTCCTCGCGAGGCTCCGGTGGGCAGAGCGAGCGCCTTGCCATGTTTTCCCAATTACGGGAAATATGCGGCCGGCCTCGAAGTTTATATTAAAATATCGCAAGAAGCCTCCAACTCGCTCGCGGCCCGAGCCGCTTCTCCAGCATCCCGCCAAAGCCGCGCGGAGAACGAAAGCTCCGGGGCCCGGCGCTGCCTCGCGGGTACCGCAGAGCGGAGGGACACCTCCGCGGATCCCCGGCGGAGCTGCCGGTCGGAGCCGGGCGGGATGCGGAGCCTCGCGGGTCGCCGCCGCCCTTTTGTTCGGTCGCGGGGTGCGGGCGGCATCCGCCGCGGCGGCTCCGCGGAGCGATTTCTGCTCGCGGGGCGAAGCCACGGCAACGAAACCCACGCGGGACCGCGGGCCGCGACCTGTTGCTGCACTTCCGAGGCAGGAGTGCGCAGGGCCGGGCTGCGGGTGTTGGAGCGCGGCGGGCCCGGAGCCGAGCGGCGGGGCACGGCACGGCGGCGGGGAAGGGCCTTCCGCGGCCTCGCGGCTCAGCCCCGCTCCCGGCCCGGCTCCCCGCCCGGTTCCCGGCGGCCGCCTGACTGCTTGTGTCGTGTCCAGTGTCCCCGGAGCTGAAAGAGCGCAAGGAGGATGCGAAAGGCATGGAAGACGAAGGGCAGACGAAAATCAAGCAGCGGAGAAGCAGGACAAATTTCACCCTGGAGCAGCTGAACGAGCTGGAAAGGCTTTTCGACGAGACCCACTACCCGGACGCCTTCATGCGGGAGGAGCTGAGCCAGCGGCTGGGGCTGTCCGAAGCCCGAGTGCAGGTAGCGCCGGGCGGACGCGGGTCGGGGGGGGACGACCGCTCGGTGCCATCCGCGGGGCTTTCCCCGCAGCCGCTGCCCCTCGGTCCCGCTGTGCGGTTCGCTCTCGGGGGTGCCGTGGGTCGGTTCGTCGCCGCGGAGAGAGCGTGACCCAGCGGGGATCCACGCGGTGCGGATGTTCGCGGTCGTGGCTCTTAAATCTGGAGGGAAGCAGCGAGAAACAAGGGGAACGCGGGCCGGCTTTGTTCGGTGCGAAAGTCTGGGATCCGAGCAGATCCCGAGAAGCCGAAGCTTCCTTCGGCTGAACCTGAGCAGAACCCCCGTCCGTCTTCCCCGAGTTCCCCCAAATCCATCCCCGCGAGTTCCGCCGGCAGCTCCAGGGAGAGCGCTTCCCAAATTAAAACAAATGTCGGTGCCGCGGAGTATTTCCGTTCTAATAAGAACAGAAGAGAAAACGATGGTCGTGATTTGGTCGAACACATGGAGCAGCTTTAGGCCCCCAACATCTGCAGCTGCGGGAGGGCCGCGCTGTAGCGGATCCCCCCTTCCAGCCCCGTGCTTTCAGGCACCATCTGCACCGAGCCCGGGGGATCCCCGCGCCGCTCAGCGGGGTCAGAGCAGGGACAGAGCGCTCACATCGCGCCGAAGAACCCCAAACAATCGACACCGTTTGCGGACGCCTCTCGGCCGCTCTTCCCCAGCTCCCCGCTCATATTATTTTTTTCCCGTCGCCGCAGCCGAACGAACCCAAACGAAATCAAAGCCAGCGAAGTAGTTCTGCCCGGGGCAGAGGCCGGCAGCGTTGCTCGCGGAGCTCAGCCCCTACCCTCAGTAAAAGCACGCGCGGATATTTCCCCTTCTCTGCGCTGCTTTGCAAATCACGGACTGTGCCTCTTTCCACGGGAGGCTGAGGGCAAATACGTGGCTGCTGGACAGACTTGGCTTGACCGGAGTAGATGTGAAGGCGGGGGGGGGGGGGGCGAGTGTATATTTGCCTCTTGAAGAGACGCCCAACAACATGTTTTTATTATTATTATTATTATTATTATTATTATTAGTAATTTTACTTACAATTTGTCTGTTTGTTGTGGCCGTGGGGAGAGGCTCATGGGGCGGTTGCGGCAGCCTAAAGGCAGCACGGAACCCTCAGCTCCCGAGCTGCCGCCCTCCTCCCCACCTCCCCCGGCCGAGCAGAACTTCGTTCCGTCTTTATTTATTTCAACCATTCCATTTCCAATATTAAAAAGTCCGTTCGTGTCCATCGCGCAGCCCTTTCCGTGGCGGCAAATCAGATTATCATGATAATGAGACAATTATTCCGCCTGCGTGCCACACTCCGCTGCACAGAGGAACAGAGAAATTCCAACTTCTTTGTAGCAAAGCTTTGATGACAGTAATTACCCCCCAAAAGTGAGGCATTAAACACTTCGCTGTTCGTTTTTTTTTTCTTTTTCTTTTTCTTTTTTTTTTTTTCCTTGACGATAAAGCTAATTAATAACACGGGCTATTAACGAGCGCGTTCTCCTCGGCTCCGACAGCGCAAACAACCAAACCCATTACAACGAGCTGAGCTTAGAGCTGTTGGGAGGTTGTGGGGAGAGACATCAGAGACATCGGTGCGGTGGGACCCCGGCTGGGAAGGGGAACTCGGGGCTGGGAAAAGTGGTTCGGCTACAGCGAGTGCCAATTTTGGGTCATTTCCCGAATTTCTCGCACCCTCATTGCCTCGTCCCTCACTCATCATTGCCACTCTCTTTGTCCTCCACTTTTTATTCTCGGTGGGTTTTATTTTATTTTTATTGGCCGTATCCCTCTTCGTGACCCCGTCCCCCCTCTGTGCCCCCAGGTTTGGTTCCAAAACAGAAGAGCCAAATGCCGAAAGCAAGAAAACCAGCTGCACAAAGGTACGGCCGTGCGTGTCCGGGGTGAGGGGGGGGGAGCGGGTGTGACACGCGTGGGGATCCGGCGGGGCTGGGCTGACCCACCGCTGCCTGCAGGAGTGCTCATAGGGGCCGCCAGCCAGTTCGAAGCCTGCCGGGTGGCCCCTTACGTCAACGTGGGAGCGCTGCGGATGCCCTTCCAGCAGGCAAGTGTGCCCGTGGGGTGCGGGGTATGGGGGCCGTGGGGTGTGGATTATTGGATATGGGGTGTGTAGGGCGCAGGGGGTGCGGGATGAGGGATGTGGGATATGGAGGATGTGGGAAACGGGTGTCGTGGGGTATACGACACGGGAGGTACGTGTTTGGGATACTACGGGGTGTGGGGTGAGGGATATATGGGCTGTGGGACCAGGGCTTGCAGGAGATGGGGTGTAGGATGGTGGTGGTGCGGGTCGCGGGGAGTGCAGGATATGGGGTGTGGGATATAGGGGGTGAGAGGACGCGAGGGATGCAGAACAAGGGGTGTGGGATAGAAGGGACGCGGGACACGCTGTTGCAGGAGCGGCACTTGGGATGCGGGGTCGCGGGATACGGGCTGTGCGGGAGAGGGACGGGGACTCCGTGAGGTGCGTAGGACGCGGGGGGAGCAGCGAGAGGCGTGCGGGGTACGGAAGTACGGAAGCACGGCGGGTCCGGGACGGGAAGGGGGGGGTGCGTAGGGCACGGTGGGTGGGCTGCGGGCTTTGCGGGGCCGGGTCGGCGGTGCCACTCGCGGCCGCGTGGCTCTCAGGTTCAGGCGCAGCTGCAGCTGGACAGCGCCGTGGCCCACGCTCACCACCACCTCCACCCGCACCTGGCCCACGCGCCCTACATGATGTTCCCCGCTCCGCCCTTCGGGCTCCCGCTCGCCACTTTGGCCGAGTCCGCTTCCGCCGCCTCCGTGGTGGCCGCCGCCGCCGCCGCTAAGACGACCAGCAAGAACTCGAGCATCGCCGACCTGCGGCTGAAGGCCAAGAAGCACGCGGCCGCCCTGGGGCTGTGACCGTCGCAGCGCTGCGCGGCTCCGTGCGGAGGGACGGAGAGCCGCGGGGGGAGAAGCGGGCGCTGCCGGCGAGACGGACTGATGTGAGAGCCGGACGGAGCAGAAGCGCAGCTGGGAAGTTCACAGGGTTTGAAATTGAACTTTTTTTTTTTTTTCCCTTTTTTTTTTTTTTTTTTTTTTTTTTTTTTTTTTTTTTTTTTTTTTTATTTTTTTATTTTTTTTTTTTTTTTTCTGCGGAGTTCACTTTAATATGAGAAATTTGATAAGAGAGGCGGGCCTCCTTTCACGATGCATCAGATCCTCGGGCTGAGCGAGCACGTCGGGAACAGCGGCTAGAAAAAAAAGAAAGAAAGAAAGAAAGAAAGACAACGGCGAAGAAGAAAGAGAAAATAATAATAATAATAAAAATAATAAAAGAGACAGAGACAGAAACAGAGACAGAGACAGAGATTTCTCTGCGAATTTCTAAAGGGAAACTGCCCGGGATCCGTCCTGCAGCAGCATTCCGGGTGCATGCGTTTGTATTTCATTGCTGACTCCTTGATCCACGCACCTCACCCCATCGATAGAGCACAGCACAACCGGCGGCGCGGGGGGCACCGGCTCTGTGCCCCGGGGGCAGCGCGGGGGGCGCGGGGAGCTGCGGCTCTCCTGTCTCGGGGGTAAAACATGGGGGAATGGGGGGGAGGGGGAGGGAAAAAAAAAAGAAAAGAAAACAAAAGAAGAAAAAAAAAGAGCATCGCACCCCATCCGCCTCCTCCGCACGGCCAGAGGTACCCGTAGGTGTAAGATACGTTGATACACGCGAACGGAGTTGATTCGGGCTATGAGCTGCGAGCGGAGCGCTGGTGTCAGCCACGTGCATTTCTCCATAAAGGTGTATGTGGTCCCATCGTGCGCTGATTTCTGTTCTGGTGGAGCTGTGGCACGGCCGGGAAAGCTCTGCGCACGGACGGGCATGTAGCGATTTGTTCTCCATGAAAACAAAGTTATTTATATTGACCATATTTTTTCTAGTGGATTTTAAGTTATTTAAAAAAAAAAAAAAAAAAAAAAAAAAAAAAAAAAAAAAAAAAAAAAAGAAGCTGTTATCTCATCGCATTTGTTGTCGGTACAATATATTTCGTTTCACTCAGGTTGGTTTCACCTCTGTTAATCCGTTTCCAACGCCGCCGGTTCTGCTCAGCGCCACGTAACGAACGCGGTCCGTGCGGACCTCCGTAGATCCCATTCCCGAGGAGAACAGCCCGGTGGAAGCGCTACCGCAGTGCGCCTTTCCGAGTTCTGCCGTGTTCCCCCAGGTAATAAAATGGAGAAAATCGCAACGACTTCGCCATGCGTTCCACGCGGGGAACGGGGACGATCCGCAGCTCCGTGTGCTCCGCTCCCGCACGGCTCCCAAGGGCCGGGAAGGGCGGAGGGGAACGCGGGGTAGGGCGGCCCCGAGGAGCGGCTACGGAGCCCGGCGGGACGGGAAGGCGACCGACACGGAGAGACGCGAGGAGCAGCCGCCCCACGCGGCTCCCTTCTCCCCTCTCGCCGCTCCGTGCGGCCGCGCTGCGCCTGCGGGACCGGTTAGAGCAGAAGGGCGGCCGAGGGGAAGGGCTGAGAGGGCTCAGCAGCGCGGACTGCTCGGGCGTTGTGTGCCGATAACGGGCTGCGAGTGATGGATTCGATGCCGGCTAAACGGGCTCGCTTCAAACCAAACGGAGGTGCTGCTAATGATCGAGTCAATAAAAGTAGCGGTGGTGTCGATTGATTCGTGAATAAAGAAGTTAATTAATACGTTGTGAGGAGCTCCTATCGCAGCTGAAGGTGCTCCCCGCAAACCCACCGCCGTCACCTGAACCCACCTCAGGCATTGCTGGGTTTCAAACCCTTCCAGCATGCTCCGATATTGGCACGTCTGCCTGCAGCATGAGTGTAATAAGCCATGAAAAACATCCTTCGTTGGAACAGAGAGAGATGTCCGGGCGGTGTGATGGCACGCTGTGCTTCTCAGTGCAGCTGTGATTGAAATAAAGTACTCTGAATGGGATACATTTGGATGGGAGCACAGACATTCCTGGTTCTGTGGGATGCCCCATCAGTCTGTGGCCTGCAGAAGTTGGCCAAGGCTCTCCTGTTTCTATTTTATGTGTTAGAGAGTCTGAACTCACATATATATATATATAAATGCAGGTTCCATGCAATTTACTTACATATCCCTCATGGCTCGGCCGACGTACATGCAAGAAATGCTTTCTGCAGATAACATTTTGGCAGAGGATTGAGGTGGGGATGCGCTGGTACAAGAAGTGCTCAAAGATGAGCTCTTGCAGGTGACACAGACACCTGTCCTGTCCTGGCAGCACCAGCGGGCTGGTCCTGCTCCATGGAGCAGCACTCTGTGTGCTGCGGTGATGCTGCAGGGTGACGGCAGGCAGGTGGGACTCAGACCCAAAGCCGCTCACAAGGAGAAAGAAAGCAAAGAGGAAGGAAACCATTTTAAAATTTATCTTTTTATTTTATTTTATTTTTTTTTAAGTTCATAAAACTAAATTCAGAGGATAAGATGGAGACGTGTAATCTGGTGCACGATCAGCTCAGTGCTGCCCTACAGTCCAGCTGCAGCTGGGTGCTGCAGGAGTAAGCACTCCACGTGTCAACTTCCAGTATGCACTGATCCCCTTGCAGCTCTGGCTGTCCCCATCTCGTCTGTCCTTTCATGGTCATTTCTTGCTATTCCTGAGCTTTGTCTTTGCTGCAAAATAACAACAGGTGAAAGTGCACCTCGAGTGTCCCTGTAAATTAAAAACCACAAGTGATCCGCACCGCATTTCTGTTGTGCTCAGAAGTTTTGAAGGGAACTGGAAAAGCTGCTCTCATTCTCAGCCTTTCCAGCATTTAAGCTGCGGCCACCCTGGGTTTGATGGAAGATCTAATAGGTGTGCTCAGAAATGTGGGTTGTCACTGCTCACAGCCCTGCTGCTGGCCAAGTCCTCCCTCCAGATGTTCCTTAAGCAATTAAGTTGGTGTGAATGAAGAACTGTGACCGTTGCCTACAGCATGGATCTTACTACTCCAGCTGCACGTTGTTCAAGGTTTTCACTTTTAGGATGCATTTCCCTGCTTTGTCCATCGCTGCTCATTGGATAGCAGGTCAATTTCTGAAGGAGAAATGAGCAGAGCCCCCCCGGTGCCGACTGTCTTTTCTCAGTGTTACACAGCGTGCCTCCCTTTGTCAGAGCACAGCAGTGAGCACAGCGAGCCCACAGGCAGCGGGAGGCTGCTCCCAGCTGCAGGCATGCAGCAATCGGGGTCTGCTCAGTGCACCCACGCTCTGCACATACACACAGCTGCATTGACACGCAGCCCTTATTTGGGGTTGCGGGAGGCTGCCACTATTCCAGCAGATGTGTTTTAAACGTAACTTTTCTCGGAGGGGAGGGAAGCTGGAAGAATGAGAGAGGGAGAGCTGCTGCTGTGCTCTGGCAGCTGGTGCTGGGCTGCACACCCTGCCTGCTGCTGTGCTTGCAGTGAGGACAAGTGCTGCCGTCCTTTCTGCCCCACGCTGCTCACTGATTCTAGAAAAATGGAACCGTTTCCCAGCCTGGAACAGCTTGCCCAAAGAGGCTGTGGATGCCCCATCCCTGCAGGCATTCAAGGCCAGGCTGGATGTGACTCTGGGCAGCCTGGTCTGCTGGTTGGTGACCTGCACGCAGCAGGGGGCTGAAACTGTATGATCATTGTGGTCCTCTTCAACCCAGGCCATTTTAGGATTCTATGATTCTATGATCTTCCCCTGGAAACAAACAAGATCACCTGTACTGTGTTAATTATAAAAAACAGAAAAACGTGAGTCCAAATGAGACCTGCCCCATATTTGCAAACCTATCCACGTGGCCCTTCTCTGTGTTCAACTTCCAAATGCTGTGCATTTGAGAGAACATCTTCCTCCTTCACAAAGTTTTTATGGCCTTTGCACATCAGACATGCAGTTCATTAAATATCCCCACTCTAGGCACTAATGGTCTTTGAACGTGTAAAAACCCCTCATGTTGAAACACAGAGGTACAAAATGCACCCACCTGCAAAGCACGAAGCGTTGGAACTTAACAGCAGCTGTCCTGAAAGCACTGAGGACGCAGATCTGTGGCTGGTAACAGTGCCAGAACAGTGCAGACAATTATGAACCTCTTCCTCAAGTTAATTAACAAAAAAAAAAAAAAAAAAAAAAGATGACAGTTTGATTAATGCTGCAAGACACTGGAGCGGCACCGCAGCTCAAGCTGTGCTACAGGTTGGTGTCTGCACCTTCACATGCAGTTTCCATGAGGATGCAGAAACCTGGCTCAGCACCAGCTGCCCCATCAGTGACTGTGGGCTGCAGAAGTGCCTGCCCTCCCCTCCTGCTGCTTTGCCCTTTGGAAGCACCCCCTGATGCTGCACCTTCTGCAGTGGGCATCAAGAAGGCAGCTGTGCGCTGCGGCCACACGCTGCAGCAGGAGGTGCACAGTTCAGTACATGCACACAGCAGCCACTGCTGCCCTAGGAGCAGCACAGCCCTGCTGCATTTGCTATTCCTCCATGAGAAGAAGGTCTGGCCACTCAGTGGTGAGGATAACACCAGAAGCAGTGCACACTCACACAAATTAGAAGGAGCCATTTGTGAAACCAGCACCCAGACCTGTAGGAGCACACCTACCCAGGGGTCTGCAGTGAGCTGAGCTGGACCATGCAGCATCCTGCAGCACAGTGCTGGTCTTGGTGACAGCAACAGCACTCAGGGACCACTGCGTTGTGTCTGCAGTGAGTATTTAGCCAGTGGAAACCTCACTAGTGGCCACTGAGATAAAATCATAGAATCACAGAATGGCCTGGGTTGCAAAGGAGCTCAATGCTCATCAGTTCCAACCCCCTGCTGTGTGCAGGTCACCAATCAGCAGACCAGGCTGCCCAGAGTCACATCCAGCCTGGCCTTGAATGCCTGCAGGGATGGGGCATCCACAGCCTCCTTGGGCAATAGGAGATAGGATATCCTGCTGGAAATTCAAATACTGCCCACAGCCCGTTACCAAAGAGCTGCAAATGCTCAGAACACGCTTGACGCCGTTCCTCTGTTTCATGTGGATCCATCATTCATCAGGCAGGTTCTCTTTCATGAAGTATTTAGATTTGGAAGTGTTTTGACATGTGGTAATCTTTAAGAAGAAGGTAAACATGATCTTTTTTTTTTTAATTATTATTTTATTTTAAAGAAAATGTAAATAAAGTATTCTCCAAAATATCCACTGGAGGTTAAATGTGGGACAATGGAAACCACATGGAAAGGCCGCGGCCGTTCCTGTGCAGGCTGTGCTGGCTCTGATGTCTGCAGCAGGAGCTGTGCCTGGGTGAGGAGCACAGCACACAGCCTGTGAGAAGGAGGAAACCACGGGAAATGAGTTAACTGGCTCTGATACACCTCCAATTTCTGTTTTACATTATCTCAATCACCTCAACAGCTGTAAATTAAACTCAGTGCCATCACCATAGCATTTGTCCTTACTATGAAAAGGAATACTGACCAATATGTATGGCTCCTGGCCATTTGGGGGTGATTTTCCTCCCTGCAGGTGGGATTTGGGTTGTTCTCATGCTGGCTCACCTGGGCACACGGGGGTTGGGATTCTGCACTTTGCATCCCACACAGCTCTGACCCTCAGTGGCTGCAGCCCTGCTTCTCGCAGCTGACAAACAGTTTTGTAAAACGGAGCAGATGAAGATGCAGACAGATGTAATCAGCTTAATTACAGAAATGGTTTACAGAGCTTCCCTACCTAGGCACAGCATTTTGTATGAATCTCAAAAGTAATTTAACCACAGTAATATTTCTAAACGAAAGATAAACATTTACAATTTGTGCCTTATTCTATATTCAGATGTGATTTGTTTAGGTTAATTTCTAATGGACTCATTTACTTGCAATCAAGGACTCGTTTTCCTGGGCTGTGAGTGCTCTCTCAGAGCACTCTTTCAGAACATCTGCATGGAAACCCCTCTGCTAAACAATGGGAGGGCAGAATGCACGGCATCAGCTCCTCAGAAAGATGAATGAAGCCTTCTGCTGGAAGTGGAACGTACACGTTTCAAAACAATTCTTGTTGGCCAAGATACGCCCAAGGTCGGGCTGAGTTATGGGTGATGCATTCCCCTGAGTCATTTGCCTTTATGGCAATTTTGGATGTGAATGCATGTGAAAATTTTCAAGCTTTTGCATCAGTTTTATGAGCGTCCCACTTAGTTTTCAGCGAAGTAAAAACTGACATTCAGCAGGAGCTGCTTTTGGGTTTCACGGCTTCCTGTGTGCTCAGGAACTCAGTTGGTCATTATCAGCATGGGAGACCGTGGTGGCTCTGTGTACCTCAGTGCTGCCAATGAGGAAATGGTACATTTGGCCCCATCTGCTTTCAGAGAGCTGGGAGCGGTAGCTTGTAGATGTATGGATGAATGCAAGGGGTTCAGGAATGCAGAGATAATAATTGGGGCAAAAAGAGGAGCTTCAGTTTTGCCATCGGTAACCATAAGTGCCACCTTGTTTAGAAAACCTGGTGCTTTTATCTTTTAACAGGTATAAAAAAGAGTCATAATTCCTATAAGGAAGGGAATTTACTGAAACTTTAATGAAACTTGTGAAGCTTCAGCCTGCACTGGGCTCTTCTTGCTGTGCTGTGCTGTGGGTCCATTTGGTTTGGGAGCCTCTACTCACCATGGATTTCGTAAGTTCCCAATAGAGATAAGAAAAGGTGGAAATCCACACGTATTATCCTCCAAGTTGCTTGGCTATCACTGTACCCAGGCTGGGGTCAGTCTGTGGAGTTCTGCAGCCATGAGGTCAATTTACTGTGCAAATAAAGGGGTGCAGATGCTGTCTCAAAGCAGCTCTGCAGCCCCGAGTCTGCTCCGAGGAGGCTGGGAGGAAGGGCACAGGCCAAGAGTGCTGCAAGATGGAAATGGAAAAATTCAGGTTTGTCCCAGAAGAAATGCATTCCTCACAAATCACATTTTTCCTTGATTCCTTCTGTACAGCTATTGAGCAAGCACAACCTTGTTTAGCTTAAAAGATCTGAGGAAATTATAGCCTAGGGCTCTTGTCTGGTGTCTGAGTGCTGCTCTTGTCACTGAAGTCCTGGGGAATGGTTGAAGACCAAATGCCCATTGCTGCTCTCTGACTCGGTGCTGCAGTTTGCCCCGGAACATGCAGGAAGGCATCAGGTGTGGGCAGGCTTTAGAAGAGGCTGGAATTTAATGTGTGCACAGCTTCTGAAGGCAGCTGTGGCTCCTGCAGGGAAGCAACAAGCTTGGTGGGTTGCTTATAGCCGAGTGGTCACAAGTGCTACTGAGGCAAGCGTTGGTTCTCTGTGAAATTAGACACAGACATAAATGGAAAACAACTCTTTGAAGCAAACTGCCACAGACCTGTGAATTACAACTTTCATGCAATAGTAAATGAATCAATTCTCTAAAGCAATCTCATACTCCAGAGCCTGTGAGTGCTTTATGCAGAAATAACACGTAGCCAAGTGATAATGAAGAAGGAGAAGAGTGGAAGAGGATAACAACAGTTGGGTCCTTGAAATTTCTCATGCACATTTGTGCTCCTGCAGGAAGAGCAGCATCACAGTGATAACCAGGAAATCCTATTTCCCTATGTCCATTAATCCATCGTCCATTAATGGTCACTGTCTCCATGCTCCCTAGCAGTGGGGAAACCCAAAAGTCTCCAGGGCTGCTGGAAGCTCCCTTGCTGCTGGGATCTGAGGGAGCAGTGCCTTGGAGGAAACCACCCAGTTTGGGAGCAGTAAAACTCAATGACTGCAGCACTGCAGTTGGGTGTACAAAGGCTGAGGGGTAATGGCCTTAGACAAGAGGTAATGACCTCAGGTTGTGCCAGGGGAGGTTTGGGTTGTCCAGGGAGTGGTGGAGTCACCATCCCTGGAGGTGTTCCAGAACAGTGGAGATGTGGCATTGAGAGGTCAGTGGGCATGGTGAGGGGGGGTTGAGTTGGGCTTTGTGATCCAAGAGGTCTTTTTCCAACCTTAATGATTCCGTGCTTTTATAATCTGGCCTCATATCCAAACTGAATCTAGGTTATCTCATGTTCTGAAGACCCCACTGGCTGGGAAGTTGGTAGATTTGACGTAAAGTTAACAGTATTTAATAAAGTATCTCTAGTTTGAAATACTAGTTTGATATCAGAGAGAGAAATGGCTGACTGCTCTGGTTACATTTCTGTGTAACCGCCTGTAATAGGATTTATTGTTTGGACTCAAACAAATTGGGCTGTCAGAAAAAAAAACCCAACATCTTCATACAGAGAGCCATTATGTGGCTGATTTCAGCTGATTTTATTTTTATGATCCAATGAGAACAGAGCAAATTATTGACAGTTTTTTCTGTAATATTAGGTTGATCTTTAAAACATGCACTTTGGAGGTTGCTTGTCTTTTCCTGTGTCTGATGTCTGCAAAAGCTCTAGCAAGCATGGAGATCTGTGGGAATACTGACCACAGCAGCATATTTTATTTGTTGAAAATCAGTCTTGTGTTGTAATAAAGAATATTTGCTGTGGCAGCCTGTTTCTTCTGAAACTGTTCTGTACCTGCCCCAATGGCCAAACAAAAATGTCTGAAGACTTAAATGCACAGTTATAGTATCCTAAGCACGGACTGTCAAATTTGTACATTGAACTGACCGTGAATTTCTGAATTAAAACTGAATTCTGATTAATTTATGGTAACAAAGAAACAAAAGGAGAACCGTGAGCTGTGGCACTGTCTGGTGAAAGGGAGCAGATGCAGTGTGGTCATGGGCTTGTGCCCATCCAGAGAGATGGGGTGGGAATGGCCCTGGTGTGGGGTGAGGACCCCCGTGGTCAGGGACAGATAGGGCAAGAAGGGAAGCCTATGGTGATAACATCATGGAAACCTCCTTCCTAAGCAGCCTTCTTGGAGGTATCCATGCTGTGTGTTGGACTACGAGTCCACATTTGGGCCCTGGAGCTGATCTGCCAAATGTAACATCATGGGGGATGTGGTGGGGTGATGGGCATTGACAGACAGATGCGTGGGTGTGAAGGAGATGGGCAGGGACTGAAGGAACAAACAAAAAGCAATCAGTGACCAAGCTGGGTGCATCCCAGTGCTTATATCCCTTGTCAGACCCTTAACTTTCTGAAGATACTCTTTTTATATCTGTCTGACTGAGCCGTTTCCCAACCTATGCTGGTTTTCCCCAGTGATACAGCACTGTTTATACCCTATTTTGTTGAGCGTGCAGCTGGCAGCCTAGACAGAGTGACTCAGACTGTGGTAACTCATGGATGCAGGTTAATTTGTGCCATCTGACCTCTTCCAGCACTGCTAAACTGAAGCACCAGTGGACGGGTCTGCCTCCTCCAGCCTCCATAACCCCATCTTCCATCATCCCCATCCTCCACAAAAAGGAACAATGACCACATATACATTAAAAGCAGGAAAACATTAAAAGCACGCCCCAACCTGGACGGCCTTTATTAACTGCCAATATTTGGTACCCACTTTTTATTTCTTTACCTTATTGCAATGAAGGTGATGTAGGAAAAACAAATGTTGGAAATGGAAAAGGGTTACTCACACAGAGCATGTTCTTTAAGAAACGGTCCTCCCAACCTTTTTAATTTTTTTTGTTGTTGTTTCTAATTTTTTTAATATATACCAGTCACTCCTAATTATTTTAGGTACAACCAGACACTTTTTTTCTGATTTAGAACAGATTTTGAACAGTTATAAATATAATTTTCTCTTAGCAAACTTAATGAGTCCCTAAAGTGGCTCCAGATGCCAGACAAGTACGTATGCAACATTCCTAGTGGAGGATAACTTTTGATATTTAATCAAAAGAAACAAGTTTAACAAACAACACACTAACACATGAAAAGATAACGTGGTGAGAAAATAAAATAGGACTATAAAATCTAGGTGAAACTTTTCCAAGGTGCAACCAACCAACAGTGAGACTCTAATAGCAGTGTGAAGAGGAACAAAATGACTGATCTGAGGAGAAGGCAATAATGGGAGGAAGGGGGAATGGAAGGGAATAAAACCAGCTAACAGATAAATGGGAGCTTAACATGCAAAGAAGGAAATCAAAAGAAATATCAAAAAAGGATGCTTTGGATGAGAAAAGAATAATAAACTGAGCTGTGTGAGAAAAAGTGCCAGAAATACCACGAGATACCAGGCTCTACAGAAAGCAAAACGTCGAAAATACACAGGAGAAAAGAGAAAACATGAAAATCCTCATTTTGTATTAATTGTGGTCCCCTTCAAAAGACAGATTTCTATGCTGGAAAACCCCCTGTAATTAGATTATTGTTTACAGTTCTTACTCAACTGTTTCCTATTTAGGCTGTCTGCATTTGATTCAATTCTGCCAAAGCTCCCAGGGAAGCCGCCGAGTTGTTACCTGCAAATAAAGCATAGTGATGTGAATGCATTTGGAACAGAAATTCTCATTATAACACCATTTTTCCTAAAGGCCTTGCGTGATAGAAGTGTGATTAAGCAAAGCTTGGGCTGCAGCTCTGCAACCGATGGCCGATAACGCCGTATTGACTTTCACCTGGAGAGGATGCTGTGACCTTGAGCAGCTCAGGCATTGCCATACGACCACCACAAATTCCACCCTCAGTGCAAAGCCAGGAGCTACGAACCACCAACCAATTACAGCCCAAACGTTAATACACAGTGATAAAGTCTGGCTCGGTTCTGCGGGTTGTTGGCAATCCGCTGCCAGAACAGAAGAGCAAATTCCTGCGCTGTTGTGGCAAGAAGAAAAAGCATTGAAAAGTCATCAGGAAAAAGAAAGAACTGCAAAACTATAGCCAACAGGCAAGAGGAAAACGTTGCATGTAGATATGGTTACAGGAGAGAATGATTTTATTATCACGTGTCTCAAACAACCCGCTCACCGCATCCTTCACGCTACGGCACTGTTGTGCTGGGTGCTAAAATCAGATCTGAACTCACTTTTAAACGTTCTTCCCTTTGCTCCAGGGTTTCAGACTGTGCCAAAATGGCATTCATTTTACCACCTTCTTGGCTTCCAGTGGTTTCTTTCACCGCTCTGCAATTATAATGGGTCGCTAATGGAGCGCCTCATTGATGAACTTCCTCGTTAAGAAGAACCCAGAACAAAAAATGATGCTGGTTCTTTAAAAGTTTATCCCTGTGGCACCGTCGTGTAAGCATACATATGGGACAGTAAAAATGGAAGACGACACATTAAATGACATTATTATAAAATGCAATACTCTTGGAATGATCCCTTATTAAATTAGGCTCTATGATCTGAGATGAATTTCCCCGATCCCTAATCCATCACTAGAGAAATATTAAAAGATAGGTCTCAACTGGTATTAGAATCGCACTCAGTCTCTACTTTCATTATTTTGAATTAGGGTGCTACTGGGGGGAAGCCTCTTAATGAGAATTAGAGTGATTCACTGGCCTTCTTTTGGATTTTGACAAGTAAAATATTAACTCTTCAGTCACAGCTGTCGGAATTAAAATACTTGGCAGCCACAGATGCACAAATTAAATTGGCCTTTATGTTTCCATATTGCTGACCTCCTTAGAGGCAAAAACATCAAACTCAACAATAACAGAAAACTCACAGTGTGTCATTTCTTGGAAGAAAATGTATTTATTGAAGTTTTGGTGTTTGTTTCAGTTTTAAACACATAATTGAGCAAGGACAGACCGTTTTTACAAAGGGCTATTATATTAATTTTGCATTCTGTGAAACTTCAGCTGCAAATCAGTTGCTCCGAACCATTAATCAGGGAATAAAATAATAAATGAAGTTATTTCAGGGATTTCTTAGCTGTTGGAACCAATACAAATCAGATTTGCACGTGGTGCATCAGTGAGATCACCTTAATGGCACTGACTGGCATTTTTAGGGTTGTTTTCTGAAAACAACAGGCTCTCCTTCTTAGAAACAGGATGTAAGAGTGCATAATTATCACAGGAGCACCAGATATCTTATTAACGGGTCTCCAGTTTGTAACAACAAGAGCGGTTAAGTCTAACGGCATCAAGAAAGCGTCCATCCTGATCTTTTCCCCTCCTTTTTAATTTACTGCTTTTGTAATGGCGGTGGAATTTCAATTAGTCTTAATTGAGTGTGTCTCAATTAAGCGTGTTTCAATTATAATAAATGTTTCCAAAGCGGAACTTGCAGCACGGGCAAAATCTCATGCAAGGAGGTGCTGCGCAGAGGCATTTGTAAGGTGTCCCATGATGAGTGCCCCATAGGGCCCAGGCTGCCCTCCCTGCGGGCTCCCAGCACCACACCAACCCTTCTTTCATCCCAGCTGCTGAGCCCAATGTTGATGAATGCATCTAACACACGACGAGCTCCTGGGATGTGTGGCAGGGTGTCATAGGGGCCATGGCTTTGGGACCCCCCATTGCTGGGATACCAGGCGGGGAATTTGGGCTGTGGGAGCACACGTGTTCTGGGAGAAGCACAAAAAATGATTGCAAGCCTTATTCTGCACATCGTTTCTTACCATATTTATTGTTTGTACGTTTGTTTGGGGTTTTTTTTGCCTTCCGATGTGGCATATTTTAAATGAAGGAATAGCTGTCTACCTAATCTTTTTTCACTTTTCGCTTTTAGATAAAAAAAAGATGTTTCACAAATGTCCCCAGAGACACTGCGACACGCTCAGTGCAGGTGGCCCTGGTGGGCTCAGGGTGGTCGGCCACCCCACGTATCCCTGCTCCCTCCTTCCACCCGTGGTCCCTGCTGCACGCCGGGGCTGCTCTGTTATGCAGAGGGGCTGCGGGCTCCGCCTGTGAATTAGTTGTGCACAGAAGCACTTAATACATCTCCCCCAGAATTAAATGCGTGCGGAGAGCTGCCATAGGGCGCGCCGCGAGGTGCTTTAATTTCTTCTTTAGAAGGCATTAGCAGAACTCGATAAAGGGTCAAGTAATTTCATCCAAGTTGCCACTAGTTAGTTAAGAGAAAGCGACAGGCCAGCGGGCTCACGCTGTTACCTTTCCGGAAATATATTTTATAAAACGAGAGCTTAAAATTTCTTTTTTTTTCCTTTTTTTTTTCCAACTTTTTTAAAAAGAATGATTGCCCGAGAAACGTTTCTAGCTCCAGAAGATGACCTCCCCGGTAGCCGAGTGGGGCGTTTCGATTAATATTTGCTATCGGGCGCTTGGGCTGAGCCCCGAAATGAGATGGTTACTTCTTGGACAGGAGTGACTTTGGTGTGTGAGCGCGGCTCCCGGCTGCAATCGCAGCGAATGCAGAGCGGACAGTGAGCCCGCGGGGAGCGCTGGCAATCATGGCGGAAACAATGTTTACATCGATCATCTGTCACGGTGATTTATGGCTTCATTTTGCTGTAATGGAGAATTAGTGGAAAGATTATCAGGGACTCAACACTTTGGCTTGTTACCCATGTCCAGACGAGCAATTTGTCTCCCTGAAGCAGTGAAATACTTGTGACAGCTCCAACACTTGCCCTAATTCAATCAAGAGAAAATGTTGGAATTAATTTGTTACAAGAAAATTTAAATATGTTCAGCAAACAGTAACCGCAGAGCAGAAGGCTGATTTATTGCGCTCGGCAAGATATCGATCCGCTTCGATCTGGCCCGTGTTGAGGTTTTAATGTGTAATAATTTCCAATTTAAAGCTCCTTTTCAAGATCACGGGTTTAAAGAGAGGGCAGGCTAGGTCTCAAGACCTGATTAGGAGCCTGTTGCAATGGCTTTGTCAAAAGCCTGTTTGAATGTAAATTCATAGTTATCTTTTGCACTATCTTTAATATTCTTGACATGGATTTTATTGTGTGTCAAACCTCAGGCCAGCTGCCTGCCACAACCGTTAATGAAACATCTTAGGAAATAAATCTCAGTCTTTATACAATATTTTAAAAAATCTGAAACATTAGATGTCAGCGAGGAAGGTTTAACAGCATCTCCTTTTTTCCCCCCGCACAGTAAACCATCAGAGATATAGCAGTTTTACAGCTTGTCTACACAATTAGATTGAATTATTGTGTAAATACTGTAATGCCATAAGCTTAAATTCCAAAGTCTGCACAAACGTTTTAGGGACGTGTACAAATCTGTTACCTTCACTGACGGTATGACAGTTTATTCTACCATACCTATATACAATTTTAAGGCTCCCATTATTAAAATGCTCTTCTCTGATGCCAGTAGGAAACACCTCCCTCCATTCAAGAAGGTGCTTGGGACATCAGAACCTTGGAAATGAGAATTTGAGCCCGGAGAGCTGCCTGGGCATCCACAGTACTGGATGCCATTGCACCAGGCTGAGCATCGTGCTGATGGGACCTCAGCAAAACACAATGGGAAGCGCTCAACCAGCCCTGTAACCCCAGTTCTGATGATTGATTTAAAGGGAAATCCTGACCTCCAGTCCTGCAAAGCTTGTGTCACAGCCTTCTGGGCAGCTCCTGGTGCCAGTTTTCTCTTCCGTTTTTAGAGCATGGGTGACTCACGTAATTAGAGAGCAATCTTGCTCAACCCAATCAATAAAGAGTCATCACCCACCATTGGAGGCTGTCATACAAAAGTATTTGCTTGCTCATTAGTGGAGCTCAGGCATTAGTTTACTTCAGCAAGCCTCAGTTTTGCTGCCTTATCCTTAGGGAAAAAGAAAATCTGAAAAATAAGTTCCTTGTATCATAACAGCACTGCTGCAAAACTTCCGTTCTGACAGCACTGAGGCAGTTGAGGTGAGGCTTGGAGTCATCGATGGGATGCGTCACTCACACACCAACATTCCTGCCTTGGCCTCCTGAATGGAAGGGCCATTCTCTGCAGCCAGCTGCTGTGTCCTCTGCCACCACGTTCCTCAGCAGAAGACATCATGTCTCAAGAAGTCGAAGCGCTGTGCTGACATCTCTCTTGATGCCTTCAATCCAAGGATAGAACCTTGGCGTCTTGGTAGACACACTCCCATCTCACTCTTCTCTATGATCAAGAATTTTCCCCCTTTCTGAAGCATTCCCCATAGATCCTTCCACATATGTGCACTTACATGCCTTTGGAAAAGCAAATACAACTTTATTAAATTTTTTGCATGAGTTAGATCATAAAAAAAAAATGGATACTGGACACACTGTATAAGCTTTATGAAGTGAGATGTCTCTGCATTGTCAAGATGTGCACTGACTGGGGGCTTTAGTGTTGAGAATTAGCATTTCTTTGCAAATGCTGTGATGGTATTGCACTCAAACTTCTGTAAATCCATAATTATAATTCAGTTTTTCATTACAAACTATAAACATAAATATTTCTGTGGTCATTGGTGGAATTTAACTTCTGCAGTACATAATATCCACACATGTGTTTCCTATTTTGCTCTTAACCGTACAATAACATGCATGCTAGAGCTAGTAAAATATTATTATAAAACTCTCTTTGCTGCAAATCTCGATGTAGCTTGCTATCAACATATGTTCCTGGGAGTTGAGAGGACTCAGCAGAGCTGATGTGAAGAGCCGTGGCCATCAGGACGCACAGGGCGATGTGCCTGCTGACAGCAGGCTGGCCCTTGCGTGCCCCTTGCACTTTGCTGATATTGGCTTATTTGTAGCTGGTTCAGCCAGGGCTTCCCTTGGGTTGGAGGAAGCTCGGCGCTGCAGGCAGAGCAGACCAAGCACCTCCAGGTGCTACCAGCAGGCAGGACCCACAGGACCCATGGAGAAGGGAGGGCTGCGCTGCCCCTGTTTTGACGGGAATCGGAGGAGAATTGGGCCCTGACATTTAAAACTGAATGGGACTGATATTTGAAACGGAGATGAACTGGCATTTGGAATAGTCCCATGCTCTGATGTTTTGTTATTTTTCATTTTTTTGCAGTGATTCTTTTATTGCCTTGGAGGCGGCTGCACTCGCAGGGCTTCCTGTGCTGGACTACGGTGCTTGCCGTTATTCACCAGCACATGCAGGCAAGAATAAAAAGCTTCTGGTTGGTACGAGTGAGATGCAGGACGTCCACACCCACCAACATGTTGAAACAAGAGCAAGAAAAGAGCCTGAGATGGGAGCCAGGCACAAATACGATGTTCTCAAGCTGTCAGGAGGAATGCCAGGTTAAATTGCGCTTAAACCACAATGATGTTGGTGAACGGTGTTAAAAGACCATATTGTAGATTAATAATACAAGCAGAAATATAAAAACCTCATTCAATTTTCAGAGCCATGTGCTCAGTTTGCTGTCCTCACCCTCTGCTAGAACAGCCAAGAACTGGTTTGGTTTGTGCTGTGCCCAGAGGAAGGCGCTTCCTTGGCTCCTACTTACCAACACGGGCCTAAGACCAGGCTGCCAGCCCCACCAGGGAGTGCTGGTTTGTATGGGAGAACTCCGATCAGGATTTGGAACTGCTTTCTGCAATTGTCTTAATTGCTCAAATGAAAGCTTAGAGGCGGTTGGTTCCTGCAAACGTCAATGTTGAGAGGAGTTTGAGAGAATGTCATTCCCTTCGAGATGGATTTGCACAGAGTAAAGCATTCACAGAAAAGCAGTCTTTAAATAAGTCACCAATTGTGAACTTTATAATGATGCCAGCCATTAACAATAGACCCCTTGGATCCTTCTTTCCTTAATTCCCACAACAATTTTTATTTTTTTCTCCCTTTCTACAAGGTCATTTTAGGTCTTCAGTCCCAATAATAACTTGCGCTGTGAGCCATTGCAGACAAAGCTGTCTTCAGCCTTTCAGCTCAGAGGGAGCAACTTGACGGCACTGTAAGATGAATCCCACATCTCCACCAACCCAGCATGGCACTGGGATGATACAGCCTGCAGGCTGGGGCGGCCCCTGGCTGCTTGAGGCTTGGGCTGTGTCCTGCAGAAGGGCAGCAGCCCCAGCGCTGGCCAGAGCAAGCTTTCGGGGTGAGATTCCAGCCAGGGTTTTCTCTGAAGCCACCAAGTTGCCATTTAGCAAGAGCTCCCATTGTTGCACAGATGAATCCAATCACAGCGATTTGTTTTGCAAAGCAGGGGCTCAGCTCCCTGTTACTCCCATTTAACTGAGCTATTTCAAAAGGAGCTGAAAACGCTTAACTTCTGGAATTCCTTTTTTTTTTTTTTTTTTTTTTTTTTTGTTTTGTTTTGTTTGAAGCCTTATGTAAGTCAGCTTTTAACTGTCTGTTAGTAAACAGCTCCGTTACAGAGATAGCAAAACCGAAAATAAAGGCTGGGGCTGCTCTGGTGGCTCAGCAGACCTGCAGAAACCAGCTCAGAACTGCTCGGCATGTGGCACACATCATCAGCTTTCCCTAACCACAGAGCAATCAGATACTGCCTACATCTCAGACAATACACCCACGGTTAACCCTTTCCTCCAGCTTCTGATCAGTGGCTTTGCTCCAGGGTGAAGGCAGAGGAAGGCTGTGGGGAGAGGGATGGCTTCTTCTTTGTGGATGGACCTGCTTGGATGGAGGGTCATCCCATAAGATGGGCTTAGTGAAGATTTGGAAATACATTCCACTGGATTAGGGTCACCTTTCTTCAAGCGGTCCTCCAGTGCTTCTAAACACCACAGAAGATAGGGGATAAGAGATGAAGATCTCCAACATGCAGTTTTGGCCTGCTGTGCTGTCACACCTCTCCTCCCCAAAGGGCCACCACTGGGTGCCTCCCTTTCATTTTCAGAAACGTTCCATGAATTCACACTCTCATAGCTCAAGAAGTCAAAAGACCAAGGCTGACTCATCCTCACCACGGCCGTGGACAGTGCTTGGTCCTACGTGGTCCTGCTCCATGCAGCCTCTAATAATAGCGAGTTACATCACCGCAGTGCTGGAGACCTCCAGAGAGGTGAAACACCAACCTTTTCTTGCTAGGATCCTTGCTTCCATCTCCAGTTCCACAGCTGTCAGCACCCTGCAGGAATTTTGCTGGCCTCGCAGCCATGACACAACTCAG
This sequence comes from Centrocercus urophasianus, assembly GCF_019232065.1. NCBI lineage: Eukaryota > Metazoa > Chordata > Aves > Galliformes > Phasianidae > Centrocercus > Centrocercus urophasianus. The sequence goes on along the minus strand of NW_024884744.1, from coordinate 1,276,116 downwards.
AAGCGACACAACTGAACTCCAGGCTGGCAGTGCCAACCCAGCCAGCTTACCTCATCAAGCTCCAGCATCTAATTAGAGGCTCTCCTGACTTTGTTCCCAGGCTGGCTGAGCTCATCCTGGAGGCAGCGCAGCCCTTTTATTACTTTCTACAACTTAATCACTCTGTTTTAAAGACATTTTCTCTGAATTGCTCTGAGGTTAGCACCTCTGTCAATTTACGTCAATAGCCTCTTCTTTTTAAAATTAATTCCTATTAATTAATCACTATCTGAAGTAGTTTATTGGTATTGATTTGCTCACTTTTGTATGCTGCTATGAGATACCTGGCCTTCCTTGTTGCATTTGCCCTTTGCCCAAGCTACAAAGCCCAATAGAGGCAGGCGTTGCTTAACAGCCAGGTCCAGATGAGCCTTAAAACCCCAATAATAATACTTGTCTAGGAGCAGACATTGCTTTTGTGCTCTTTATTTTTATGGTATTTTTATTTTTCTGAACTTCCTTCATTTGCTTCAAGTTTTGTGACATTATTAGCTTTTTCTGTTGGACTTTTTTTCCTACTGTAATCAAACAGCTACGATCAGTGCATTAAAAGCCAGATTTTCTTATTAGCTCCTCAGTGCACCTATCAGCAGTCAACACCCAGCTACCAGTGCATTGTGCTCTTCAGTTTCTGTCTCATAAAATTCAAGTTTTATATGGTTTAAAGATGATATCCCATGTCACAATGGGAGGCTGAGCTCAGCAGGGAGCAGGGAAACTGCTGTGGGAACACAAGATCGGGGCTCACTTACATCAGCCTTCTTAGTGAGACTGGTTTCATCCCAGCAGAATGGTCAGCAATTGCACTGGGCTATTTCAGACCTCATCTCCCAGCCTTGCAGCTCTCAGGGCAGCCATGGGATGGCTGAGGCATCACACCTGGGAGGGGAAACAAGCCACGTGTCACCGAGTTGGCAGGATCCACCTCATTTCCTATCATGAGGATGAACAAGGAACATTTTCCAAAGCAGAGCTTTGCACCAGCTTCTTCCAGATCATGGCATGGCATGGTTAGGAATGGATGCTGATGTTTCTGCTGACAGATGTTGCATTGCTCACACACATGTCCCCTGGCTGGTGGCGCAGCGTGGCAGCCCTGAGCCCACGGCCTCAGCACCGTGTTGCTGTGCTGGAGCTGAGATCCACAGGAGCAGTGTGAGTTGCAGAGAGGCATCATTTCTCAGCCTCTGAAAAGCTGCAATTTCTCCTCTCGAAAGCGGCAGGAGGTCCCCTGGGATGTTGTCAGCTGCTTTGACTGCCCGGAAAAAAAAAAAGTCATTTTTCTTTTTAAAGAGTGCTACAATTATTATCACCAGGCCTCAGGGCACTTCACCCCAAATCACACAATGTTATTTCAGATTTCTCTGTTACCACAAGTGTTCAAAACCGGCTGCTTAAATCCAGTTTTCCAAAGTGATTTGGGCATTTAGCAGCTGAAGCATCTCTCAGCAACCCAGGGATGTGCCGCAGTGCTTCCTGCCAGCTGCATCCTCACAGGGTCATCACCCCAAGGCCCAGAGCATCCTTCGAGGTCCTCAGGGTGAGCTGGACTTGCTGGAAGCCTCCTCCTCGCCCCACACCTCGGGACACCCAGATGTGGCCAATGGGACCCAGCTGTGCACAGCCTGGTCCAGCAGGGTCATGCTCCCTCACCGGCTCAGCTCTGAAGAAAAACAGGATTATATTTTGTATATAAGGCTTTGTGGGATTAAACATTGCTGAATTTGAAAGGCTAATTACTTCTCAGGCAGAGCCTATAGGATTTTTTCCCTCAGAAATCTCTAATGACTGTGTTTACGGGTAAGTTTCCCTGAGTACCTCCAAGACTGAAAGCTTTTTTTTTCTTTCCCCTCTTATGAGACAGATGGAGATGTTCTTTCCAAGAGTGAGTAATATTTAACCTTAAGCACTTTCAAATCCGGCCTCAGGAATATTGAGATGAAAGCCTCGTGGCACTAAGCTTCTTTCAAATGGATATTACAGAAAAAGCTGCCTGGACATTTGTCTCCCCGAACCGCTCTGCTTAGCATTCTGCCGGCGTGCATCTGCTTCTCGAGGAGGTCCGAACAGAATAAATACTTGTCTCTCCCATTTCATTGTCAGCAGCAGCTCTGCTCTTGCATTTCTTTGAGCGTGGCTCAGTGGACGTGAAGCTGCTGTGGGTGGCACTGCACTGGGCTGACCCAGCTGCCTGCAGGGATGCTCTCCATGCAGCAGCAGGGGAAGCAGCTCCTAGAGCTGGGGATGTGCACAGGATGGGTCCGTCTCCTTGTGGCCTGCCCATTTTGGAAGCAGGTTTGGGGCATGAATGCCAGATGAAACACAGAATCGTAGAACCACTAAGGTTGAAAAAGAATTCTAAGGTCACCAGGATCAACCCCAGCCCACCCCACCATGCCCAATGACCACATCCCTCAGTGCTACATATCCACAGCTGTGGAACCCTCCAGGGATGGTGACCCCCCCCCCCCTTCCTGAGTTACCTGTGCATCACTTTCGGAGAAATTGTTCCCAATATCCAACCTGCACCTTCCTTGCTGCAACTTTATGCCACTGCCTCTCATCCGATCAATAGGAGATGAAGGAAAGCATAAGCTTGTGCTCTTCCTAGCAGCTCCAGACCCAGTGTAAATTCAGTGGGATCCATTTTCTCAGTTACCAGCAATATTTCATAGAATAAAATCAGACAGATTCAATAGATTTTATGATTCTACCAATATTGCTAATTACTTAAATACTAAGCAAAGCTTGTCCAGCACCACACATCATTTAACACACTGAAACCCTAAAGTGTCCAAAACTGCCTACACAGACCAACATAGCGACATTCAGACAATCACAGGTGGAGAAAAGTGAAATAGGAAGCGAAAACATTCACAGGAGCTTTGCTTCCTGTTTTCCTCTTGTTGATTTGGATTCTTTGCAAAGCGAATCCTCATCTCAGCAGCCATGCACTGGGGGGGTGGGAGCTGCATAGAGCCCCAGGTGCCTCTCCTTGCATCCCACACACCCCCAGCATGCAGGCAGCAGAGATGCACTGAGCCTTGTGCTGCACCCCAGCAGCCTGCCTGCAATCTGTACGTGTCTTGATCAGGATATTAAACTACAATCATGCACAAAGCAGTGAGGTCCCTCTGCTCTACTGTTGAACTAAGAAATCATTATCATCCGACAGAAGAGAAGTATGGATGATGGATAATGGGTCTCTCCACTGCCCAGCGATCATTATGCTTCTGCCGATGAGGCAGCAACTGTTTTAAGTCCCATTAGCAGATGATGGGCTGTCTGGGAGAGGATGCTGAGGGCTGGGCAGGCAGCTCTCTCTGTGCCTTCACCCCACAGCGAGGGCACCAGGATATGGGCTGGAACAGTGCAACCCAGCAGTGAGCACAGAAACTGGGGAACTCGGTCAAAAGGTAAATCGCTGCTTCCTGCAGGGACTTCCAGGCAAGAAGAGCATTTACAGAACTGTTAATGAAGCTCCGAGATAAACCTGAGTGTTCATAAATGAGAGTCATCTGCTGGCAGCTTTGACATCTGCTCAGCCCTGTGTGGGTTCAGCAATTCCCATATCAGAGGTCTGAAGCCACCGTGGGCAGGCTGATCTCAGCAGAGAGCAGGGAATGCAGCTCCCGCAGCTGCTGGCAACTGGCCATGCTCAGGTCAGGGTGGATTTCTGCCATGCATGGCATCACCCAGGCAGAGAGGTTTCCTACAGGTCCCCACTGGCGCTGAGATGGCTGGCACTGAGGAAAGCTCAATGCGTTTTCTGAGACCTGGGAGCCTGAAGAGCTAGAATGGCAGAGTCCTGGCAACTTTTGAGCAATCACACGGGCTCCTGGCATGCATTCCTCAAGTCAGATGGTTGACTCAATAATGCCACTGAAGGAGACTGGTGTCTCCCAGCCACTGCTGGCTCAGAGGATTCCCAGCACAGCCCATGCCGTGGTTGGCCAAGTCCTCTCCTGTTGCTCTGCTCTCCCCAAGTCACGCAACTCTGCGTCATACAGGAGAGTTCACTACTGATGGACTTGTGTAGAAGTATTCACAAGCCTGAGTAACTTAAAATACATTTTCTCAAAGATGACCTAAAATCATACCTAAGTCAGATCCATCCCCAATTCGCAGCCAGTGAATGGCATCCTTTGGTCCCTGCTGTGCCCCGCTCTGGAAGCAGCTTTCCCTCAGCAGCTCTGTTTGAGGACCAGGTAGTCCTGGCTGTGGCTCCCCAGCATGATTCCTCCAGCCCTGCTGTGGACAGAGGAGGGTAGGAACTGGGGTTAGCTGGAAACACATTTAAAAAATGCATTCTGGAGGTTTTCATTAAAACTACTAAAGCATAGGAAGTCACATTCTGAACTTCAGCACTTAATGGATTATCTTTCCAATCATTTTGAAAACCTTCAGATCCCTCTCTTGGAGCTCTCGCAACTGTTTGCCAGCACAAGAACAAAACCAAAACCAGCACAAATATTATCAGCTGTTTGGAGAAGTAAACATCCTTGGTAAGTTTCAGCAAAGCACTTACAACAGAGCGATTTGGATGAAATCCAGACTGTTCAATGGTTAATATATTATTCATATTAATAAAATAATGTTTGGAAGGGCACCAAGAGCCCTAATATCTGTATCAAGAGCAGGGTTTTAGTAGCCAGTTGACAGCAATGTACCAGCTGAGGGTTTCCCAACTCCCCTTGAAATTCATGATGGGCTGAAGAGGCAAGTTTCACCACACATCACTGGCACGACTCCAGTGCATTCAGCATGGTGAGTTCCTGAGCAAATCTGCAGTTGACATCAAAGGTGGAATTCGGCTTTCAAAGCAAGGGTTGGAAAACTGGGGGCTGGAAGACCTACATCAGTTGGGTTGGCAATCATGGTTGAACTCAACCGTGGGTTCAACCCAACCGTGCTGGTGGTCCATTAGAGTTGAGTTGGTGGCCCATCACAGCCAGGTTTGGTAGACATGGAGACGTGAATGCCCAGCAAAGCCCCAGCAGAAGAGCCACGGGGAACTCACCGAACCTCAGCCATCTTCTCATTCCTAGGCAGGACATGAAGCTTGCAGACTCTAAGGACCTTAGGAAAGCCACGTGTATCCCTTGCTGGGGACTCCTCCTGAGCAGCCCCTTGCCTTGGACTGAACTGTCCCTCCATCCTGCTGCAGCAGCCCTTCAACGTACTGAAACCCCCCCCCAACAGAGCAGCAGAAAACAAATGAGCTATTTGTAACCCTTAATTTAAACAGCTACCGAAGTAATAGCATAAATAGTATAATGCAATTGTAATGGATAATGAATTATGTATACGGCCTCATCCCTCTTTGAATATGCATGAGGCAGGAACTGGGGAAGTGGAGCAATATTGCTGCTTGATTGCTTACTCAGACCCCGGTCCATAAGGTGTCCCAGTGGGGCCTAAGAGGACACTGAGCCCAGGGTCTACATCCACAGTGGCTCAGGGCAATGCAGGAAAGCTTGAGTCCCACACTGCTGAGTCCCACACAGCCAAAGATTTCAAGTGCCTGCAGTTTGCTGGGCCTGGGTGGGATTTCTGAGTGCAGAGAGAGGAAAGTGGTGGGGTCACCACCCATGGAGATTTACCAGATCTGCAGAGATGCGGCACTGAGGGACGTGGTCAGCAGGCATGGTGGGGTAGGCTGGAGAACTCAGAGGTCTTCTCCAGCCTTAATGATTCTACAATCCCTACATGCACAAAGAACATGACACATCCTGGCTGCTTCAGGCTTCAGTTCTGGGATGTTTCACATAAAACACACAAAACCCATGAAAAGTTGCATACTCTCAATCCCAGATCTGCTCACAGCCATCCATGTTTCTCCAGCCACACTGGTAAAAGCCTTTGGACAAGAGCTACTCCAAGGTTCCCTCCTACAGGCATCTGAGAGGAGGATCCCAACACCTCAAACAGCCCCAGCTTTTGTAACCAGGGAAATATCAAACTAGTTGTAGGAGCTAACGCAAATAAATTAATGTCAGTGACAGGAATAAAGAGGATCTAATTAGAAGTCCCTCTGCAGTGCCTCGTTATCTGGAGGTTTAGTAAATGAAATTTCAGCAGTTGCGTGTGAGACCGTTTGCCTTGGGTTACTTTCAGGGTACACAAAACGCCAGCAACTGTGTTTTCTCTCAGTCAATTTCCTTCACTGAACATATCAAGGCCTTTCCAGGAGCGCAGCCACTCCATGGGCGCATCCCCCTGCATTGCACTGCTCAGTCAGAAACTGGAACAAATCAAAGCTGTTTTTGGAGACAAATGGATCAGGACTGTCTCATGGCAGTGGTGTAACCCCAAAGGTCAGGTGCTGCTCTTACATGTGAACGCTTCATAAAACTCTTTTAAATCATGCAGCAGTGCCACAAAAGCCCATACAAGGGGACAGTGCCAACCTCTGTGCCATATCCCCATTTTCCGACACCAAAAATGACCGGTTCATGAGGTCTTGCAGCACAAAATGGGCTCCCCTGCTCCTGGCCCGTATAAATGTGGGGAATACTGCAATTAATCTTAACAGGAGTTTGCACCCATCTGAACCAAGCTGGGTTAGCTGTATAGATTGCATAGGATTGGACGTATAAATAAGTATGAAGTTCTTGATAGATTGTAAGCCAATGGCTACCATTAGCATCTTTATTGAAAAATGTTACACGGATTAAATTGAGGCCCTGTGTACTTCCATTCTGCTCCACAATATTAACGTCTGGAAGTTGGGCCACACGGAATGATTCATAAAGTTTAGATACCAGAATAATATCTTAAGGCAAGAATGATTTGATTTCTTCTCCCTGAACGTGTTGCCATAGATTTTCCTAAATGTTTTACAAACAGTTATTAAAAGCACATTGAGAATCTGAGCTCCCTGGGGGCACAGCGTTTTTGTACTTAAATTCCATCTCATTCAGAGATCGTGTTCAGTCGTACTCATGACAACGACCCAACAGGGCCACCAGCTGTCCCAGCAGCACCCACCAGGACACCTCTGGGCACACACAGGACAAGGTGCTGGGCGAGAAGTCAGAGCATTGCTCTGTGCTGGGGAGGGCTCACCCCATCCCCACAACCCTTTGCCTTTAGCCCCACTCCACAGACACAGCCTTCTCTTCTTGTGCCAGGTTTGGAGTTTTAGAAACTACATTTATCAGCTTTTGCTACCGAATAGTCCATAACAGACTAAATACACAGGAATTAAAAAAAATTCCAGCATCCCCTTTCAAATCTGCCTTCCCATAGCAGCGCTGTAAATTTCAATGTCATATTCCTCGACGTCGCTGCCCTTAATCTGACAGTGTCAGAGGGATCTATCTTCATTTTCTCACTCTTTTCATAATCTAATCCTCAGCTCTAACATGCAATTAGTGCCCTCCTCGCCCTCCGCATACCAAGCAGGCTGATTGCTACAGCTTTCACTGTGCAATCCATTTAGCGCTGCAGCCCGTAATGAATATGTACATTTTGAGGACCTCGGCGAGGCGGGTCACAGGCAATCAACCTTGAATTCAATTACTCGAGTCAAGGTTAATGACTCGGCGCAGTGGTCAGAGGCATTCAGCGTCCCGCAGATTAAATCAGCCTGTCACAGCTGACAATGCCAGCACGAGGGACGGGGACCCATGCACTGATCAAATGGTGGCAGCCCATGACCAGGCTGGTGTGGGGCTCCGCGCTGCCAATCCAATTGCAGAGCCCTGATGCAATTAGAGCCGTGGGAGCTCATCACAGTGGGACACAGGGCTGGACCAGCAGAGTTTTGTTGAGCTCTGGGTTGGAGGGCTTGGAATAGTCATAGAATTGTTAAAGGTGGAAAAGACCAGCAAGATCAGCAAGTCCAACTCCTACCATGCCCACATCCCTCACTGCCAGGTCCCCGTGGTTCTGGAGCACCTCCAGAGGCAGTAACCCCACTGCTCCACACACTGTGATGCCAGAGCCTGGCCATTATTTCAGAGTGGAACTTTTTCCTGCTCATAAAGGTGCTGCTGTTACGGCGCACAAGTACTTCAAGATGTGTTTCCAAAGCCATCAGGACTTCACTGTGCATCCCTGTGCAGATGGCATCCCGCTTAATGGTAGATCTCCTTTACTTCAAGGCAATCTCATGCAAAAGCTGCTTTCTGTGATGAATTCACCCTAAAGCAGCACTCAACAAAATCCCTTCCAGAATGTGCCTCTGTAGGAATCATAGAGTCATTAAGGTCAGAAAAGTCTGCTAAGGTCATCTAGTCCAATGCTCAAGGATGGTGCAGCTCAGGCAAGACACAAAGGGTTTTGCAAATTCCTCTCTGGAAAGACCAGAGACATGGGCATGCACATCCTCTGAACTCACAGACAGCATGGCCACCAACTCTCCAGCTGTGCTGGGGACCTGCTCTGGGTTTGCTTGAAACCAAAGGGAGTGGCTGTGCTTGATATCAACTTGTTTGAGCTCAGACCTAGGGAAGCTAGGACAGAACTGATCATGACTCAGCAGACAGGCACAGTTCTGCTGGGAAAACCCATTCCGTGCCAGATGCTGGCTTTGGGACAACCCTGCAAGTGCTTTGGCTCCATCTAAAGCTGGAGCAACACAAAGCCCAGGAGCAAGAGTGATGCTCACGGTGCAGAGCAGCCCATCAGCAGCTGTGTCAGTCCCCCAGTCATTAACACCTCCGTGCACTAATTGCTGTTCTGTTGCCTGCAAAACAGCTCTGTGTGAGGACCCCCATCCTGCAGCACCCAGCCCCCTGCCCCATAGGTGTGCCAGCTCCTGCTGAAGGCAATGTCAGGTTGTCCTCTTAACACACGTTTCTGCCTCAGAAACCACAGGAGCAGCCCCACCATCACCACTCGTGGTGTGCAGGGAGTTATTTAGTGGTGCAGGCAAATTAAACACATAAATAACATCCAACTGTCTGAATCTTTTCAATAGGAAGAAATTATGAGTTTTATGTATGTAAAATAGTGTCACTTGGTGCGAAGAATCTTTTATGTGTGATTTACGCTGTTATTATGTATGGGGCAATTTTTAGAACCAAATCACTACTATAATTTCAGTACCATTACGCTGCATTTAGCACACATTCCTAAAGAATGTGCTTTTCAGAATGGTTTTCCAACACACAAACTATTAGTAGCATTTAAAACAGAAACCCTTGGCTTTGTTGTCTTCTAATTCCTTCCCACTAAGAGGGGAAAACCCAAAGAGAGACCAACCTGGGGCTTTGGGGTGCAACTGGGAGCTCACACAGCTCCAACACAGGCAGCAAATGCCTCATTCCTGAGCCTGGGGAATAGAGGGTCCTGTGCTGAGGTTTCACAGAATCACATAATTACAGAATCACAGAATTGTAGGGGTTGGAAGGGACCTCCAGAGATCATCAAGTCCAACCCCCCTGCCAAAGCAGGTTCCCTTTCTGTTTTGTTTTGTTTGTAATTTTATTGCAGTATTGCAATAGATACGCCCTTGTGTAACAAGTATGCATTCTTCACCAACATTAATGATAAAACAACAGGAAAAAGTGCAAACATATTAGGTTTATAGTTCCTTTCTTCTACTTGAAAAGTAGGGAAACTTTTAGCTCTTGTGTTATAAATTAAGTAGCTGGGAAAACAGCTCTCATATCAGTAAGAGAAACACTTGAGCTCAGCTATATAACTTAGCAACTTATTGAAGCTAAATACCTGTAGAGCCTGCAGTCCCCAACTCTTCTCTGTGCTGTCCCTGCATGCAGGATGAAGGTAATCCAAGGCAGCAATTCCCAGCTGAAAATACCTACACCAAGAACAAGTAAGAACCACAGAGCTAGCCCCATCCAGAGAGCCTAGGAATACATTTAGGATCAGCAGGTGAGAAGCGCCTCTTAAAAGTTACCTCAGTTAAAGTACCAACAGCTGCAGCCAAGGGGCATGCTGCTGTGATGAGTTAACCACCTAATGCAGGTGATCAACTGGCCTGGGCTTCTAATTGTCTAACAGATTCAACAACCAGAATATAGGATCTCATCTGCCAGGCTTTATTCCAGCTTCCTCTGAGCGTCTTTGCAGTTCTCTCAGTGAAGTTCCCCATGTGTTGGCCGGTCACTTCAGTCACACAGTGCACAGCTCCGTCATCGCACACAGGCAGCCCCCTGCCATTGGCAAGTTGAGACACAAAATATTGCTTCTCCTGGTTTTGAAAGTGCAAATGGCCATTGTCTGCCTCCGTGACCCAAGGAAATGAGGATGGGGACGGGGGAAGCCCCTAGGAGATGTGGGGGACAGACCCATGTCCCTCTGCACGGGACATGGCAACAGCAGAGGGCTGAGGACAGGGAGTGCCTGGTGGGGCCCTCGCCACAGCTGGCAGCTCCATGAAGCTTTCAGAAGGATTTATCAGGTAAATGTTATGGATGGCCATGATTTAATTCATGGGATTAGTTTGACTTTCAATTACCGGGCTTCGCACTGAATCACTTTATATTTTGAGCTCCGTAACGAGCACTCCTTACACTCGATCTTTCATTTAGAGAAGGATTATCAATAATTAGACACCGCGGCCTTATCGATCGACTAATCAATAACCACATTAATCATCAGCAGTCTAAAAACAATTCACTCTTTGCATTAAAAGGAATCGAGGCAATCAAATTAGCATCCTTTGCTGCGTCGCAGGTGGTTCCTGTGCGATAGACGCTATTGCTGAGCGCACTGCAGCTGAGCTAGGAAGATTTTCTCTCTCTTTGAACATCTTAATTGAGTTTGAGTCATTCTTAATTGTCTGCTGCTTATTTGTCACCACCAACATTTATTTTTTTTTTGCTCACGAAAGATCTCACACACAGAGACAGAGCCTCCAACGACGCCACATGAGAAAGATACAGAAGAAATGCCTTAATGTCACCCACTGCTTGTGGTGATTGACAGTGGGTAAATCATAGAGGAATATCAGTTTTCTTGCAGTGCGACTTGCCTTGCTGGCAGATGGCTTTATTCAATGGTGCAACATGTACAAATGCAACCACCAAGAACCAAAACCAAGCAGTGTGGTGGCTGTGCCTCTCTGCAGACCCGCAAGGACAACAAGCCGTCCAAAACCTTTCCCTTTGCCTGGGTGTTTGGTGCCTCAAACCACAGCATAGCACTGGAAGTGGAAATGCAAGACACCTTCTGACCCATTTTTTCCTAAGTACGAGCTTAAAAATATGCAATCCCACGCACTTTGCATGGGAAGTGCTTGACCAATGCATTTTTTTTGCCAAAACATCACAGGACAGTCCTAATTTGCATCACCACAAGGCCACGCTTCCTCCCTGTTAGTGTTTTTCCTTCGTCATGTAAGATTTTCCTAGGCATTATGAATAGTTACACCTTTCTGCTGTCCAAGTTGCACTGGGTTTACTTAATACCAAGCAGAACATCTGGTGGGGTTTCTGTTTGCCATTCCTCAGCCATAAGAATAACATTAATCAGTTGGGCCATCACGAAAACAAGAAATCACTCAATAAATCTTCGTGTGTTGTAAAACTGATCTTGGCAATTAGTGAAGTCAATTGTACTTACCCCGTTGGAAAGTAGCCTAGATAGTATCGTACTGGATATTTCACTGAAAAAAAATCTAAGGAAGTTGTAAAAAATTACTCAGAATAACACAAAAGCATCATTTTGTTTGTCAATATTGAGGAAAGCTCGGGCTTGCTTGCACTGAAGTGGAGATATCAGTGTACACACACATGCAGACATATGTGGTACCTCTTCCCAGAGAAGCAGCTGGCAATGTTGCTCGAGAGAGGACGTGTGTGCTTGGACTCCTGTGCTTGCAATATTTAGAGTTTGGGGACTGCAGAAACTCAATGCTTTGTGTCCACAGCTTTTTTTTCCCCCTAATTTTATTGCATTTTTCTCCTTTGTTGCACCCACTCCTTCTGTCCCTCACCCCAAAGAGCTGCACAGAGACTGCTGGGCACCGCATCGCTTCCCAGCACCACTGCCATCCTGAAGCCAGGCTTTCTTCCACTGTCTGGTAAGAGATTTCTATTACAAACCTCAGGTCTGTCCCAAAGGCAGTCAAAGTTGGATGGCCTGCCAGTGCACCATCCTTAACACCCAAACCTCTTTGAATCAGGGTCAACGCTTCCAAAACCAGAGAGCGCTCATGCCTATTTTTCCCTTTGTATCTTTCAGCACCTGAGCATGCTGTGCAGAAAGCAGGAAGGTTTGAGCTTGGAGAGAGCAGCTCCTCACAAGCTGGCTGTGCTGGGTACCTCTATGCTCCTCCCACGTCCTTTGGCACTGCACCGGGAGACATCCCTGTGCGAGCAGCCCCCTGCAATAAAACCAGCTTAGAAGACCCATAAAAATAGCAATTACGAGGCACGAAGTGATCTGAGGAAGGGCTGGCGCAAAGAGGCCTCCCTCCTTTTGATGTTTATTGCCACAGCAGAGCAAATACGAACAATGCTGTTTTTCACGAGCGCTTCTTAGCGGGCAGCATTTAACATTTGGTTCCAATCTTCACAGTGACATTGTAGGCTTTCATTATGCCATTGTCTCAGAAATCGCACAGGCCGTAACAGTTGTAATTTATCTTTTGTGCTGTGTAATTTGGAGCAGTCCGGGCCAGAGAGGAACATCTGTATGGAGAGATCGGTGTCTGCGCCCTGGACTCCGACACCGGGACGTGTTATAAGGTCACTTTCCTCATAAACTTCGTTATCGCTGTTGGTTTTATTCATTATATTTGACATATTAAGCTTCTGTATCTTGGCATAAAGGACACAATATTGCAGCATATTGGCAAGCTCATTTGCTTTTCACAGTTAGTGTTGTGTCCAAATATCGGTCCCCGGGGAGCGACACGTGTATATAGACTGCAGGAAAATGAGCCTCAGCAGCAGGTGGCCTTTTGCAGCCTAATGAACATGGCAATCTGTTACTATCACGGCAAGGCTTTTCACCAGACAATTAGGCAACTAAGCATGTAATTATTCAGGCCAACAAGAAGAGGCTCTTCTCTAATTTCATCTTTTCATTGCTGTTTACTCACCCACACTCCCCTCATTAATGAGAGATTTTCCAGTCTATGCTAATTGGTTTCAATAACATTCATTTCAGTTGAAAGGGAACGATTCTGTTAATTGAGAACCGAAAGCATCTTTTCATTTCAAGTGCGTCCTGCTATGGAAATCTGAACGCTCTCAACAGGTTCGAGCTAATGAAATTAAGTTACACAGCCACCGCTGGTGTAATAGAAATAAAGTAATTTATTTTCACTGGAGCATGTGCTGTAGGTCCTGAACAATTAATGCAGCTCGTTCCGCAGACCCTTCAGAGAAGGCAGCTTTGAATACATGAGGCTGCAGAGCTGGTGATCAGCCCCGCTCTGGTTAAACCAACAGGCTTGTCGGGATGACCTGGAAATATTTAATGAGAACGACACACGCTCACGGAAGCACTCATTCCTTCATAGCTTTTGGACAGAAAGCATGCACAAAGTGCGCTGAAGTGGGGAGGAGCACGATGATGGGGCTCCCACGACATCATGGCCCCACCAGAACCCATCAGGACCTCGCAAGGACTCCACCAGAACCCCACCAGGTCTCCACCAGGACCCCAACAAGAGCCCACCTGGACCTCACCAGGATGCCATGTGCCACGCAAGTGATGGCCACAAGGCGTAATTGGATTTCTGCAGTGTTTGTGGCCTGGAAGGAGAGAGGGAAGCAAAAACCTCAAGCACCAGAAACCATTTCTAACAAAAAATGGTGTTCTGAATAATCTCTGTTATTCTTATTTAGGAAAACTGTGGCATGGAAATGCTCATTACCCCACCTGCCTGGTGATGCAGGGCAGAGTGGTGGCTTTGAATAAAAAGCCCCCAAACCACGTATTTTCTAGACTTCATGAACTTTTAAGGGTGTCTTCCAGATTCTCCTATCCCTCTGGACCCAAGTGGAGCTGCAGAATAGAAAGAAGAGCGATGTTACCGAGACCAACTTTTCTTTTTATCATAGCTGACTCGTTAACGCACTGCACTGTTCTGAACACCTGAGGCATTGTGTCTGAACGTGCAGCCCCTCGTGGTGGAGTGGGAGCACTGTGGTTGCCATCATGCCCACCCTGCACACCCATCCCAGCACTGCTGCATGATCCCATCGTGGTTGTTCCCAAAGGAACCTTGCTCTGGTGGTGCATCCATTTGCATGTGATATACCTCGCAGCTCCTGTTTGCTAAAATGTTGCAGTGGGTTTTGTGCTTAAAGCTGACTTTTCCTTTTTAGAAATGGTGATGCTTGTAACTTTGGTCACAAGGCATGAGAGAGAGCAGGATGGGAGCAGGAGCGCATAACATACCAGGGAATTTATTCAGAACAAATAACGCCAGCAGAATGCCTCAGCATCCTATTGCCCAGCTCAGAGATGTTTGTAACAAATCTCCTCTGAGATGCGTTTGTAAGTGCAATGCAGAAACTGTTATTGAAGCAATATGAGGCTGGAGCCTGGTGCCGCTCCGAAGACCTGCGCCGTATTTCATCCTTAAGAGCTATCATTTTACTTAGCGAGCTGCTCGCTGCAATTATACAGCGTTTTTCTTGGCCCCCAGCTACATTAAACATCCATTTTATAGCGCTCACCGTATTACCCTGAAAGCCTGGCTCCCGAGCTGGCTTTGTAAAGGGTTATCCTGTAAAAAAGTACACGGCTTCCTCATTAACTTTATGGCTTTATGGCCTCATTTGGGGGCATGGCAGCTCTGCAGGCGGCAGCTCCTCTCCTGCATCCCGCAGCCTTGCTATCGATGCTGTCAGAGCCCTGTGGGTCTGCCCCTGCAGTATTGCCCTTTCCCACCCCATTACAGCCAACTGGATGGTTTCTCAGCATGCCCATGATGGAGACGCCCAGCCAACGGCAACGCATGTTCCACCCGCTATCACTGCCATGCAGTGTGGGATATTGCTCAGTGTCGCACAGCCCGATCTGACTGCTGCTAATTACAGGTGGATAGAAGGCAGCCAGCTCTATGTCAGCCACCAGTGATCGAGGCCTGTTACATATTGATAGGTCAGGATTTATTACTGAAAGCACAGCCCAATGAGTGGGGCTTGGCCAGGAGCTGTGCGCTGGGGAATAGGGCCGTCGGCGTGGGGTCATCGCTCAGCACGCTCTCAATTAGGGCCATCCTCCCTCCGATGCTATCGGCAGCCTAATGGCAATAATGGCTTTTCCTGGCAGGTGCTGCACTGGGTCCTGGCAGCTGCTGTGCCCTGAGGAGCACTGGGTGGGCACCCCCAGCTGGAGGTCCTGCGGTACCCCTGAGGAGCCCCAGTGAGGGGTGTGTTGGGATGGTGCTCACAACTCTGAACATGTTTCCTATTATCACATCCATGATGCTATTTGCACCATGCCAGTGTCTGCTTCCCCTCTGTTCTTCCCCATTTGTTACCCATCCTGACCAAGGTGGCATGAAGGGGGCTTGGGAAGGAGGGGACTCTTAGAGCACATTCCATGGCCAGGCAGGAACGGCACAGGAATTCCCTTTCCTCATGCTAACTCCTCTCTCCATCCATTACAGACAAACCCTTTTGATCCAATGAAGATCCCAGACTGGCTTCCAGGGGCCCATAGCAATGCAAGATGCATCCATTCTCTGCAGGGTCTCCATTCCCCAAAAAGACAAGTGGGGCTGGTGGGTGGTGCTGCCCAGGATAAGAAGGTTTCAGCTCCACAATCAGTGTTTTGTATTCCCACATTTCGTTATCATAAGCAGCCCCTGGGGGCTGTAATTGATATCTTGCAGTGCCACAGGTGAGTTATGAAGGTGCTGTTTCACATGCAGCAACAAATGAATAATTCTACTATAAGTCCATTAAAGATGTACAGGCAGCAAAGTGTATAGGTTAATAAAGTGCACAATAATAAATAAATTAAGATACTGGTGATTAATTATCTGGTTTTGTCATCATCTAATTTGCGAATCTTGGTGTTCAGGAAGAGGGATTCCTGCTGGATCTGTGCTGCAGGACTGGGGGGGGCTGATTTCCTCCTCCTGGATATTTCAGTTTGGCTGAACACAGATAAATCAGCGTCTTCAAAAGGCTGGGATGTACTGGGATGTGCCAGGGAGTCCTGGGATCAGCTGGGACATCCTGGGACATGTTGGGATGAGCTGAGACATGCTAGGATGCACTGCAATGTACTGGGCATAGATGGGATGTTCTTGGACATGCTAGGATGTACTGGGATAAGCTGGGGTATCGTGGGATTTGCAGAGGTGTACTGGGATGCACTTGGATATGCTGTGATGTGTCAGGACAAGCTGCAATATATTGGGATGTGCTGGGATGTGCAGCGCTGTGCTCAGCTGCAGGGGAGGCCTTGAGGCACTTGCACGTCTCCATCAGCACCGGGACCTGCCCATGTCTGCAATCTATTCATCACTGATACATGTCCATTACTGGGTCCTGCCCATCACCTGGACCTGCCCACTACTGGTACCAACCCATCACTGGCACTGGGCTAAGGAGATGAGCAACAGTTTGTCAGAGTGCCTTCAGTTAGGAAGATCCTACATCACTGTCACACTCAGTGCATGAAACATTGCAAAAGCAAGCTAAATTATTTCCAAAGCCATGCCTTAAGGTTTGCTGTGAATTCTTCTGAAGTTTCACGAGACGAAGCTACTTTAGTGAAGCAAGGCAAGTTCTACTGGTATGATCTGCTCAGAAAAAGACAAAATCTGACAGCAGTGATCCATCCACGTGCACTGCTCCTGAGCTCTGATGGAGCCCTGGCTGCAGTTGGATGGGGCTGCCCAGGGAGTGGGGGGGTCACCATCCCTGGAGGTGCTCCATAACCGTGGGGATGTGGCACTGAGGGATGTGGGCAGTGGCACCGTGGGGTGGGCTGGGGTTGAGTTGGGGATCTCAGGGGTCTTATCCAACCTGAATGGTTCTGTGATTCTGTGATTCACCCCATGTCCCCATTCTGCCCCACACCACTCCCCAGATAGGGAGATACCCCACTGTGTCAAAACGAGGGGAAAACAACCAAAAAAACACAACAGCAGTGCTTAAAAATGTCTTGTATTGCTTTCCCGTGCAAGGGAAACTATTTAAACTGGCACAAAATAAATTTAAGGAGCATATTCTTGGAATTACATAGAAAAATACCCTGTATGCTTTGGCAGCAGCTAAACATATCCTTAATAGAATTCATATGGGGCCTGGAGTGATCACAATGTTTGGAGAGGAGCCAGATAGTAAGTAATTTAAACATCACAGGAAATTAAATTTTAGAATTCAATTTTGCATAAAGTTTTCTGTAATGAAAATGTCACACATAAATTATGAAGTCTGATTATATTCTTTTTTGAGTTTTTAATAAAATAATAGAGGCACTTGACAGTCAAGAACAAATGCATATTTTATGTGAGCAGCATTACGTGAAACTAACGTCCTCTGGAAATAATGGAACAGATGTTAACACTGCTATATCAGTTATCAGGTGCTCTGTTACACAGCTTCAAACACAAGTATTTATTAAAAACGCTAACGGGATTGTCTCTGAGGGTTATCTAATTGTAGGTTTAAGACGTAGATGTTTAATGTAATTAATTATATCTGCAGAATTATATACTTAGGCCATAATTTACGGTGCGTGTCCATATATAAATTACACAGCATTGTTCATGTTAGTTATCCCAGTACAGACACAGACAAGGACTTGGGTGGGAACTCAAACTCAACTAAAAGTGAAACCCGGGCCTTGGGGTCACTGCCTTCCAGCCCAAACCAACCTTTGGCTCCGTGACCCCACACACTCTGAGCTTGATATGAGCAACCCTGCCCTGCTCACCAATCCCCAGCACATCCCAGTGCTCCCAGTGCCAGCAGGGACCTGGGGCACAGCTGGCACGTCCACATTTTGAGCACCTCCCAAAAACAAGAGCTGTGTTTTCCTCAAGATGCAACAGCGTGAGCAGCTTGGAAAAATAAAGATGGAGTTGTTTTCTTGGATTTAAATTGGTAAATTATTTGAATTTCCCCACCCCTAGGTGAATGATTTAGATGGCCTTGACCCCAGTCTGACTGCAGGGATTAATGTGGTATAATGATTGCTGAGGCTATCATTGCAGCAGGCATCATTAATTATCCTTATTGATTGTAGCTTTCAAAGATAAAGCATTATGCTGACTGGAAAATACCCTCTTCCTGCAAGGTCAAGGCTAAAATAGGGCAGCTAAATAATTGCATTAACAAACAAAGAAATAAAAATAACCTCTTGGAGAGCTGTGTAATTAAGATCCAATTACAACAGTTGGCCCTGATAGCAGAGAGGCAGAATCTCGTCCTGCAGCAAGGGACAGGGAAAGGGATGGGGATGGGGACAAGGTGATGGGGACGTGTTCGTGGGGGCACAGGAATCCCTAGCATTTCACTTTCTGCTACTACAGCACAAGGACCCAGCCCCAAAATAGCAAAACAAGAGATCTGGGTAGAGCAGGCCATCATCAGCCTCAGATTCTTTTATATTTCTGCTGGGTCACATAGTGAAGCTTGAGGATGTCCTGGGGATGCTGCCTCTGGTGTTCCCCACTGCGGAGCTGTGGGACAGTGCTGGGCTCCCAGGCTCAGCCCACACTGAGCAGCCCCCATAGCCCCTGTGCCCTGGGGCCTGGGTGCCCAGCCTTTGATGGGATGTGATGGCAGTATGTGATGTGTGTTCCAAACTGAAACATTTTCTTGACACCCGTTTAATTATAATTATTTTAATTAAAACATTTGTCATTGAGAGCTGGGTGATCCGGCACGCCAATTCACCAGTCCATGCACTCTTCCTCATTAGAAATTTCAAAACTGACTTCAATAATTCACTCGAGAAATAAGATTGCTTCTGTGTAAGCTATTGTGAGGCACAGTTTCTGGCTAATGGGGTCACTGGGTGATGCCAGTGTGGGGCACGAGCACAGAGACTGGTGGGCATCACTGCCCGTGTGTCTGGAGGAGAGACCACTGCAGGAGCCCAATCCCAAACCCCAAATCTCTGTTTGCTCCCATTGCAAAACATGATCCCGATGGACTCACAGATAGAGCCAAAGGGTTTTGTCCTCCAGCTGGTTTCCCGTCGAGGTCCTGAAATGGATGGGAGGGGGTGATGTGGGGATCATAGATTCATGGAACAGTATGAGTTGGAAGGGACCTTTAAAGGCCATCTGGTCCCACACCCCGCAGTGAGCAGGCATCCTGCTCCTCTGCCCTGGCTGCATCGACCCTATGGGCTGAAGAAGTGCACAGACACTTTGCTGCATTGAAACCACAGTTTTGGATCAGCCCCTGACAGCTTCATTTGTGCGAGATGAATCTTTGCAGAGTTAGAGATATCATGCTAGCTAATTAATAACGACCCATAGATATGCAGATTTCCCTGAGCTTTCTGTGCAATGTAAACCAGTGCGATCGGGTTGTGAAAAATCTTTTGGAGAACGGTGCAATTCTTTGGGTTTATCACTCATAATAGACCACAAGACGAGCAAAACATGTGAAAAGGAAGCAATGGGAGCCAAAGGAGTTTGCATTATTGTTCACACTGTGAAAAAGCAAGGTGCGGGATGTAAAGAGCCGGGGGAAAGCTGGCAACAATGGGCCCCATAGCAACAACAACTTCTAAGGGGGATGGAGGCGCGTGGCTGAGCAGATCCCCCTGCCCACGCCTTGATCTCAGCACCGCAGCCCCACAGCTGGCAGCCAGGCAGCCCAGGGGACAAAGGCCCCCCACTGCCCCTGCACAAAGGCAGCTCACAATGCACCGGGCACCTGGGGCACAGCCCTGCACCCCTACAACATAGCACCCCTGCACCTTGAATCTCTGCATTCTTACGGTTCTTTATCCTGGCACTCAGCATCCCTGCATCTCCATAGCTCTCTGCCCTTCCACCCTGAATCCTGGCACCCCTGTCACCCTGAAACCCTGTATTCCTCCATCCCTCCAATCCCGCATCCCAGCTTCTTGCATCCCTGCACCCCATGGGTCTCTGTTGTCAGCCCAAGCCATTAACTCACATATTCCAAGAAGGCAAAGGAAAACAAAGGCAAACACTGCAAGTTCTCCTCGAGGAGCGAGGAACCCAATTGGATCCCAGAGTGTAGGAAACGATGTGATGAGAGGCACAAGGTCTGTGGTGAGCAGAACAGTGCTGTGCAATGGCAGGAGGGAGTGGAGACACTGTGGTCAGGAGGAGGATGAAGAAGGCCGGTGGGCACAGCACACCCCACCCAGGGACCCCCAACCACCAGTGCTGGCAGTGGGGACATCTCCTGCAGCCCTGCATCAGCAGGAATAAATGCTCCTTTACTCTGACCCCAGGAAGCTATTTTTGGTTTTTGGGGGACCGCTGCTTCCTTTCCCTTCCTTTGTCATTGACTGCAAACCCCTCGCTTGGAACCACATTTCTCTCATTGCATTAGCGCAAGCAGAAGTCGTTCTGACTCAATTTTTACATGCAAAGGTCACCATTAAAAAGTCATAATTCAGCACCGTACCGAAGGCTGGGCCCTGCCGGCGCTGTCATTAGGGCAGAATTTAAGGAGGTTCTGCCTGAAATGAGTCGGTATTTTTAGCTAACAGTATCAGCCAGAGGAGCGGGAGTGCCTGGGGAGATAACGGTATGGTTTAGATTTCTGCCTTTACGCTCACTGTCACATTAAAAAAATAAATCATAATTTTGATTTTCCATGTCCCTGAGGGAGAGATTGACAGGAGCATCCAGTCCCCGTAATTGGATCATTCCTCTGGGAAAGTTGGCTCCTCCGCTGAAATCCTTACATGCTCGGAGGAAAATTGCTCTCAACGTTATTGAAAATATTTTAGGAGGCTGAAGATTCTGGGACCTTTCCAATTCGAGTGCTCCAGTCAGCCATGCCAAAGGAAGACAATAATGGGAACCAAATCTGGAGAGCATTTCACATAATTGGAGAGCAGTCCTGGAAGCCGGAAAGGCGTGCATTGCTGCAGACCAGCCTGTGTTAGGGGCTCACAGGATGGAGCTGCTAGGACACCTTCCGAAATAGACATCTGAAAAACATTATTTAGAGTGTTTATTGTCTTTGATAATGAAAAACTCAAAGTGTTTGGATACGGGTGAGCACCACGGTGGTGCTGCCAGAGGCAACGGAGAAGCTTTATCCCCGCCATTATGGTGCTGTTCACCATGGAGAATTTTGGGGACGTTTTAGGGGCAGAGGTCCCCCCCAGAACAGGGCTCAGCACTGGGAATCCACCTTCCACCAGCACACCTTGGGGCACCAAGTGCCTTGAGGGAGGTGCTGGGAATAGTCCTATAGGAACAAGGGCCCTGTGATGTGCTGGGCTCTGGGTTGTAGGCTGGGGGCAAAACAGGAGACTGCTGATGAGCTGCAGTCTCCCCTTCCCTCCACATAAATTAATTGTGCAACTTAATAAACTAACAGGTGGTTCCACTTCAGACAGAGCAGATGTGAGCCTGAACAAGCAGAGCCTCCTCTCGTCTTCCACTCATCCCCAGCTATCCCTTCCTTCATATCCTTCTCTTTCCTTCTTCCATTTTTCCTCTTCGCCCCAGTCTGATTTATGAGCAGCTACAAAATGAAATGTTTTGTCTGGCCTGTGTGAATATTGATGGTGCAGAAACGTTGATTTTAGCTGAATTCATGGTTTTGGTGACCTTCCTGAAGTCTCTGCTCCCCGCAGGCATGGGGGATGCTGTGTGCAGCCGCGCTTCTCTCACGTCCGTATCTATTTCATGGGCACTCACATTTTGGGAAGGCAGCCCCATTTGTTAAGCTTGTGTCCTGTACACACATTTGTCTTTGATTATCTTCTAAAGAGAAGATAAGTACTTATACAAATCTACGAAGAAATTAAACTCACAAAACAAATGAGCCTGGTGTGTTTACGTTTTTTAATTTCCAGGGATAACGCCCGGGGGGAAACACTTGCTCAACCACAGATGGGTTGGGAGCCCCAAGAGGACTGGGGCTGCCCTTGTTGGAGGAAAGCTCTCTCTCCTAATTCCCACTTGGAGAAAAAACGATAGCACTGCTAATGGCTGGGGCTGTGCAACACGCAGGAGGGAAGGAGGAGGTAGCTGGAGACGGGGAAAGACTGGGGAAAAAAAAAAAAAATAGTGGGAAATATTTTGATAAGAAGCGCTGTGGGCTTTTACAAATAGCCAAACACTTCTGGAGCCCATTTATCACTAGATTGAACCCAGATGATCTCAGGCTGCTTGCAGGGTCTGGAATCTGCCTCCAAAAGGCCGCACGGATGCTCAGGTCTCCAGGTTTAGCAGACCCATAGCACCACAGATCATGGACACAAGCATCCCCATTGGAGCTGATCCCACACCCATGAGACCCATCAATGCACATCCCTCCTCATGGTAAAGAGCAGGGCCTTAGGCCTTACAGACAAAGCACAGGGAACAATGCAAACAAGCAGCTTGAACCCACCAGCCCTCAGAGGGCAGCTTGGTACCCACCTCACATCACCAGTAAGATCATAGTACCATCAGATCTCCTGCAGCTCAATGGGTGACCCCCACAGACCCAGCGGGGCCATCCCAAATCCCCTATGGAGCATCTTGGGGCACCAAGATGCAAAGGGACGCTACTGCACCCCCGCTGCTTTACTCTCTGAGCCCCTTCCCTAGAAGGGCAGGCCATGGCCAGCACTTGGATGCACATCGCTTGGTCTTTATCAGCCCCATCCCTCGGCACAGTTTGCACAAAGCATGTTAGATGATCCAGCTCCTGGAGCATCATGGCCATGCACACAGATAGCTGTCTGCATGGGACACGTAACTCCCATCGAGCAGGAGTAATCTTCCAAGTTCTGCTGGTTGCTTGTTGGATGCCAGCACAGTTTTCCTTGCTGCCAATGGGACGCGAAAGAATTAACCAGAGTTGGAATGTTATTGTTTGTGTCAGACACTGTTAACCACGCTACAACTATATGTAATGCTGCAATTTCCTATGTAAAAACTCTCTAAAGGGCAATACTCAGGAATCAAAGTCTTATGTAGCGGTTAATCTCCTGCACGGACAACGCCAAGTTTAAATCCAGTCCAAATGCCACTTCTCAGTCACAGCTTTAGAGGATTATAAATGATTATAATGGTATTTGTCTACTTGCCTGATACATAAGTTCACGTCAATGTTATCTCGGAAATTGACATTCGGTTTCATCTCCGAGGTGAGAGAATAAACTGTTGACTACCAGCTTCAGAGAGGAAAATGGATTAGCCATAATGTAATTAGGGCTCCATTCACAAATGATTATTTTCGTCCGCTGCACACAAGGCGTTGATAACACACACATCCAGCAGGAGCACGTTGGGAAGCACGCCTCTGGGATCTGCCTGGTGCTGCATCAGGCGATGCTCACATGTGCCTTTCCCATTGGAGGTACCCAAAATAGTTCCCCAAGTGCACAGCCCTGACTCTGGGATTTGCTCTGTGTTAAGGAAGGAACTCCAGATCGGATCCAACACCAACAACCAGGGGAGGTCAACTTCTTCCTCTGTGCCCCAAACGACAGCAATCAGTGCTTCATAATGTTATCTGAACCTGTGCCTCTTCAGCTCTTAAACATACATGAAAGAGCAGGAGCAGCCCCCGAGGATGAAGGAGCCGTGAGAAGCGGTGATAATTGAACAAAAAATAAAGCAAGCCCTATACACTGCTGCTAATACAAATGCTTTGTGAATGGCATGGAAGGTTCTGCGTTGTTTTCCTTTCTTTGGCGTTATGAACTCAATTCTGCTTAAAGCAACGTGATAAACAGTGGCAAACTGAACTTTGTTATGTATTAATGAAAGCAGTTAGGTACAACTGTTACCACAGCTTAGGGATGCTCACCTGCAAGGAGGGGTTCCTCAACACTCAAATTCAGGGCTGGTGCCTGTGCTGCTGCTCTGCTATTCCCCAGCACTCAGTAACAAAGAGAAGCCAGGGAGAGCCCATCAGAACACAGAGAGGGGAGTAATGCAGGAAGACAACCCCAGCTCAGAGGCGTGAATATCACTCTGGCACAACTCTGCACAAAGCCTTCTCCTTGGCAGCTCCTTAAGAGAAGGACAAGCCCCAGAAGCCACCAAGTTTTCTTTCCCAAGGGTTTAGCAGTCCTGCTCCCACATCCCAAGCGTGGGGGCAGAACTGTGGCCATATCCCCATGGCACCACTGTGTTCAGAGGGTCTCCATCTCCATCAGTGCAGCAGGAATACTTCTGCACACAGTGCCCACAGGTGGAGGATGCTCAGTGCTCAAAACCTCTGCAGCCTCAGGATGATGCCTCCCACAGGGAAGACCAGTCAGAAAAAGAAACCCACTTCCATTTAAATAGTTTTTCCTCTTCTTTCTGAATACCCCTCAACTGTAGGATAATATCAAGCAGACAAATTAGAGATTACATTCGAGATAAAACACAGAGCCAGAGGTAGATTTAATCTCAGGCTCCAGCTCCAAAACTACTTACAGTTGGAAGCTGCACTGATTTACTTCCCTGCACAGTGCTATCCCACAGGTAGCAGCTCAGCAAAGAGGACATAACCCAGCCACAGACCAGAGAAAGAATAACTTTCTGTACAAGAACAACTCTCCAAGAGGAGCCACACAAAGCTAAACCTTGCAGCTACACATTATCTGCAGAAAAAAAGGCTCATTTATCCCCAGGATGGCCTTGGAGCCAGGTGCTGCTCATGGGCACCAATCTCTGTTAGGGGCTGGCAGCAGCTGGTGGTGACTGTGCTCACCTGGGGGAGGTGGGATGGGGTCTCTCCTGGGCAGCTCTGGGATCTTGTGCCCTTCACCAGCAGTGGGCCCTCATGTGAGCATGCCAGATCTCAACCTGTAATGGGGATTTTACTATGGTGTCCTGTGAAAATGACATACCCACACATCAAGTAAAACATTCAGACCTATGCAAAGATCATCCTCTCTGAAAGCTCTTCAACAATACCCCACTACACCCCTATAGGTAGCTGCAAGAATACTTGAGGTGCAGGAGCTTCGTGCACTGAGGTCATCTCTGCTCACTGCATGTTGGTGGGGTGCACACAGGGTCCTGGGGTCAGTGTGTGCCCAAGGATGGGGCAATGCTGCCACCTGAGGAGGAGGGCTGGCCAGGTTATTTTAGCCCCTGGCAGAGCTGGGCTGCAAAGCCCCCAGCAAGGCTGGTGAGGGGGTCTGTGATGCCCTCACGAAGAGAAAAGTGGTACAGTGCCCAGCACTGTGCTCTTCGTGCTCTGTGACACAGCCCCACTGCTCCACATGGGCTCCTCTTGGTGCTGCTAATGCAAACATTTAATTTTGATGATTTATAGCACGGCTATTAAAAAAACTCTGGATTACACTTTGGAGTCAAGGTCTCAGCTCAAGAGCACATTTTTATAGAGTCAGCAACTCTGTTTTTAAATGTTATACTTCAATATTAAATATGACATTTTTTCAGCAAGTCAATAAAATCCCTTTAGACCAGATAATAACCCCATTTCTTCCGGGCTGGCTATTGTTTCTATGACGGGTCATATCCTGCAGCCTCCAACTCCGCCCTATTTCAGCCTCTCAGATTGGGATTTTTGCCTTGAGTCCCTCCCAGGAATGTGTCCAAGAGGCTCTGCAGTGCCAGCACAGACACATAGACCAACTCCTACAGTCCTTCTCTGCTCACACAGGCATTGCTTAAAGTCCTAAGAAAGCACTGAGGCCTGTGACAGCGTTAGTTTTATCATACCTGTTCTTGGGATGCAGCACCAATCTTTGATTTTTCTTAAAATATGAGTCGTAGAGAGAGGCCAAGCTCATAAGAAACATTTAAATATTTTGGTTACTTAAATGAAGAAATCATATTATACTTCTTCCTACAGATCATTTTGTATCTCTCCATGTATTCCATATATTCCTGTCCCTGCCTCACCCTCATAGAATCACGGAATCTTTAAGGCTAGAAAAGACCTCTGAGATCCCCAACCCCAGCCCACTCCCGCTATGCCCACTCACTGTGACCCTCAGTGCCACATCTCCAAGGTTTTGAGCGCCTCCAGAGATGGTGACTGCACCACTGCCCCGGGCATCACATCCCCATTGTGCCCCCACACCTGGTGCACCCCTGTCCCACCCTCATCCCAGCACACCCCTGATGCCATCCCCATGCCATTCCCTATGCAGCGGATCCGTGTCCCATCCCCTGTCCCATCACTAGGGCTCCTGCCAGACCTGCCCCAGTATCAGGGCCCATACATGAGGGATGGCTGAAATGGGGAAGTGCTGATGTTGCAGGAGGAACTGATGGCATCAGGCTCACGGAACGCAATGCTGTGTCACAGCACGGATGCTGCTGCTATTAAAGTGCTGCACAATAGAGCACGACTTCAGCATTCAGAGGAAGATGCGTGCTTCATGTTTTTAGAGCTCGCAGAATTATCCTGTAATTGTATTTATTTTCTAATATGAATTTCTGTGGAAAGTGTATCATAAGATAAATAGAAATTAACTGATTATAAGGATTGTCATTCCTTAAGCTCATGTTTATCAGACCATTGCGCATTCTGCTCTAATATCTTGACACAAGAGTGTCAAATTGAACACTAGCCAGATTATGATAATACCCAGCACTTTTTGTAGCTCTGCTATCTGATTTGAAAAGCTTTCGTCTTCACAAATGCACTTGAAGTTGGTGCTTTATGGGGTTTGATTGCATTCATCGCGGGGTTAATAAGCCTTCTCTGAACCATTTAACAAAATCTCTACAGTATCCAGCCCTTGAATAGACTCGGAATACCAAAGAGTGGTTTAATTAATTTGTCTAATTAATTGAGGCAAATTGAAGTTATTTCTCTTCTGCATATCGCTCCGTGTTCCCGGCGCCGATGTCAGTGCATTACAGGCACAAGCCAGGCTCCCACTGCAGGGTTATCTCACTGCTCTTTTAGCGGCACATGAAACCCGATGTCTGCAGCCGTGCGGGGCCGCCCGCCCATGCGATGCTATAATTACTTTTGCCACTTTGCTTTCGTGGAGTCATTCATTACGAGACTGTTCTTATCTTGTCATAGCTCCGTGTCATTAGCAATGTTGAAATGCATTAGTGACCAAAGGCAGGTTTAGCGGCAGCGATTAGCGCAGCGGGGCCGCCAGCAGGCTGAGTGATGTTTGAAATATTGGAATTGGTCTCTTAATTTCTATCAAAACTGATGGGTGAGGTATTGGTGTGCAGAACAAACAGTGCTCTGGGGAACAGCATCCCACCCGGCCTGCTCTGCTGCCTTATCAAGGTATTCTCAGTTTTCCTCCACCAGCCCGGTCCCATGGTGCGCTCCCATGGCAGAAGGGAACCAGAGGTGGTGCAGAGCAGGATCCAGTCCTTGCAAAACCAGTGCTTGCTGATTCGCCTGGGGGCTCTCAGCCCGTCCCAGGAAGACCCAAGTCGCACCCATAGATGTGAGCTGTCAGCTTCCAGCACTGTGTGAAGCCCTGCCCTGTGCTCCAACCTACCCAGGATCCAGCCCTCGGGCCTTTGTAGCACCTACAGCATTGGCCTTCTGACAACAAAGTTAACTCCATGATGGATCTCCATCCACAAGCTCTGAATTTGGTTCTGTATCAAAAAGCACTCTTCATCCTCCCAAAGGCAAAGGTTAGAATACCTATGGATGACACCATGCAGCATACGGCCATCTGATTAGGGACCAATATGGCATTTTCCAAAAGTACACATAGTATTTCCCACACAGGCATGTATTTCCCATACAGACAGCCTTTATAAGCACGAGGCTGCTGAGCTCTGACAACACAGCTGTTGTGCATTCATTTCCTGGAGAATGGCAGCAGATATCCCTTTGCCACGGAAGCAAACAGCATTAGGGGAGGAGAAGAGGGTTTTACTGCATGTGCTCCTGCAGATCTTCTGCTCCAGCATTCACCATAAGAGATGAGAATTTTCAAAGGGACTTTGAGTGACTATGCCTTGTGGTGTCAATATATGAGAAATTACTGGCATAGCTTCATCACTGCTGGATTTAAAAGCTGGATGTCATGGAGAAATATTCCTTTGATTGCCATAGGTTTTTTTTGCCCTTACTGTCACCAAGTGAACTCTCTTGCTTGTCACCTCACTGAACAGCACTGAGATTTAGCTCTGACTTTTTTGCTTTGTTTCTTTGCTACATTTAAAGCTGCTCTAGTATTTCCCTTTGGAACAGTCCCTGTGCCCCAAGACATTGGCTCAGCCTGGGGGCCATGGGGGAGGAGGAGGTGGGAAGGGCTGTGCTCTGCAAAGAGACATTGCTGCCCCACAAACAGTGAGCTGGGTGAGGGGTAATTAGTTCCAAAACTTAGTGCTGTGGGCATGATGGTGATGGGTCAGCAGTTGGACTTGGTGATTTTGGAGGTCTCCTCCAACATTAAATATTCTCTGACTGAGTGGGCATGGTGGGGATGGGTGGACAGTTGGAGCTGATGGCTGTGGAAGTCTTTTCCAATGTAATCATTCTGTGATTCCAAGAATCCATTCTTCTGTTTCCCTAAATGATGAAAGCACTGCCCTGTGGCAGCCCCACAAACACAAGCATGGGACAGAGCTGGGCGACAGAGCTGCAAAAATGGGGCAGTGTAGGGAGGACACTGCATCACTCGACTGCTGCCTGAGCAGGATTTTCTTCCCCCAGAGTCAGATTGAAATCCCTGAAGTAGAAACTGAGCACTCCTTTCTGGCTCCTGCTGCAAATTAAGTCAAATGCTTGGACAATTAGTACGGTCACTGTGTCAAGGGAACAGCCTCAAGATAGAGCAAGCACACAGTGCACCGCGTGAATATTTGATATATCTGAAAAATCTTTACAGTCGGGATGTTTTACACTAAGCCACATTGATTTCCTGTCAATTTTTTATATCAGCGTGTGTAATCCCGGTTCAGCAAAAAAATACAATAAATGCAAGCAGTGATATATCTGAACAACACACAGCAGACATTTTGCAGTCACTCCGTTCGCAGCCCAATAATAAATAAATCAATATGAAAACAAAAGCCAGTGCATAAATCCCATGTACGGCCCACACCCTAACCGGGCTGGGATGGGGAGCACACGGCTATCCCTGCTTATCTGAGAATTTTCTTTTCTCCTTTCATTAAATTTTGCAAACATATTACAGCGTTCCATCTGTCAGCCCTAATACCGAAGGAGAACATTAGCCTACATATTACCTGGTTCCTGTCTGCTGAAAACGTTGATAAGAGCAGGCAGGAATAGCTCCAAAAAGCCGTATAATCGTTGGTGTGATGAGAGCAGCTTTACGAGAGACAGGGAAGGAGCAGGTTGGTGGGAGCTCTGAGAGCAGGGAGCAGCTCCTTGAGCTGTAGGACACCCATGGGCACGACCTCATGGTCTTTCAGATTGGTGCAGATGGAGCAGTGAGGCTTGTGTAGACGTCAGTTGTATCGGAAGAGCACCGGGTTTCATTAGCAGCTGTGGTCAATACATCGGGTTTAGCCGAGCCCTGGGGAAGGATGATGTGTTACAGCACAATTAGCACCGTGGTGCTTGGCTCCCATGGACCAGGGGCTCCTCCTCAACTCCCTCCCCACCCACAGCCCATGCTTTGTCAGTGCTTGGACGACCGCACGATGCCCACCTGATGAGCAAAAATGCCTTTTTATCTATATTCTTAGTACAACAGAATTTTGAGATCTACACCTCACTACACAATTTATCCCAGAGCAATATACTTTGGTCCAACTAGTTTAAAGATGCCGTTTTCACAGTTTTATGTGATATCTTGTCATATTTAGAAGCTGCAGGGGCATCCCTCCACACCACAGTTCCTACAATATTCCTCAGATGCTCGTGGAGGTTCCTTCTAACCATTGATTTTTTAGTTAATTTGAAGCAGCAAGATAAACAGCCGATCCACTAAATTCAGTGTAAGTGTGCATACTTTTAAATGAGGTTAAAGCAATTTTAAGCAGAGATATTTCTTCAGTCTGGCTGCAAAAGAAAAGAAAATCAATCCTAACTTAATTGGAAGCTGCAAACCAAATTCCACGTTCACAGTTCCTGATAAAGAGCAGAGGAGGCTTTATTTACCAACAGGGTTGGCAGAGGAAAGCTGATGTGCCTGTTGCATTTCAAAGAATTTTAATTTTCCCTGCTTTCCTGAGCAGAGTCTGTGCTTCCCACCAGTCCCCAGCCTCTGAGGGCATGATGGGGGGCTGGATTTCTCCCCTCTTTGGGAAGACCAAGCATCTTCTGTCTCAGTTCCAAATGTAGGAGGTTTTTCACAGCTCTGTGCATGCCTCAAGGACGGAGGCTTCATCCTGTATGCATCCTCCTGGTGCTGAGTCTGGTACTGAGGAACAGTGCAATACATGATGTCCATTGCCACTTTGTGCAAAGGAATTCACAATGTGAGTGCAAAAGCCAACTGGACAGAAGGGAGAAAAAAAAAAAAACCAAATACTGGAAGAATTAAAGAAAAATCATATTAATGCTGCAAATTCCACTTCCAACTTTTCCTCCTGTACCAGAAGTTAGTCAATCTCCAAGCTGGTCTCAGTGCCACCGGACCTGCTGAGCCCAAGGGCAGCATGGCAGTGTGAGCTCTCAGAAGAGGGATGACTTCACCTTTTTTCACACTCTTTCTGTGCTATCTCCAAGTAGGAAGCAGCACAGAAATGCTCTCAGTGAGATGCCAGGCTCCATCTACTCCAATTATATCCAATTAACTACAGCCACTGTTCCACAAAGCTGAGCAATGAAGCAGGAGGTGCAGAAGCTGTTATTTCTAACAAAACACCTCTGGAGATGACTTTGCTTTTTCAGCATCTCACATGTGTGTGCAGCTTGGAGGCAGGGAGGAAAGGGAAAGCTGCTCTGTCATGGCATCAGCTGGACACCAGCAAGGAACCCCCAGGGCTGGCCATGGTGATAGGATAGAGGTGGGGCTGAAAGAGTCACCTAAGGCCAAAGCCCAGCAGAGTGAATGTCAACAACATCAAATTCAGCTCTAAACCTGAACAACCCTTCTTCCTGCTGTTCCTTCCTTATTCATCGTCTCTAAATGGGAACTGGAAGGAGCAGGAGGATGTTGAAGCTGGGGAACCAGCTACAGCTACTGTTTGCCCTCCCCAGCTCCAAAGCTCCCAGCTGTGATGGCATCAGTGCAGCCGCTGTGATTCCCTGAGGCACCTGCAGAACCGTGGGTGCCCTACAGGGGTCACAGGGCTGCCTTGCAGGTTCTACACTGCCTGGATCCCCACACCTCAGAGTCCTCTGGGTCAGAGCACGCTGGTTTTTTGTTTGGGTTGGTTCAGGTTTGGGTTTGGGCTTTGCTTTATGTTTGGTCAGGGTTGGAATTGGACTTGGGCCGCATTTGGGTTTGGGTTGGGCTGGATTTGGGTTTGGGCTTGGGATGGACTGGATTCACATTTGGGGTTGGGTTCAGATTCACATTCAATTTGAGGATGGATTCATTTTCAGGTTAAGGTCTGGACCTGGTTTTTGGGCTTGGATTCAAGTCTGGCTCAGGATTGTCCGCATTACAGTTTGTTTTCCTGCTCACTTTGGGATCTGGTTTTGGGTCTGGGCTCAGGTCAGATCTGGGGCAATCCCTGACCCTGTGCAGGGGGGTCCGAGGAGTGGGTGGCACACATCAAGAGGCTTATAATCCAGATCCTATAGGGTTGAAAGGTATTTGCCATCGAAGGGGAGCTTCCCCAGGGTGCTTCTGAAGCAGTGCCTGTAGGAAGATGAGTTTTCTAAATGACTTTTCTAACTTCTTTTTTTGGCTCACATTGGTCACTGGTTCATTTCCAGGTACTGGCAAGAATGTAAATATGGAATGAATCAACTTTTTCCACATTTTCTTTAGCAGCCCTTTTATGAAGAACAGATTTTCCACAGAGGAAATTAAAAAGTACATAAAACTGAGAAACCGTGGTGTTGTTGAGAACAGCATCAGCTTTCAATGTCACTTTATAACTGGCAGCACATACTGTATTCGAATGGCATTAATATAAAGTACAAAGTTTGTTTCAATTAGCTTCGTTTTTCTTTCAGAAGAGGAATTATCATAAATCCCTGAAATAACATTTGTCCAAAGGAGATGTGTATCATTACTTTAGAAATCTTTTATGTCTGTTTTTAAATTACACTTCCTTGTAAAAATGACTCTACGCTGATTTAATACTCACACTTGATTTGTGTATATCACTTAAATTAAAAAAAGACTCAACATAGCTCCGATTTCCTGTACAAGGCTGTCAAATAGTTTTTTCTGCAGTAAATTCAGTGAGATGGACCTTGCTGTTTTGTTCGGCACAGGGGTCTGTTAGTGAGGGAGAAAGGACTTCGTAAGCATTCGGTTCATCTTCCTTCTCTGGATTCTTTTGAACAATTTCTAAACTGATCCTTCTCGGAGCATCTGTAAACAGCTGAAAATGCAGCGTTTGGCAAAGGGCTGCCAATGGGTTGGGCTTGGGAATCTCAGAGGGCTTTTCCAGCCGTCGTGATTCTGTTCTATGATTAGGTTAGGGGAGATCAAACTCCTTTCCCTTACCCACTTATAAAGCCACGAGTGGCCCAAACTGCTGCCAGGCAGAAGCTCAGCTCACATTCCCAACTCCGCTCTTCCTCCTCCCACTGATTCTCTCCCCAGTTTGTTGTTGCAGCTATGGATCTCATTTCCACACTTGTAAAATAAACCTGTTCTTGTAGCTTGCATACAATTAGTGCTAAATCGTGCAGTTTATTCTCAATATCAGGATCCTCATAAGGCATCAAAAACACTTAGGATGCTGACTATCACGGTGCTTTATGACTCTGTCACTTACGGACTCGGGGCAACAAATATTTGATGTGACAGTAACATTAAAATACGGCTCAGCCACTGAAGAAGCATGTCCCACAATTTGCAATGCACGGCGCAACGATGAGCCGTCCATATTAACGATGGAGCAGCTTGTCTCATGCAGAGAGCCTTTGTTGTTGAGGCACGGAGATCCAAGGCGCGTGTCAGGCTGGCGAGGAAAGGACAAATATTTTTAGATGCTGATGTAAATAAACTGCTGGGATGAGCCTGGCTTCCAGCAACGTCGGTCAGGAGACGAGATGCCTTTATGGGTGTGCAGAGGTCTCATGTTAATTAAAATGTGTGGAGCGTCCCTGTGTGGGTCTGTGGGACACCCCAGTTTTCTTATTGATCATTTGCTTTGCTGATGACTCTGGAAAACAGGGACAGGCAGAAGAAGCATCAAATCCAATTAGAGCCAGCGTGGTGCCCATAGCCATTGCCCCAGCAGAGCGTGTGGGGTGCATGTACTTGTGTCTATGTATAGATACAGGTAAAAATTTGTAGGTGTACGTATGTATATACATGCCTACTCATTGCTTTCCTGTGCACCCAGTGTGGGTGCAGGCCTCTCTCAGCCCCACGTCCCAGCACTGAAGCTGAGGAAGGATGCTAAGGGCTCAGAGCTGTGTTGCAGTGCTTCTGCCTTTTGCCCACCTGCTCAAGACCACGAGGTGAGCAAACGTATTTTTTCACTTCTTAAAGCCTGTCTCATACACAGAAATCTATTGTGGATTATGGGTAATGCAGGGTGAAAAACAAGCCCACTGTGTCCATCAAACCTTGTCCTGCCACCCCCTTCCCATGGTTCCTGCCGCATTCCCAACTTGGTCTGCCCACTGCTGCTCTTGCCAGCACAGGGGGAAGCACTGCATTATGTGCCAGATCACATCCCCCACTTTGGGGATTTTCTATTTTCCCCACTTAGTTCAAAGAAATTCTACGTTTTCACCCTGCCTGTTCTCACTGCTGTTCCTTTCGAGGGCTGAGATTTCATGGCCACAGTTTTACGCCTGGTAAATTCAGAATTTTTCCTGCTCTTTTGTTTGAATAAAATCTCCTTCAGTCGGTATCCCAATTCCTGTGGGGATTTTAGGCCTTGTGAAATAACGCAGGGGGAAAAGATTCCTATCAGGAAAGCTTGAAAATGCGACATGATATCATATTTAATGAACCCACTTGTATTGCAGTGTCACACATACGCCAGTGCCAGTGAAATGATCAATGAATCAGTTTTGCATGGAGGGAAGCAGCTTTGCCTTTGCCAGCGGAAAGTAGGAGAGCAGGGAGATGTTCAGACAGTGAAAGAGACCCAATCAGCTGACCAAATAAAAACGCACACTGCAGAGCAGTGCTGGGCGTGCTGGACCTGCTCCAAAGCCTGCTCAGCTCCCCTCTGCTGATGAGATACAGCATCTGTGTGCCCATAATGACTACTAGCATGTGCATATCTATATTTACATCTACATCTATATCTACATCTACCTGTCTGCCTATCCATACAATCTGTCTGTTTGTCTGCATTACTCCAACATCACTGCACCCAAAAAGCACAGAAGTGGCCCTACTGAGAAGAAATCCACCTTGCAATCTCAATCTTGTGATTTTTTATCGGCATTGCAATTGTAATAATCTCTTTCAGCCAGACCACAAAAGGGTGCCATGGGACGGCACCTTGCTGACATGGGTGCTCAGTGGTCCCCCACTCCATTTCCCCTTTGTCCCCTGTGCCCAAGGTGCTGAGCTGCCCACAAGAAAAGACAGAGGGATGTGTGCCAGGAGTTATAAAGGACGGAGATCACTGTAGCACAGAGCAAATCAGTGGCATGGGATAACCTGGTTAGCAGATCATGATGAAAGCACACGAAGTGATTCTGGGCAATACAGTGCCCAGAAAACGGAAAGATGGGATCTGGGAGAAAAAGTTCTTGGTTTTGTTTCCTCTTTCTTTGCAGTGCAGCAGGGCAAACATCTCCCTCCACTGCTGCCTTTCAAAGGTCCTCTCATTAGAACACCCAGTGCACTTTTGGATGCTGTTGCAGGCGCAAGTGCTGGAGATCCTGTGCCTCACCTCCCTTGGGTCCCCTCAGTGCCCCAGTGGCTGCAGCAGCCCCACTGCCTCCCCTTGGCTCTCCATCGCCGTGCACCACACATCACCCACAGCCACAGCTCCAACTTCCATGGAGTTCTGAGCACTTTATAATGCTGATATCCACCCGTGATGCGCCGCAGACAACAGCAGCAGCTGTGCCAGCAGTGCCGCACGGCGGAGGCGGCCCTGTGCTAATGTATGCCTGTCCCTTAAATTCTGTGAGCAGTTGTAAGACAGCCGGATCCCACCCATGGGAGCGTGTGCCCTCATGAAGCACAATTACAATGAGAATATCTCATTATCTCATTGGCTTTAGCTTACTCTTCTGTTACCATGGTTTCAAATACACAGAGGAGCCTGAAACTAAGAGCGCCGCTAACAAAGAACATCTCCTTGTACAATGACATCAGATCGTGTCGGACAGAACAGACTTAATTAAATAGCCCCGACGTGGGCCAAAATACCAAAGTTGAGGATACTTGTCTGATCGTTATGGTGTGAGGTTTGCATGGCCGGAGGGTTCTGCAGCCACAACAATTGGTGAAGGATCACACTGGTGCAGGGGAAGCCAACAGCAGTGGCAGAGCCTTCCTCTCCCACCACCCCATCCCTCTGCCCCCGGCCCTGCACTGCCCATGGGATGCTGCCCGCAGCCGGGTGCCACGCTCCCATCCCCGGCTCCGGGTTCTGAGCAGCAGCATTAAAAATTCCACAAATCATTTATTTACCCTGGAGTATATCCGGTGACATAATGTGACAATAATGACATCCCCAGTGGTGTTAATTGATTTTGTCTTGGTAGAGAGGGTAATTTGGCGTCCACAGCAGCTTCTAGATCACGGACTTACTGATTGTCTGCCTAGGTATTATTACTGTTAATGAAGAGAAAACACGCTTTCCTCTTTAAAAGACAGTATGCTAATTATGACAGACAATAGGGAGTCAGAGGTCATTTATTATTTTTAAACAGAGAGGTAATGCTAAATGACTGGCATAGAAGTGCAAAATGACTGTAAATTAATAAGTGCGAATCCTGGCTCATAAAATCCAATGTCACCATCAAATGAAAAGAGAGCGTTCATGAAACATTCTGACCGTCTTAGCACTTGAAGGTGTGAATAATTAACAGCCAGAAGTTAACATCCACCAGCTTGTAAAAGGTCTGATTAAAAGCAATGTTCATCAACCACCAAACTATCGTAGCTCATTGGGTCAACATCTCCTAATTAATGGTTTCATATTAGAGGGATAAAACATGTTTTCTCAGGACAATTATTTTCAAAAACAAGGACTGCTCCACACACAATGTGAGGAATAATTAAGAATTACGTAGAGGCGATACGGGAAATGCCACCAAGGCAGAGCCCAACTTGCAACCAACTGCCACCAGTGCCATGGCCACCTCATACCTTGCCTGTCCCCATCCTCTGGTGGATGTGCAGCACGTCTTCCATTGCACTGCAACACGAGGCTCTGCTCCTCGGGGTCTGTGGGGTGAGAAGTGCTGTGGGAAGCAGCCAGTGAGGGCTCATTGCAAGGCAGTGCTGGAGGCACCCATCTGGGAGATGGCAGCAGTCATCCTCTGCTTCTGCTCTGTGCAAGCGGCCATCACAAACACATCCTGAACACATCTGAAGGCTTCTGGAAAGCACGAGACTGAGTAATGCTGGGTTGGGGCAGGAGGAGAGATGAGGCAACACGGATTTCATCAGCGACTGCATGGACATGGATTTGTCTCTTTTGCGATACGCATGTGATTTCAATTGGTATTAATAAAGTATTAGCTGAATTCAGTGGAAGGGAGCTGACCTTTATGGCTCTTTGTTGGAAAACATTGAAAAATTCATTACAGGCCATCATCGGAGGTGTCACTCCAACCTCCATCTTGCTCTGCTTCTCCTGTTCCCCCTCGCCTTGCTTTGTGCTTTATGTGCAAAGCCATAGCTCCAGTGCCGAAAAACCAGCTGCCCCACACCACCAGACTCATTTTCAGCTAACCTAGGCTGAAAACCAGGAGCTCCTTGTTTTTTATTTGAATTTCAGGCACGGTTTTTTACAATTTTACAACTTTTTCATCGCAATAAAATGCATTTTTGTTGCTGTTGTTTTAACCTCAGCAGCTGAATTTGCGCATTAAGTTGGCTCCAAGAACTGGGACTTGTTGCACTCACTTCACCTGCAACAAAATTCGAAAGAACATAAAGAACTGGCATCACTTAAAACTCAGGATCACTGTTGAGGTGAACACCTCCGTTCCTCATGCTGCTACACTCATACGAATGATTTACTTCCAAAAACAATTTTGTTAATGGCTTCAGGAATGGGTTGAGTGTTTGGGACCTGTATTTGAGGACAGTGGTTATGACACTATACAGTATATCCTTGGTACACGAATAGCCCTCCGTGCTTTATAAGATTCTTGTAAGCCCATAAAACCTAACTCAGAAAGAGAGATTTAGGCTGGTGCCAGCAGCTCTGTTTCCCCAGTGAGGGGGAGACATGGCTGAGGTTGTAAAGGTGCTGCAGGGGCAGCCGAAAAGAGGCTCGGTTATGGGCATGAATTATGGAGAAAGCTGGAGACACCCCAGACTGGTTAATCTAACAAAAGGGAGAGTAAAAGGGTAATCTCTGAGAGATACAGTGTCCTGAAAGGGAAGGATTTAATGTGGATGAGCTGTCGAAGATAGTTAATAATTTAACAGCTGTAGGTAATGGGCGGACAGCACTTTCTAAGGATAGATCAGATAGATATGGGCATCCTAGGAGCAGCCAGGGGCCGTGGGGGAGTTTGGCTCTCTTGTTGGCATTGCTTTGCTTCCTCATGCTGTAGGAGGTGCAAGTTGGTGATAGAAGGAGGAATACCATCAGTAGATGTCAATAGATACCAATAGATGTTAATAGATGGCCAATAAAGGTGAGTAGTTGCCAGTGGAGGTCAATAGATGCCAGTGGAGGTCAATAGATGCCCATAGAGGTCAGTAGGTGTCAATAGATGCCAGTAGATATCAATAGGTGTCCATAGATGTCAGTAGATGACAATTGGTGTCAATAGGTGTCAATAGATGTCCATAGATGTCCTGCTGGATGTGACATCCATGAGGTTGTGCTGAGCCCTGGCTCCTCAGGATGGTCCCAGGGCATCAGTCATAAGGAGAAGAACTGCAGCAGCTGCAGCCCCACAGGGAAGAATGAGGGGCTGGTGGTGGCCATGGTGAGCCAGCAGCTGAGAGCTCCACTGGCAGCACAGTCCCTAAGGCTTGGGGCTTTTGTTTTTAATTTACTTTTTAAACACCACTCTCTAAGTGTTGACCTCCGTTAAAAGCACTCCCTGGCTCTGATTTGCATTTAAAGAAGAGAAGTTCAAGCTTTTAAATTCCAAATTCTGCAGGAAACGAGGGCTGATGAACCAATATTTACACTAGATTCAATTTGGTGCCTAAATGGCATTTTAGCTGTCATTATAATGAGTGGGCACTGCGCATGCTGCCTGGCTGGTTTGGACTCGATCTAATGATACGGGGGTGTGGTTATGCTTTAATGACATTCTTTAATAATTTATCAATAGAGTTTGTAAGTGCTAATTTGCACTTTTAGGTGCATATTCTCCTTTTGAAGCCGTCACACAACCCCCCCATTAATGTTAATGGGAATTGTGCTCACATTAAAAGGAGATTACACCCCTTAGGTGTTTAACATCTGACTTACCTAGGTCTTAAATTGCATTGCTGAATGTCACTTCTTTCATTTCCTGGGTTGGCTTTTTGCTGCACTGCCACCACACGCGTGCAGAGGCAAAGAACACGCATGTGAAACAGAAGTGGGGGCATGGGGAGGCAGAGCCCAGCCTCGTCCCATGGCTTCAGCCCAAATTCAGTGTGAGATACCACAGAGAAGTCAACTATGGGCATGACCACTGGGGAAATTCAATGACAGCACCCAAGGCCAACGTTCTTGGATTGACGTCTCATTAACAGACAGTATGCTTGTTATGGCTCACATTTGTCTCTTCACCCAGAATATCACTTGAGTTCAATTGAAATCCTATTTACTTTGCTAAGGTTAATCAGGTTATATTACACATTTAAAGATCAATTTTCAACCCGTAGCCCTTTACTAAGCCCACGCCTACTCATATCTGGGGTTTCAGAAGAAAAACAGAATGGGAAACTGAGCTATTTGTGCACAAGAGGTGAGTCCAATTTCTGGGAGTCTGCCCATGGGGAAGAGATGGGAGAGCTCCTGCAACTCACTAACCCCAGAAATAAGTGGTCAGGACCTGCCCTGGGCACAGCATTAGCCCAAGGCCACATCCTTTGGGACTCATTAAACGTGTTAACATTTTGGTGATGGATTAGTATGGGTAGAGATGAGAACCAGAAAGTTTCCCTGGGAGTTTTCTGATTCTGAGAAAATGTCTTAGAAACACCAGATTCCCCAGCACTGCATTGCAGAGTCTGTGGGTTAAAACCCATTGGCGGTGCATTTGGTTCTTAGCTAGGAGCATCCTCAGGAGAGGAGAGCACTGCAAGTCTTCCAGATGGAGAAGGGAGATGGGAAGTCTGACTGTCTTACTTTGGCCCTGGGACAAATGAGGACTGTAGGACTGCAGTAAGTCTCAGGTGCTGGAAATAGGGTGGCTCATCCTGAGACACGCACCATGGATACCATAAGGAACGGACGTGCCTTCTTTGACCAAGTAAGGTTTAAGGGGGTTTTGGTGAGAAGGCAGTGAGATGGGTGGGGTGGCTCAGGCACTGGGATGCTGGGTGCAGGTCCTGGGTGTGCTGACCCTGTGTCATGGTAGTTGGCTGTGGAGCAGATCTTGTGCCGAGTGGGATGATTTTACAGAGCTCAGGTGTTTGGTATTCATCTGCATAACTTTCTGTGCTCGTCTGTGCACCGGCTGAAAAATATAATGAATGCCTTACATGTTAATCATGAGAGAGACGGAGCAGTTGGAGTGTGCTAGGCGATGAATTATGCATTTGCCCCCACCTGGGAGTTAATATTTACCATATCTTGCTGAAATCCATTACGAAGAACAAACATTGTATTTATAGGACATGCTGCAATACTGTTCGCTGTGTGAGGCAGCAGGATGGGCGCTGCGGGGCTGTGCTGGGC
The DNA here is from genome assembly GCF_019232065.1 of Centrocercus urophasianus. Lineage (NCBI taxonomy): Eukaryota > Metazoa > Chordata > Aves > Galliformes > Phasianidae > Centrocercus > Centrocercus urophasianus. The sequence goes on along the minus strand of NW_024884744.1, from coordinate 1,236,014 downwards.
TCTGGAGCAACGCAGTCTGTTTGTCCTGGAGTGGGGCTCAGCCTCCAGAACAACAGTCCCTGCACACACCTAGGGAGAACCAGGGCAACACACTGTGCTTGGTGGGCTGCTTGTCCCTGCCCAGAGCATGGCATCCAGCACTGGGATGTGCTCCCACTGCTCCCACTGCTCCCAGTGCCCCAGCAGATCTCAACTGGGCAATTGCTGAGTTTCATTCCTTTCCATCTATATTCTTGTATGAACATCTCACAATGGAAAAGTGGATGCAAATTTACTGGAAGTTTGTCCAGCAAATCCTTCAGGTCTCCCAGTATTGGGGGTCATCTTGTCCCAGGTAACAGCAATAGGGTAGAGAGGTGATGGCCTCACGTTGCACAAGGGAAGACTCAGGTTGGGTATTAGGAAAGATTTCTTCACCAAAAGAGCAGTGATGCAGTGGCACAGCTGCCCAGGGAGAGCTGGGGTTGCCATCCTGGGAGATGCTCCAGAACCACGGGAATGGGTCACTGAGGACGTGGGCAGTAGGCATGATGAGGTGAGTTGGGGATCCCAGAGGTTTTTTCCAACCATAATGATTCTGTGATTCTATGTGCAAAAGCACCACCCCCTTTATTGCACACTTCCATTGATCTGCAGGGTCACAGAACTTGCCCGAACCCTGAAAACGTTTACACAATAAGTGGAAAAAAATGGGCAACAAATAGCTCCAAAGCAGCCAGCAGCACCTCAGACCGTTGGAAGCCAGCAATGGGAGCTGAAATCTCACGGGTACCTCCATGGGTTGTGATAAGTTGCATTGCTGGGTGGCATTCAGTGACACGGCATGGCCGGTGCACGTGGGTTTAATTTGTTCCCGATTGATCCCATAATTACAAAATTTGTTTAAAGCTGTTATATTACCTCCTTATTTGACACAATATGGCACAATTTTGTTATAGTATTGAAAACCAAATAAGACAACCGCAGTTGGTAGCATTTCAAAGGAAGATTCCCTTTAAGATGAAATCAATCCCGTTTCAAGTTTATTCCCTTGCTTTACGACTGGGGCTCTAGGGGTGCATTTTGCTGAAATACGTCTTTTTGATTTCGCAGAAGTTCTTTGGATTAATATGCAGCTGTCATTGCAAGGCAAATCCAGGCCCGCTTTCATGTGCCTCCCCTCTCCCCAGGCTGTGGGGGACGTCTCTGCCGGGTCCCAGCACAGCCCCCCCGGCCCCCCCAGCCCCTCACCCCTCTCCGGACCCTCTCCACCTACTCTTACAGCAGCACAAAGCAGGGCTCCAGGTAGACCCAGAAGCACAAGAGGAGATTTGCTCTTTTCTACCTTCCTCGCAGCACCCTTTGAAAAGTTGTTTGGCTTGCAGATCATGTCGGATAAACTTTCCAAGGGGATATTTTCCAGTAAATAGGCACTGAGGGCTGTAAGTTTCCATCCTGGTATAAATCTTTGAGCACCGATTCCTGCTGCGGTGTCCCTCAGGTGGGGTTACCAGCACATGGCTGGAGACAGCGGCTGCTCCCATGCAATGCACTCAATGCATTCCCATCTGCCCGCTGATGGGAAGTCAGCTCCTGCACAGCTCTGTTCTGGTGAATTAAGGGGGACACGGCTTGTGGCACCCAGATACCCTGAGAAACACTCTGAGTCGCCACCCCAGTGACTGCTGTCTGTACCAAAACAGCGCTTCTGTGGCTGGGGCTCTGGGGGCTGTGCAGCCTGGAGCAGAGGAGGTACCAGCAGAGCTGAGCACAGCTTTTCAGGGCCTGAAAGGGGCTGTTAGAAGGAAGGGGACAGGGTCTGCAGCAGGGTCTGTTGGCACAGGTTGCCCAGAAAGCTGGTGCTGCCCCATCCCTGCAGACACCTATGGACAGGGGATGGGCTCTGAGCATCCAATGGAGTTGTGAGTGTGCCCATGCATTGCAGCACATGGGACCAGATGGCCCTTTGGGGTCCCTTCCAACTCAAACCACTCTGTGATTCTATGGTTCGAATGATTTATTATAAGCCTGTATATGATTTCGAGGCCAGATCCCATCTCCCACCCCAATGAGCCCTGCACCATTGCTTCCACCACAGTGGCAAGGCCATAAAACCACATTAGTGAAATAAAAATACCACCAAGAATCCCTTTCTAGTGCTTCATGGAGATGACTTTTTAAATATATATGTTAACATACGATGTGGAAGCATGCACCTACAGGCAGGGGCTGCACAGGGCAGAGGGATAGGTGTATGGCAGCGAGTTCAGGAAGAGGGAGAATGTACAAGGGGATGGGGCCAAGCATCCCTGCATGGGTTTCCATGCAATTTCACCAAGATTAATAAAAATGACTATTTTGAAGATCTTTGCATGCGTTGTTTTCTTTCCTGATCTGTAGGGCTGCAAATCTGGCATTTCTATTGTTCCAAAGATTGAGAAGTGCTGTTGGGGAATGCTGCATTAACAGCTGAAGTGTTGCATGCAGTTGTTTCACGAAGGCTGCTTTGTGCCTGCTGAATATCTCCGTTGATCCCTCCGCTTTAACACACAATTTATATTAGAGCTGTCTCTCACAAGCATTCTCCACAGCTGGAAACATACAACGCATCGGAATATTTGAATACGGAGAACGCAGGAGCTGGAGTTCTGTGTGCTGAAGTGCTCATCTCTCCCAAAATTTGGCTTTTTTTTTTTTTTTTTTTTTTTTTGTCTTTGTACTCTGCTTGAATTCCCCTTTTCCATATTTCTTTCATATTTCCTTTTTCCTTCAGGGCAACTGCAAAGAGCTGAGCTGGGATGGGCTTCTATCACGTGTCGGGAGCCCAAGCTTGGCACGGTTGGGATTTGCTGTTTCTGCAAACAAACAGCTACAGCACGCAAGACAAATGGGCTGAGATTTTTGGCACAGAATATTATCAACAAGATATCTTGACTCATGGCCCCAGAGCAGCCATACCCCTACTGCGACACCCCACAGAGCAGGGCAAGTGCCACCTACCTCCATCCTCCACCTCTGTGGTGCTGGTGACAGCTTGGGCACACGGTTGATGTATGTGTCTGGGATTGGGTGACCTACAGGTGTATGGGGCTGCAGGTACATACACGTATCTGGGAGGAGGGCAGCCATGTGCCCACAGCCTTCCACATTGCTCTGGTTGTACACCTGCCATGTTGGCATTACTGCCTGTCAGGGAGATGCCTTACAGAGCAATGGGAACATCTGCATGTTCCAGCAAAGGACATTGTCTACCCATATTTCTTTAGAAAGACCATGCATTATAATCACTGTATGCAGTGATCTCCATTCATTTTGTACGATAAGTACTGTGTCATTTAATTAATTTAGACTAAAGAGGAACGATCAGCATTCACTAACAACGTTTCCTTCGGGACTGCAAATGAAAAATTCTCTTTCTGTGCAGCCCCCAGAGCGGGAAGCGCTGCTGTAGATAAGGTTTGGGTTGGAGGGAAATGTGCTTCTGCTCCCTGTATATCCCCCAGCTCTGTAATGAACTTATAAAATGGACCTGAAGCAATGGTGGCAATGACACCCGCAGCGCTGTGCACACCTGGAACCAGCAGGAGGGCACCCATGGCTCATGCTCAGCTGCCAGCCCTCAGCCTGCTCAGTACCTCTGCCTTCCTCACCCCAGTACTGCTTTGGTGGTGTCAAACAAAGTATTACAGGAAAGTCATGTGTTTGGAGATGTTTGTGGTGCATGGAGCAACAGCGCAGCGACCGCCCGGAGCAGTAATGCCACGTTTTAGCATTCCCGTCCCTGCAGAATCCATTTTTATATTATGGAAATTTCTGCAGACCTTAGGCCATGAGTATTGAACGGCCCTCACCTCTCGCAGCTTTTCATTGACCTACAGTACAATACAGGCTTTTTTTGAACATAAAAGCAGCATTGACAACCCCTCTATTACTCCGAGAGCTTGTTTACCCATGCGACGGAGCGGACTTTCAAACTCGCCGCTAATTAGAAGCATGCTGCTGAGGACATGCCCTTGGCTCCTAATGCCCAACACAGGTGATATCCCCTCCCACCACCATCTCAGCCCCAGGGCTGCCCCCCACTCCCTGCCCCACATCCTCCATCCCTTCCTAGCCATACGCCCAGCAGGCAGAAATCCCACAGTCACCGTGCCTCCAACCTCACCCTTGTTTTATCCCTGCCAATTTATAGCCCTGCACACTTACTGTAAGCACTATTTTCAGCATGCATTAGGAGGACTATTTTAATCACGGCTAGCAGAGCTTCTCCCCCCAAACAATTTCTCTTCTTGGGAGAGCTAATGCGCGCTGGGGACACAGGTTAGCCTCCAGCTGCTCCTTGGTGAATTAGCTGCGGAAAAGTCTCTCCCTGCAGCCTTCAGCAGTCGGAGTATTTAAATATAACCACACGGCTTTCATTTGATATAATAAAAGATTCTCATCTGTATTACCAGGTTCGATATAAGCGGTTTGCCTCTCAGATGTATTATAGTTCATTTCATATCTAGTGATACAGTAATAGCTCAAATTGCGCATTGAGGTCAAGGACAGGCATTGATCTCTTTAAGCAAATGCTGCTATTAATTAGAGGTGGGCTCACACTGCAGAACCCAGTCTGCATGGGTCCCTGCAAACCCCAGAGCTCCGTGCCTGGGGCTCGCTATGGGGTTTGGCTCAGCATTGGCTTTGGTAACCCCAAGGACAACTCAAGGACGACGTTTCTGCCCCAGCACCTTCACTGTGTACCCATCGCTCCTCTTCCCACATCCTTTTCTCCTTGCCTTTTTAAAGTCATCCCCTAGCCAACTCTTTCCAAGCAAGGAAGGTCTTGCAGTTTCATGAGCCACGTCCCATGCCCATAAATGTTTTATTGCCCAAACAATGCAGCCAAAGCACCCGCTTGTCTCCTGCCCAAGATTTTCAGTGCAACACAACTCCCTTCCACCCTCACACTGAGCGCTCATGGACACATTTACTTCCCAGCTTTCACCAGATCATCTTAATGAAAACTACTGAACCAGAAATGAGGGAGTTTATGAGTACTGCTAAGCTGTCAGGAAAAGACTTCTCATATTAGAGCAGTGATTTTATTAAAACCTTTCAACCAAAACCAAAGAACTCCAAGAGAAGGAGGGGAAAAAGTCACAGAGATGGTGGGAAGCCCTGTGGCATCCTGGGCTCTGTTCCTGATCTGCGCATGGCCAAGAGCAAAGGCTCTGAAGGTTTGGCCAATCACAGCATCCCTTGCTCTGTGACACACACACAAAGTCATTCAGGAATCACAACTTTCATCCAAACCAATTGCTGTCGATGTGGGGCTCAGGGGCTTCCTGTGGGATGTGCAGCTGTGCCCACTGTCTGTTTACAGCAATGGGAGGAGGGAATCATAGAATCATGGAGTGGCCTGGGTTGTAAAGGAGCACAATGCTCACCCAGTTCCAACCCCCTGCTGTGTGCAGGTCACCAACCAGCAGCCCAGGCTGCCCAGAGCCACATCCAGCCTGGCCTTGAATGCCTGCAGGGATGGGGCATCCACAGCCTCCTTGGGCAACCTGTTCCAGAGCCTCACCACCCTCTGCATGAAAAACTTCCTCCTAATATCCAGCCTAAACTTTCTCTGTCTTAGGAGGGAGGCGATGCGAGAGCTGCAGAGCTGGTGTTTAAAGGCTGAGAGTAGCCCCAAGTGAAAAACCAGCCACAAACACAAAGAAGAGGCAGGATAAACAAAATCCACTATTGAGAAGTTGTGGAGGTTATCCATCATTGTCAAGGCTCTCTTTGCAGTGTGAGCCTTCATAGCAATTCAGAGAACCAGCAGCTATAGCTGTCCTTATATCTTAAGGATATCCTTTTTCAGGAGACATCAATAATAACAACAACAACAAAGAAAAACTCTTCTTTAAGTGCCTCATCACACTGAAAACTTGCTTGGATTTGTGACAGCACTTTTACACAAAAATAGAAGAATTCAGATCTTCCCCGTGATGCGGTACCGAAAAATTACATTAGCAAATAGTTGAGCAAGAAGATCAGCATTTAATATGCCCTCCTCATACTCATTTTTAACTAGAAGAATGAAATACGGAATAAAAAGGGTTTTAAGTAAAACCCATCCTCTGAGCTGTGCTGGGGGCATCTCCATGCTGTGGCAGTGGCTGCAAGGATTGCGTTGCATGTGTTGGCTGCATTGGGCTTCGAAGCAACAACTGAAGTAATTTGTCTGATGTAGGTAGGAAGATTGCAATGATACATATTGGCACGGGGAAGATTAGGAGCTAAGATATGCTGTACAGCTTCTCATCATACATCTGGAATGCATATTATAATCTGTTGTAAGCTAAATGCTGTGAGTGTGCAGCAATTGGAGATGGCACCAATGGCCCTGGCGCAATGCAGACCCCCTCCCAAGCCCCTCTAACTCATCCCAGCTCTCAGCTGACCCAGACACGGTGTGCATTACGTAGCAGATGTACACCAGTGATAAGGGCTGAATACAGCACAATTAGCAGTACAAGCACTTTTGCAAGGGCTTTAAGCTGCACTTTGGGCAGTGGGCACCACCAGAATGCAACTTTGGCTCACTGCAAACTACTCTGCTGCATGGAAACAGCTTTGGAGCTTCTGGGCAGGGATGCAGGCAGATGAAAATGGTCCCACTGGAGGTTGATGCTGTGCTGAACCTGTGCAGGACAGCAGGAACTGGAGCAGCCAACAGTCCATGCTCTGCCTGCTGCAATGCTCCCACAGCAGCACTAGGAAACCAGCTTGGGAGTGTTACACAAACAAAAACAGGCAGGGTCAAGGCCACCAGCCCTTCCCAGGGTGTTTTGTAGCACAGCATCCATTACGTTTTGCAGACACAGTACTACCAGGACACATCATGGCTCTGTCCTGTGCCAGCCAGCAGTGCTGCTCCCAGGCTGTGCTTTGCACAAACTCCTGCAATTTCAGAGGCACAAATGGGCAGAAGAAGGAGCCTTGCACACTGCCATCCCCTTGCACACTGCATTGCCTTGCATATTGCCATCCTGTTCCACCAGGAGAAGCACGAGGGAAAAGATCCACCAGGAGAGCACACGAGGCATCTGCACCTGCGCAGGGTGCATAACGAATGTGACCTGATTGGAGAGCATAATATTACTTTCAATGCAAAAATGACTTATGTCTCATGCAGTGATCAATCACAACGTTACCATTCGCAGGCGCAGAGGCGGTCCTGAAGCCCCGAGCTCCGTTGTCCCGAGCACAGCCACCAAAGGACCTTGGTGGGGAAGAGGGCACCCGGCCGCGGCACACCGAGGGCCAAGCAGGGAAGAGGGGTGGATGAGGAACTGCTGTTTGTTTCAGCTGTTTGTTTCAGCTGCAGCACGGACTGAAGGAGCCCTGAGGTCGGCTACGGAATAGCTTCCCTTTCAGCGCATCGCAGCACCCCGTTGCCCCGGGCCCGGTTCCAACCCGACATCCCCGCGTGTCCGACCCGCACCTCCGGGCTACGCACACCGCGTCCACCCCCGAGCATCGCCGGAACGGCAACGGCCCCACCTGGCGGGCGGGTCCGAGGGCTGGGAGCGGGGCTCGGCGGCATCCCGAGACAACCCGCTGCCGGCAGCAGCCCCCCGGGAGCACCGCAGCCCCCTGCTGCCCCGCGGTGCTGCGCGATGCTGAGCTGGATGCGGGCACGGCATCTCCCGGCCACGGGGCCGCAGCACTCCGGAGCCGTCCTGCTGCAAAAAGTCGGCAGGGAACTGCAGAAAAAGTTCTGAAATGTTCCTTGCTTGAGTGTTTGCATGCTCACAGCCCAAGGAGCGTGCTGAGGGGGGAGCTGCATCCCAGCACTCGTCTCCAAATGGATGCTCGTAGGTGTGCTCAGACACCACCGACTCAATACGTTTGCCTGGGGCCAGCAGGAATGGTAAAAGAAAAAAGAAATTAATTAAATCAGCAGCATGGATCACAAGGGCAGTGTGGGATGCGTTAGAGTGGGACTTGGGGATCTGAGAGGTCTTCACCAGCCTTTGTCACTCCGTATCTCCTGTGCAATGTAAAGCACACCCAGCCCCACTGCCCGGGGTGGGCAGCAAAAGGGTCAGGAGGTGAGAAGCTGTGGGGTTGGTGCTACAGGAAACCATGGGAAGAGGCACACAGAGATGATGGAAAAACAGGGGAAGAAATACTCGCTTTATTTCTAAGCTTGGCACATTTGTATCTCAGCCAATTGGCTTAACTACAACTTGCAGTCCTCATTTTGAAATATGGGCATTTCTCTGCTGGAAATGCTGTCCTCGAATATTTCCTTCGTCTGAAAGCTGCAAGGGTCAATACATCAGCACTAAAGTCTGCTGAGTGCCTCGAAATAGGGCGATATCATTTCCAAAAGTAAGTGACCACTAGGCTGCCGTTAGCCTGACATTGCAGAGGAGGAGATGGCTTTTTGCAACTTTGATTTACTGACAATTGTTGGAAAAGAAGCAAGCAAGAAATGAAAGCCCAATATTTCCATTACAGCTTACTTAACGAAAAAATATGGTAGGAAAGTCAGACATCATAAAATGCCTATCTTCTCACTATATTTACAGGCTTGTACAGCAGTGTGAGCCAGGGCAGGAATCAATGTGGAGCAGAGCTCAGAGTGCAGCAGCACTGCAGGGCAGGGCAGCCCGGTCCCAGCAGCAGTGCAGCATGGCTGTGGCCATTTGCCCCAAAGAAACCAGATGGAAGGCTCACAATTTCTCCTCCAGCAAGCCTGCATTATCCCTTTTTGTCTGTTTATCTCCCCTGGACAAGGGGAATGCTTTGACCTCAGGCTCCGGTGCTATAGCCAATCCACTGGGCATCCATGGTGGATGCATCTGGATGTGTTTTGGACCTGGAAGATGTGCTTTGGGCAAAAAGCTGCCGGGGCTCCAGGCAGGAGCAGCAGACCTGAGGTCCATCAGCAAACCCAACAAAATTGCATAATGCTGCTGGGATGGGAGGATGCTGCTGTGAAAGCAAAGAGCCCCAGTGCCGGCGCCAGGCAGCGCTTCCTATGGCTCAGTCAATACTTTAATCTATTCTAATGATTATCATTACTGATGTTTAGTATAATCACCTTGTCTGATACAATTGCTAGGATCTGAAAGTCAACTAGATTTTAATGGTTCATCATTAGGAGCATTATTTAGTCGGATTAAACTGGTCTTAATTCCTCTGCAGCTATCATTTAAATCCATTCGGAGCACGGTATGGCAGCCCCCCTTGTCATGATATGAATCAATGCCCTGCCTGCACACCGTGTATTTCCAGCTCCATTTAGCAAGCAATGGCACAGATGGACACTGAGGTATTACAGCAATTAATATCCACTAGCTGCCCCTGCCACCATTAAAGTTTCTTTAAAAAGCACAGCAGCAGAGCATGGATACACCGTGCTGCCCGTGGGCAACCAGAACCAGGAGCCCCAAACTCCTTAACCACAGAACTGGGATCTTCCATGTACAAAACACTAACTTCCCAGCTTCCTGCCATTGAAAAACCAGGGAAAACATTGATGCTGCTGAGGCATTGTACTGGAAACCCTGAGGGACCATTTTTTGTTGCTTCCTCAATGTGCTACAGAGCTTGAAGGCCAGTTAGTAGGGAAGTAACGTGACCACAGAGCAGCCAATGGCACCTATATGCTTTCCATTAGGAGAACAAAACTCATTTCCCTGAGACTAATAATACATTTATCTGTCAGCCAGAATACAAATGTGAATTTAGAAAAAGTGCAGACTTACCCCTTCCTTCACAGGATAGAGGGGCAAATTAAGTTCATTTCTTTTTACTGAAACAAGTGAAACCCATCCTGTAATGGCCACAAGTAACTCTGCACTTGAAGAACCTCCTGCAGACTGCAGAACTCTATTAGGTAAGCTATTGGATGGCTCTGCTTAAAAATGAAACCCTCAAGACACGTTTGATGTTTCTTTTAGTTAATGAGATTTCCATGATAGCTACAAAAATAATATTAGGCAACAATGCCATTAATCCTGGATTACATGCAGCACGGGGGGAAGAATTAGTAGTATAAAGCAAGATTAAGACACTTTACTTTTCAACAAATAGCTGTGGTGGAAGTGCAGTACTGTCCTGCCTAACAGAGGTGGTGAGGAGCTGCCTTTTGGTCTCTGCTTTGTGCTGGCACAGCTCTCACCTCCCCTTCCAACATGGGGAGGCTGGATCTGGAAAAAAGGGCTGAGCAAAGTGATGACAAAGAAACCTTACATCTTCAGAGGCAACAGGAAGCAGCAGTGACAGTGGGATGTACCTGCTGGGTGATGACACGAGTGGTTATTGCACGTCTAACTTATGCTGCACGGAACTGAGTTCACATCCCCACATCCAGCAGCAGGGATGGCACTGCCCCCACCCTCCCAAAAACACCCAACAGCAAGTTTGTTGGTAGGAAATAATTTTTTCCCCCCAGATACTCACTTAATCTGTATGTGAAATATTATACATACGAACTGCCATAAATCAACAACTACTGCTGTGCATTTAGAAAGTTAAATTGTTTTCCATCAGAATTCTTAAATCTTATTAACTTCGTATATCCCGTATTTGGCTGTTTCAATGAACAGCAGGATGAAATAGGGATAAAAAGGCAACCCAAAATAGGATTACATGGAGCAACAGAAGGGGAAATAATCTTTGAAAAAATAATCTAAGACCAAATTCTAACTGCATTAGAAAGTAACAAGTCATGGTTTCAATCAGCAGCAAGGCAGGAGTTTGATAATCTCATGCGCACAGCATATAAATCTGCAAGTGAGACAAATTGCATTTTAATTTATGTACTGAAAAGGTTAACTTCTAATACCCTCTGCTTGCTTAAGAAAGCAGCAAAAATACATTCCCTCACAGCACACACAGCAATAAAGTAAGCAGTGTCACAGGGCTGGATCTCACACAGCCTCAGTGAGGCCACGCTGTGCAGAGCAGCAAAGCGTCGCAGCTCTACATGGCATTCACAAGGCTGCTTCTGAAGCCCCAGATTGCAGCTACTCACATGCATCATGGATAGTGAAGGACTAGTGGGAATGGTTTTAATCTGAGACAGGGGAGGTTTAGGTTGGATATTAGGAGGAAGTTTTTCATGCAGAGGGTGGTGAGGCACTGGCACAGGTTGCCCAAGGAGGCTGTGGATGCCCCATCCCTGCAGGCATTCAAGGCCAGGCTGGATGTGGCTCTGGGCAGCCTGGGCTGCTGGTTGGTGACCTGCACACAGCAGGGGGTTGGAACTGATGAGCATCGTGGTCCTTTTCAACCCAGGCCATTCTATGGTTCTATGATCATTCCTGGAACAGAAGTTACAAATCAGTTTGCATTTCCATACCCCACAGCAGGGCTGATGTTACCTCACCCCTCCAAACACAGCCAGGCCCCGTCTCGTTCTTCAAAGGGAATGAGTTTCATGATGAGCCTAACAGCATGCCAACTCATATTGACTTTGAAGAAACAGCCTTTTTGGTCATAAACTTATTTCCTGAAGCGTGAATCATCACATACACATTCAATGAAATATTAACTTGAATTTATTCTCTTGGATCTTATTAAGGATTTCATTAAACACAACAGAGCACTGACAAAATCCCTCGTGCTCAATAAGCAATGACAAGGTACAGTCTCTCTATGTTGTGGTATTGTTTTTTCCCTGTGTAGTACTTACCCTACCCAGCAGCTTGTAATGAAATGCAAGTCCTAGAAAACCATCATCTACAGCGTATGACAACAAGCAGTAATTATGTTCCACAGAAGGCAAAGGCATTGGTATATAAAGTTTTAATTAAAACAACAAAATGCATAGTGATGCTCTGCAGTGTACATGGGGACCCTACTATCAGTTGGACAGTGATAAAACAAGGGGGAATGGCTTTAAACAGAAACAGGGGAGGTTTAGGTTGGATATTAGGAAGAAGTTTTTCATGCAGAGGGTGGTGAGGCACTGGAACAGGTTGCCCAAGGAGGCTGTGGATGCCCCATCCCTGCAGGCATTCAAGGCCAGGCTGGATGTGGCTCTGAGCAGCCTGGGCTGCTGGTTGGTGACCTGCACACTGCAGAGGGCTGGAACTGGATGAGCATTGTGGTCCTTTTCAACCCAGGCCATGCTATGATTCTATGATCTCAAGAACTCACACCACAATTCTGCTTTTACATCAGCAATGGATCCTCTGCACTGATGGTTCTTAATTAAAGGCCAATTTTCTTCCATGCAATGTGACCACACTGAGCAGTACAGAACTCCACGCTGAGTTCAAGGCTCGGGGCTAGTTTTAAAACAGCCGTATTACTGCTATCAAGATGTAGGTTTTCATCTAAAAATTGTCACCTTGTCATATGCATGGCATCATCGTGTCAAATAAATACTCCCAAAGCACCCACTGCTGTGATTCCCATCACAGGGAGGAACAGTGAGAAAGGCAAGCATTCAGGAAAACAAAGACTTAATACAGTTCTGAAGCAACAGAATAAATATTTGCAAATGATGTGAAGATGAAAACGTTAAACAAGCAGTGACAAATTAATGACAAATAAATGAATACCAAAAATAAGTGTGGTTGCAAAGCTCCTGCAGTCTGACCCATCCAAGTCCCCAGGCGTGAGCAGGGCTGAGCACAGCACTATGCATCCTCCTCACCCACAAGCAGTGGCTCCACTTCCAGTGCCACCAAGGCATGTGATCTCTCCTTGTGCTGACCATACAGAAGGAACTGCACAGTCACCTGTTATTTTGGGGTAAGGAAGTAATTAACCAGGATACAGAGGCAGCACTTGCTTCCAATCAAAGACGAAATAAGCTGTGCAGAAGAGCAGCCCTCCATTTAGTGCTGGCACAGACTCAGCGTACCAGAATCCGCAGAGGAAAGCTTAGAACTTATTCACATAGTGTGGAGTATTACTCATTTATCTAATCCTAACTGTGGAAGGTTCTACATTAGCAGATAAACTTCTCCATATCTTTCTTAATTCTCATTTTCAGTGCTGTATGGCAAAAAGTTCATTTTATCAATACTAAAAACAGGAAGATACAGGGGAAAAAAAATAAATCAAAATTCCAGATCCCCTTGGTTCTGTGGCTCAAATACAAGTGAAGACATTCTTTAGTATCTCTTGCTTGCATGGGTCCTGAGTATGAGACTAATTAGAAGTGGAAGAGGAGCAATGTCCTCCATTGCCCTGTGCTCCTACAGCAAGGTGGGCACGGAACCCCACTTCTGGATGATGGGAAGGAGGGGAAGCTGGTAAGACCTTCTTAGCAGCAGATCAGCAGGGCCTGATCAGAAAACAAGATGTTCATTGTGCCCAAGGAGGCTGTGGATGCCCCATCCCTGCAGGCATTCAAGGCCAGGCTGGATGTGGCTCTGGGCAGCCTGGGCTGCTGGTTGGCGACCTGCACACAGCAGGGGGTTGGAACTGGATGAGCACTGTGGTCCTTTGCAACCCAGGTCATTCTGATTCTATGATGATTCTATGAGTCTCATTTCCCACAAAGTTCCACCTCATTTGGGATTTACAGGCACTGACAGCCTGACAACTCTAGGACTCAATATTTAATGCTGTTTTCAACACAGAATTGTGCAATTAGACGTGTTTATTTCTATTGTAAAACAGACCACTGGAAACGCTACTAATCTACAAAGAATTAACAAGCATGTACTTGGTCTTTTTCTTGATAGCTCCAGCTCTGAAACAACACTGCTGGCTTTCAGCAACCCAACCTTTAGATAAATGGGTATGTGCACCTGGAAAGGACGACAGTTCTCACTCCTTTTGCCAGATAGTTAAGCACCAACGTTGACACAAAACCCTTTGTTTTCTAATAGAGACACCATTTGTGAGATAAAGATAGAACACAAAGCTACCCAGCTATGTCTTTCCATAAGTGTTGGTGTTTTGTTTTGTTTTTTAAAGGGAAATTGTCTTCAGAGAGGCCTGGAAAGAGGGGAAGTTGTCTACATCACAGGCAAAGCCCTAGTAATCGTCCTACTTTTTCCAAAGCTTTCCTGCATCCCACCTCTCTGGCCCCCCAGCTAAAGATTAGACAGGATTTCCTTCATAGACAGCAGATCAGCACTCTTTTTAAGTCTTTCTGAAGTTATTATTTGGGGAATCATCTTCTTAAGCTTAGCAAATTAGCTTTATAACACATATAGCTGCTGCTTACACTTCCTGCTTCTTTCTTTTCCTTTTCTTCTTTCTTTCTTTTTGCAAGTATGCCTTATTGTACTCACAGCACAGCATCTCCCCAAGTCTTAATAGCTGCACGGGTAAGAAAGGATGTGGTGAACAGGGGATCAAATTGCTGAAAACAGATGGTAGTCTGGGACAAGTCTGGACTGAAACACTATCACTGTTAGCCACCAAGCTGGCAACAGAGCTTTTAAGGAAGATAAGTTACAAACCAACCATGTGGAATTCACAAAAGAGTATTTCCAGAATCAGGCTTTTCTTTTTTAGCATATGCACTCATCTGCTCAAGTTTTTAAAATAAATGCTGGATTTGTAAGACAGCTTAATATGGAAAAACAGTCACTGCTCCAGTCTTTGACTTCCTGGGGGGAAACCATACGGGCTAAGCATGCAGACAGCACCAAGTGGAGGAGACAACCAAACGGACTCCTCAGAGTGATGGGGGCGATGGCCACTGGGCTACGGTGTCAAATCTGCTGCACAAAACCTAAAGACAACTGAATGACAACTCAAATAACCTAACAGCATTGAGACAAAACACACGGGTGCAGAGAAGTACGTTTGGCTGGGAAAGTCTTGCTGAGGTCAGACTTACATTCTATGCACTGTGTAATTAAATTACAAAGTGTGATGTTTTGTAGGAGCATATAATGGATTCCAAGTGGCTGCCCTGCAATTCACAAAAGGTGCAAGATAACAGTTTGTATACAGCAGCCTGGCTCTGGCTGAATATACTTGGGCTATTTAGTAACAACCCGGCTACACTTAATGAAAAGAAGCAGGTATGGAGGATTTGAACAGGGTTCTCTGACAATAGGATGCTGTCAAACAAACAAACAACCGCAAAAAACGTGGTAAAGGGCTTCACCTGAATCTAAGTACAAAGCGGAGTTGTTTGGTTCTGTTGGTAAAAGGAAGAAGGATGTAGGGTGAAAGAAGATACTTACAGAAAAGGACCAAGTTTTCCAAAAACTTGCACTACATTCAGTCTGCTGCTTTCAGCAGCAGGCAGCACTGAGTGCCAAAGGGCAGCCTGGTCTGGTGGTTGGTGACCCTGCACATAGCAGGGGGTTGGAACTTGATGATCATTGTGGTCCTTTTCAAACCAGGCCATTCTGTGATTTTAGGATATGTCGAACTGAGTCCTTACATACAAACAGACCATTAAGCACTCACGCACCTAAAGAGCTCTGATAAGGTCCAGCACAGACCCTAAGACAGGCACCCATGCACCCAGTGTCTCTTACAGACAAGGCACCCATTAATAAGCACACATTTACACCCTGAGCTTCGTGGCCTCTTGAGAAACTCCAATCAACTTCCAATACAAAGCAGCAGTTGGAAGGAGACAATCACTGGAACAGGAAATCACGTCCGATTTATAATTCAAATTCCTCATGTTACGAAACTCCTTTTAAAATTATAAAAATAAAAGAGGGCAATTCATACTTTACAAACAATTGGACATTTGCATTATTCACTGAAAATAACTGGCTTATTGTGCAACTCAACAAATCTAAGTTGGGATACCGAGGAAAAAGGATGACCACGTTATCCTGTTAAGCAAGCTGACACAACCCAGTGTAATCCTGTGCTAACCAACACTGCTCCTGCTGCCATCAGGAGTCCATTTCTTCCTAAAAATAGTCAACCCTGGCCACGTCAGATGGAAGCAGAAGAAAGAACACTGCAGCAGACACAGAGTAAGTGAACCCTTAATCCTTCCCTGGACCTTGAGAAATGAGGCCTTGCTCTCCACCTAATGAAACTCTGCACATTGTGAGAATAAACCCCACTAGAATTGGACAGTGTCAGGAACTACTTCTCAAAACAGAGACTGCTACACAAATGGTCAATTATGAAACACCTCTCTTGTAGAAATTACAACCTTTTCACTTAATCCCTCTGCTTCCCAAAAGCCAAGCATCCCTGGTCTTTCTTTTCTGGTCCAACACAACACAGCATTCTGTTGGAATTTTGATTTTCTTCTTTGGCAAGAGACAGTAATGAAGCTCTCTTCTTTAAAAAGCATTTACTTCCATACCTCAGGGGGTTCTCAAAGCTGGAGGTCTGCTCTTGTTTTCTCTTGATTACAAACACTTCATACATCTTGAACTAACACTACATACACGACCAGATTTCTATAAGCTCCTCAACCTGATTTGGAAGCATCTGCTTTCAATACAATCTGAACTGGAAGGCTATTAGCAAGATTGGATTCAGCCTCCAATCAAGACAGAACTGAGAAATGAATGTCATGTGCACACTGGCACTGCAGTTGCAGGCTGGGCTCAGAGATGGGGGAGGTTTGTGGCCCACATAAAAGTTTCTTTTCAGAGTACATCACAGAAGAGCATCTCCAAACATGCACATAATGTACTGTAAGGGTTGCCCAGATCCAATTCTATTATTATTATTTTATTTTTTTTTTTTTTTTGTAAATAAACACAGGCAGTTTTGTGCTTCCATCTTGGGGTAGGGAGGGAGAAAAAGTAACTACCTCATGTATGGAACAAAAGGTCTGAGCACTCAGAGCAGCCACCTGGGCTAACGAGCAGCCCTGAATCCCTATTGCCTGTATTGTCTCTACAGAGAAAACTAAAAAAAAAAAAATCTCAAAACAGGCTGCTAACCACCATTTAGTCACACAAGCATTGTGTTCCCACAATGCAAACGCTTTTACTGTTTGAACTGCCCACTTAAACCATCGTGGCTGTAGATGCAAGAAGCACAGATGGCTGTTCTGAATGACAGCACGACTTCAGAGTCCACCCAAAGGGTCAGCTGTCCATCATTAGGCTAATTGGAGTGGCTTATGAAATTACTTTAATCAGGAAAAACAACCTCAGCGCCTCGGAATCCTAACTTCTTGAACTGCTCCAAGTCAATCTGGTGAAGAACCTCCTTTGAACATGGAACAGATTAACACAGCGTCCTGTAGCACCGCATGGTCTTGAAATTACTCTTCATTCTATCCCACTTCATACCTGGAGTTAACAGAGCTAAGAGCAAAGATGCTGAAAGACAGAACTTAACCTCTGCAATGCAGCTTTCCTGTATACCTTTCATATGAACTTAATATCATCAGTAAACACAGACAAGTCCAACCTGACAAACTCGAGCTCTAACAGGAAAAGGATACAAAAAAATCCAGGAACAAAACTCCAAAGCTCCCGAGGAGCCATGGAAGATGGTGTAAAAAGTAGAGGGCCCGGACAGATCCAGCAGCAGGCATCTTTAGGACAAGGCTGAGGCCATACGTGATGTTTCCCAGCATGGCCAATGCAAACAGCAGGTAAGAGGTGCCTTCTGTTGACTTTCTCTGAAACTAAAGACAAGGAGGTTTATACAGAAAACATATTTTAAGATGCATCATAGTAAACATTTCTATGTAACTCTGGCACTTTCTATTATCACACACTGAAAGATTTTTTTCAGTCACTCCTCTCCATCTTTTCCTGAACCCTCACAGCTCAGTATTTTCAGCACACACCACTGAAAGCAACTGAAATTGTTACAGCTTTTAGAAGCAGCTCTGCTTAATGTAGTTTTTATGTAGGTGCAAAGCAGCAAGGATAATCTGCTTCCAAATGATATTTAGTTCTGTTTCTCTATCAGTACACACAGTAGAGCCCTTTGAAAAGGTTGTTGTATTCCAGCTGGAATGGAAAAGGTAAGGAAAGGGGAACGAGAATAAGCTTGGAAATGAACCAAACCTTCTTATAACCAACTAAAAGATGCATATACATTTGATGATGTAAAACCTGCAGGATTTTTTCTTCTATAGCCTCTCTTTTTTTTTTTTTTTTTTTTAATATTGGCATGTTAAAAAAAGTCAGTAATGATATCTTTGAAGGGAAAAAAGAAGGGCTAAAGCTTTAAACTACTTTTCCTGTAATTTTAGTTTTTGATCCTGCAGTTGGTTTCTTAAAGTCGAATCATTTGGGGAAAAAAAATAAGGGAGGCATCAGTTGCTCATGAGAACAATCACACAAAGCACATTTCTGCTTATGTATCTCCTAAATCCAACTGTAAACCTTCCTCTTTCCTGCCCAATCAATACCCTTCTACTGATTAAAGACCACCATTTTCCTAAAATTCTCACCATCCTCTTTTGAAAGGGAAAAGAAAACCCTTCTTTAACGTTTTAGACTGTCACAAAAGCCAGGGAGGCTTTCACACTTTGAGGCCAAATCTCAAGCAACGCAGGGCATTTGGTAAAATATACAAGTATGCTCAGCCAAAAACAGACTTACGTTTTTATACAGCTGAGGAAATCTACTTCCCAAGTAAAACACACAAGATATATAGCCACAAACGAAGCCTGACATTTCAATCATATCGAGAGAGTTCTGAAAAATAAAGGGACATATATTTTGGCAAGAATGTTCTCAAGCATTTCAGAGACTTAAACTGAGAGCCCGCCGGCTGTTTTTTTGGACAGAACTTTCAAAGCAGCTCAGGGCTGCTCTTCAAATGACCAAAAAGGATGAGAAAGTGTTTCATCTTCATCTCACAACAATGCACAGTGCTGCGTCACGGCTGAGACCGAGATCAAAATCGGCACCAGGCTTCAGGACATAACACTCGTATCAATCCGGTTCTTCTGCTAAAAAAGCCTGGGCACAATAATTCAAGCCAAAACTAAAAACCCGTAGCTAGGGCCACTAAATTGTTAGTTTTCTCATTTTAGCTGTATTTTGAAAATAAGCTGCTTCCCTGCTGGGCAATGTTGCTGGATTACAATTCTTTTACCGGCATTAACACGAAGGCCATCAAATTGCTAGAACAGCCTGTGAACTTTGCTGGTAAAGTGACAGCAGCAGCAGCAGGTACAATTGTAATTCCCCACTTGTTATTGATTGCACTTTTCACTACACAGTCTCTCCACGGATGTCTGCAGTACCCAACACAGGCAGAAAGACAACACGTGGACATGTCGTTTCACAAAGCAGCACATCCTAATAACCCAAGGGACAGAATGAACCCGAAATACAGGGAGCTGCTATAAAAAGCTATTTTGCAGCTTATTTATTTTGCAATGTAGGGTACGTACTTAGAGATCCACACGGTGCCACATTTATGGCTTCTGAAGCATCGTTAAAAACATCACCCCAATTTCTTGAAAACTCAGAGCACACAGTGTTTTCAAGACGCTGAATTTGTCAGCTTTGTTTCTTGGAATGGAAGCAGGTAAGCACTTACAATACTTCTTTCCATTGCTGAGCTCTGGTCTTGCTTTCTGATCAACAGCTGGCAGGGTAAAACAACACACAGGGTTATGCACATCAAGATCCAGGTTATACAGAAATTCTTCAGCCTTCTGCTGCCTAGAATGATAAAAATGACAAGCAAATGAGCTGGAAAATAACACCTGCTGTTCAGGTTATTTTTCATCCACAATACAAACATGTAAACGTCTCACTTCAGTCTAAAGATTCCACCTCCTTGGGCTCTGTCCCCAGCCCTGCTCACCACACACTGTGTCTACTGAACCACTGCAGGAGCATTCCTTTAACAGGCACTGCTCCTATGGTGACTGTCACCAGTGGAACAAACGGCTGTATGGCATCAGAAGCCTGCCCCATAGACCTGCAACCTGTATCACAGGGACAGGAATTACTACAGTGGTTTCACAGCCTGTGCTTGGATTGTGACCAACTCACAAAACTGACCAACTAGTCCATGGTCAGAGCTCTAAAACTGGGTATTAAGAGCTCTCTTGTACTGCTTTATTCACAAATATCACTTCCCTCTCCAGCTATGAAGAGTTGAGCTGAAGCAGGCAGGAGCAGTTATAATGCACAAAATCCCATGTTTGCTTACAAGAGCAGGCAGTAGGAAGGAGGCATCTTCAGCACTGCCCTATCCTCAGGTTTATTATCAGTACCATATTGAAAGAATTGCATTTATCCTACTTAGTGTGCTGCGCAGGCATGTGCTTTCCTTCAGCTTTTTGTTACCCCCGCTACACCACGGGTTTCCTTTGCTTTTTAAAGACTGATGGTCTACTGTTTTTGATTGCATGCAACGTGCACAGTGCTTTCTGCCTTCTATTTCAATAGTCTGTTTGGTAGACTGAATATTACAACTACTGCCAGTGATTACAGAGCAACTTGAGTAATTTCGTTCCTCTTGAATGCCTTTAAATTGTATGCATTGAAACAGAGCACATGAAGATGTCAAGTTATCTGATGATGTAAGCAAATGAAGTCCTGTTTTAATCAGCACGGAAGAAACTAACTGAACCACACAAAAAATAACACTTAATTTCAACTTCTCTGTATATTTAGGTCTCTGTAAGTAGACAGTAAAACCATGGAGCAAATCATAATATGGAACCAGGTTCTGGCTTCATTTCCTGCCTATATAAACTGGCTGTACTACATAGAAAGTATTGACAGATATTGAGTGGTTAAGAGGAGGGGAGAAAGGCAGAAGAAAAGAATTTTCACAAAAGGCTGAGAGAATTGGAAGAAATAGGCCTAACAACTCCAGCTGGAATCTGCACACCACATTTTTAGATAGGCTTTATTTAAACTCTGCAGAAAACAGGAAGGTGAAGAACCTGCGTTAAGGAAAATGTTTTCACTGTTAAAAAGCCTCACCTTTCATCATCTTCCAATTCTTGAGCTTGCAATAGGCAAATTGTGAAATCAAAATGATATCCATGTTAACGTAGGAGATGGCAGTGATAGTCTGAAAGAGAAGACACATTTGCTTGTTCAGTACACATAGCACAAAATACCATCAGAACTAAGTTGTGCTTCTTAATAATAACGTGCACAACAAATAGAAAGCCAGTGCCAAAAGAAGGAAGAAAAGCATTCAGAGGAACAAGTTGGACAGCAGCAGATTGATGCAGCGTAAAGAGTAAGAAAATGGAAGAGCTGAAAATAAGAGCAGCAGATAAGAAAGCTTCAGACACAAATAACTGACAACTACTGCTTCCTCCAGAGAAGCCCTCCCTTCACTGAAGATACCGTAATTTTGGATTTGTAAGGGATTAACAGCTTCTTTGAACTGGTGTTTCTGTTATTAAACACTTCTCCTAAAATCAAATACACAAAAGGAAATTTTAAGAGCAGTTGCAGCACGGTAGCTTAATCTATCAGAAGCTGAACAGCACGACTTCCATCCAGCCTTGTTTGCTCTGCAAGCTTACTTTGAAAGAAAAATTTAACTGGGAGTTCCCCACTTTATCCCAGTAAGTCTCTCGTAACGCTGACTGCAGAAATGGAATGGTTCCTGCCACACGTAATGGTATCAAAGTAAACATCTGAGAAATTCTGACCATTTTTTTTTATGGATAGTAGATCAGTGAGCAGAATGTAAAACTATTTTCTGCCGTGGTGCCTACTGGACTGTGTATTATCACAGCATCCTAGAGTTCAAAGAGACATTCTGAAAAGGATATATCAGAAAGTAGAAATATCGACTGATTACCTGAATTGGCAGTTGATTTGTTAAATAGCAGCCTATCAGATTTGTGACATCTCCAGCCATCCAACACAGCAGAAAGCCCAAAGACAGCGCTTGGTCCACCTTTCCATCCCGACAGGCAACGTGAATTTGACTGGCACAAATTCCAGAATTGGGACACACTGTTAGCCAAAAATGCCTGACAAGTTGTAACATACAGTTTTCACAGTCTGAGTAAGGAAAGAATAACAACAGAACTACAAGAGACCCATCAGAGCAACATCCACTGACACTCAGAAGGAGAACTCAGTGTCACCAGTGCTGACCGTCTCTTACTCCAATGCTAGAGGCTGAAATCACAACTTCATTACTGCTTGTGTGAACTTCTGTGTGTGCTATGTGTGTGTCTTCTGCAGTGAAATATCAGTCTGGACACCAAAACTACGCCTTCATCGCTTCGCACTCATCAGCTGGAAATACCAGCCTTTGAAATCCTGAAACAGGAAACGCTTTTAACAGAAGGGCTAAGAACGAACAAAGCTTCTGTGAGAGCTGACAACAACACTTAAGCCTCGAAATTGAAGAACTGTTCTTCAAATTCACAATGGGAACTATGAAGCAATCCCAAATTTCAGTCCATTAGACACGTCTTGATGAATCACATAGTGGCTAACGTGACACTCTGAATGTAAAGCCTCCTTTCAACTCATATTTCAAAAGCTCTACAGCTTACTGAGCGTGTTCTGATTTTGATTTCCATCAGCCTTTCATTAGTTCAGTAAACTATATTCCTGTTATGAGGACAATCCTATTTTGCTTTGGGCACTTTCACCTCCAAGCAGCATTCCTACTTTCCTTTTGCCATCTCCTACCTTCACATTGGAAATACAAACCCAGTGCCAGTTCTCCCAACAGCAATTGGTTTTGCACTACCAAAGCAGTAACTCGTGTTCCTGACTTGGTCTTAGTCTGAATTTCACTGGCAGGACCCAGCTCAACAGCACTGGTGACATGGCATGTGGTTTACATACACAGTGAGCCAGCCTCTGCAGCAAGCATGCTGTGTGCACACATCTCAGCGTGGAGAAGATAAGGGAGAAGAGGTGATTTATTCTCATTTTCTCTAAGTGGCAGAGATTAGTGTCAAGCCAGTACAACAGAACAGTACATCAAGCTCATTTGTCAACCACCAAATATTGTTCTAAACATGAACAACATGCTTCTCTGGCATAATATATCTGTATTATGCAGAGAAACATATCCAAGATAAACTTAAAAAAAGGCAGCTTGTGAAAAAGGCTTCAGGCAAGATTACTCATGTTTCAATCTAAGGGCTGCCAAAGACTTGAAACTTACGGTAGTGCAGCAAACAGAAAGCAGACAATGGAAGTCAGTCCTACGACAACGCTGCAGTACTCCCATGCATTCTCCACACATTCTTCCAGAAGATGCCAAATCCACGGTGTGCCATTTATACACAGACTCCTATTCTCTACTGCAGAGATATTGAAAGCATATGCATGCAGCTGGGAAGCCATCACTTCTGGACTGAGGCTCAGTTTCAGAAGTTTATTTCTGCCTCCATTTTTACCCCATGCAAATCCGCAAATCCGTTTACCAAAGCTGAATATCTGCTGTGAAAACCCTCTGCATGCAGACGGATGCTTGAGATCACAGTTATTCCCAAACTCATAAACAAACCTGCCAAATTCAACAAAACAAATACAGCCAGTGTGAATATGATGTTAACCATAAGATGCTTGCTGTTATTTATTGCTTACAGAAAAGATGTCGGACTTCCAAGAAAGAAGAGATGCTTTGTGGTCCATCACATTCATTAATGCCTGACAACTATTTGCAATGCTCTGGATTTATACCACTGCACCACTTTAATCTGAGCTCATGTTAGGCAGAGATTGCCAGTTACGCTCAGGGCTCAGAAAACTGCTACAGGGTAAAGTAAACAAAAACCAAGATTTGTACTTATATCAAAACTCTGATTTTCATGTTTAGCATTATTCCAGTGAAGTAAGGATGCTCTCTTTAATGAACACTCCACCCTCCCCTTGCCCAAGGAGGCTGTGGATGCCCCATCCCTGCAGGCATTCAAGGCCAGGCTGGATGTGGCTCTGGGCAGCCTGGGCTGCTGGTTGGCGACCTGCACGCAGCAGGGGTTGGAACTGATGAGCATTGAGCTCCTTTGCAACCCAGGCCATTCTAGGATTCTGTGATTCTATGATTCACACTTACAAAACACAAACGCAGTGCTGAGTTCCAGGTAATTCACTTCCAGCTAATGTTATGAAAAGGAAATCCCTTAATGCTCAGATTGCAGACAAGCTCTTATGCCTGCCTGCATCTAAGTAGCCCATCAGACCAGTCAGGGATCCAGTACCCTGCCAGACAGCTGAGGAAATTGGGAAAGTATTTACTATGTAAACATTCACAAAGTAAATAAAGGTAATCCCAGCTCAAACCCACCCCCAAAAAGTCCCCAAACAACAAGAAAATGAAAGGACTCACTTGGCTAGACAGTGAGAAATTGGCTTTTTTCCTTCTCTTTTCAGACTTCAGGTATCTGCAGCGCTCAGTGCTGGAACAAGTTTTCTGCAGAAGCTGGCTGCCTCTCAAGGGAACTATCATCATGGGACCTAAACCACACAGACAATAAAAACAAACACGTTTTCATATGCTGAGAATTCACCTGTAGGAGATATTCAGCTCGTGCTGGTGAAGTCACTGGGCTCTGCAGTCATCTTTGCAAATAATTTTTAAAGTTAAAACTAATCTGTGAGCAGCACTGCAGGTAAGCTTCCCATTCTGGCACTCTGCAGCTGAACAGGGTGTCAGCATCCACTAAGAAGGCAGAAGCATCAGAGCACACATACTGCTGGGCAGGCCTTATGCCATGAACTGTCAACCAACTGTAAGCACTGAGACACAAACCACACGTTTTATTAGATACCACTGCACTTCAACTTCATCCCAAGTGTCCATTTCAATATATCCAAAATATAGGAGACCAAAAACAAAAGAAAGAAAACCAAGGTTGAACATGGTATTTAAAACTACACCTGAGTATCTTCATTCTAGTCTGATTAGTGCATACAAAAACTCAAGGAACATGGACTGTGGGCTAAGAAGAGCAATGTGGCAATTTGGGCTCAGTCATCTGAACTCCTGCTGCTCTCTGCTCCAAAACTCTGCAGCTAGGATAGGAAACAGAATGCTTTCAGAAGCAGTGGGAGCTGGGACTCAGCCAGGCCACCACTGCTTCCCAGATGGGGACTCCTTGTATCTCCCTTTTTGGCCTTATTAACACTAACTGCTTTATTTTTGGCTGTTGTTCTTAAAACTTCAGTGTCCCAAAAAGAACCCTATCACCCAAACAAAGAATCCAACCCCAGCTCAGAACAACTGGATGCTGTAAACCTCAGTGTGTCTGACACAAACCTGAAGTCCTTTTCCACTGCTGGAAGGGAAAGGCAATGTGGTCAGTATTGTTGGCAGCTCCAGTTAGTTTATGTCTGGATTAGGTGTGCCAGACCAAGAGACCCACATCATTTGGAACTGACACACTGCATATCTATGCTCACAGTGCAAAAGTAGCACGGTGTTTGAGCTGAACCAATGCGAATGGATTCTCCTTCACTTCAGTTCTTCCTCAACATTTAAACAAGACTGACCACCTCTCTTCTGTCGCATGAAATGCTTTTCACCTGCAAACAGAATGAGATTGGTACAATGTTTCTCTCTGAGTCGATGAGAAAGGAAAACAACACAAAACGGTGAGTTACATTTCTATAATAAATCTGGGCCTTAACAATCCCCTGCCTGCAACTTCACCCTAACATGTAATGGCTGAGAAGTGAAATCCCCCTCTTTAAGTCCAGCCCCACAGCACCAAGAGGTCCAGCCATCCCTGGGGCCATGGCACAGCCAACTGCTGCAGGATCATAGGATCACAGAATGGCCTGGGTTGAAAAGGAGCACAGTGTTCATCCAGCTCCAACCCCCTGCTGTGTGCAGGTCACCAACCAGCAGCCCAGGCTGCCCAGAGCCACATCCAGCCTGGCCTTGAATGCCTGCAGGGATGGGGCATCCACAGCCTCCTTGGGCAACCTGTTCCAGAGCCTCACCACCCTCAGGACGTCACACTGTGAGCAGTGCTGCAGACTCTGGGACAGCCTGGAACTCGGAGGGATGCTCGTTCAGTTGTGTGCTACTCATAGAACGGGTTGGGTTGGAACCTTCAGGATTGCGCAGCTCCAACCCGCCGCTGCAGGCTGAGGCTGAGACGCCTCCCCCTGCCCCAGGTTACTCACAGCCCCATCCAGCATGGCCTGGCTGTTTCATTATTCCTGGGGGATAAAAATTAGAACCAACACTGAGCCCAGGGGGTATTTCCAAGCTCCTGGGAGCGCTCCCAGCCCGAAACCCTCCCGCTCCTCCCGGCTGCCAGCTGCTTTCCCACCTCGAACGCCTCCTCCCGAGGGCTGAGGACGGCCGGACCGCACCCAGCGCGGATCCCGAGAACGCTTCTCACTCACTAAAGAAAAGAAAACGAGAAGCAGATATCAAGAAGAGCAGTTCCAAAGAGGAGCCCGGCAGACGGCCACCTCCCAGCGCATCCAGCGCAGCTCCGTCCGGGGAGAGGGGCTGCGGGGGGAGCGGAGCTGCGCGGAGGGGCTGCCCGGCCATGGCGGCTCCCGCTCGGCACCGAGGAGGGAAGCGAGCACGCGAGCGCGGCACACACCGACCTGCCCTGAGCTGCCCTGAGCTGCCCTGAGCTGCTGCTGCTGCTGCTGCTGCTGCCGCTGCTGCTCCGCCGGCCCGAACCCTGCGGGGAAAAAGGGATGGAAATCCCCGCACCGCACTCCACCACCCCGCACCCTTACGGAGCCGCCCGCACGCCCCGCCCTCAGCGCCGCAGCGGTGGGAGCGGAGCGCCCTCTGCAGGCGGCACGGAGCGGCGCTGCGCGGTTCAAGCTGGGAAGGACCTCCGCCACCCTCGAGTCCCGGCCAGGCGCCCTGCCCGCTGAGCGCGTCCCTCTCGGAGCGGTCGCTCGAGAGCCGAGGGTTTGTTTGGGCTGTGCTCCTGTTTGTACAGCGGCGCGGTGCGCTGGGCTGACTGGAGCTCCTGGGCGTCTAAAAAGTGGGGGAAATCCGCATTGGAGCTGTGGAAGTGCCGGCTGCAGGCCTGGCAGCAGCGCCCACTGCATGGCAGTAATCGTGGAATTGTAGGGGTTGGCGTGGACCTTTGGGGGTCATTCAGTCCACCAGATATGGCAGCAGAGCACAGCTGGAAGGGCCTGTATACTCCCCATTGAATTCCAAAATCTAGGCTTTTGGTGCCCAGGCTGTACATCCACTGGACTTCTGACATAGATTTCCAGCTCTCAGACCGTGCTGTTGAAAGCCCTGTGTGTAGATGTAAAAGTGAGATTAAATAAATAACGATGACATTCATAATCCTAATAGATATGGCACCCAAAAAAAGGCTCCGTCAGGGGAAGAACAACTTTTTTTGGCTGATATCCATGTCAGCCCTTCTACTCCAAAGAATCTGTAACCAGTAATATCTTTGCAGTGCCCCCACACCTGCTGTTGCTGCCAGCACTGCCCCTTCACTTCATTGGTAACAGCAATTAAGGATCCAAGAAAGGAAGCAATCTAATGAACAGTCCTGGGGTCTTTGTGGGATATGTACTTTCAAGCATGAATATTTTAAAGTATTTTGATAGGAAGGAATGTTGTATAATTTACTGAATTTTTAATACAATTTTGCTTCTATTCTCATTGTTTCTGTAGTTACTGCTGTCTAGCTAATTAACACAGGGTTGGGAGGATGATTAAAGCAAAGCTCAGTGTCTGCATTGTGCTGGTTTAATTGCTGCTCAAACCATGGCTCCGTGTTGGCTTTGGCAGCTGAGCAGTGCTTGCCTGGCACTGAGGAAGTCCCATTTGTGTCCATGAGGCTCATCTGCTGCTGAGTGGTGAAGGCGTGCAGCTTTGTGCATGTCTCCAGTAGGACACGGGCTTGGGGAAGAGATGGGTTCTGTTCCACGCCTCAAAAGCTTTTGGCTGAGATGCCCGTATGGCATCGGTTATGACAGGGTGGGGTGGCTGGGGTCTGCTGTGCTTCACAGAATCATTAAGACTGGAAAAGAGCTCTAAGGTCAGCAAGTCCAACCCAACCTCACCGTGCCCACTGACCACATCCCTCCTTTCTGCTCCTCAGCCCACAGCTGGCTCTGAAAGGACACAGGGAGCAGCAAGGCTCAGGCCTGGTGCCACCCAGGGAAAGGCATTCTCCATGCAAGGAACCCACACAGCGTGTACCCCAAAAGCTGGGTGTGAGCCTGGGGCCGTGCAAGGGCAGCAAGTGCAGAGATCACATGGGTGGATGGAGGGGGTAAAATAATAACACTGTGAGAGGAGCACGGCGCTGGGAAAGGTTTGTGCCAAGGTCCTGAGAGCAGTAGCAGGCCTCGAGGGACCTGAGCAGTGAAAAAGTGAATAAAGATAGGACAATGTACTGATAGACAGGCAATTATCCCATAAATGTAAACTACGCAGAAGAGATATGTACAGCATTATATATTTATGGATACAATTTTGTTCTACTGACACATAACAAAATGAATAATACATTAGCCCGAGAACTTGTCATTAAGTGGATTTCTTTGTTACCTTGCCATTAAAATAAAGTCTTTGGTCTGTATATGTGTGTGACATTAATCCCTTTCTCAGTGTACAGCCTGGCGTGAGTGAAGGTACTCCAAGACTGTAAATTTGAACTAGATCTTGTAATTTTTAAGGTGAAATGACTCTAATGAAATTGAAGATATTCAGGAAAGTTGCACAGATCTCTTCTGTTGATGAGATGTGAGAAACGAACTTTCAGTGTTACTGTACAGGACAAATGAGAACCCAGAGCTTCAGGAATGGGGGCAGGAAAAGCTGAGGCTGCTGAGCAGCTACAGGGGGTGTTTGGTCCACCAGAGACATTTGAGAGAGCAAAAATCATAGACTCATAGAATCACCAAGATTGGAAAAGACCTAAAAGCTCATCCAGTCCAACCGTTCACCCATTTCCGATAGCTCCCACTAAACCATGTCCCTCAACACAACATCCAAATCAGGCTGGGTAACAAAGCAGCAATCTTTTGTCATCTGTAACGGAATTGGAAGGAGTGTTTTGCTACCAGGCAGTTCCTAATTACGAGGTGTTGAAGCACTTCTCTCAGGGAAGCAAGAACAGAACAGAAAATATTGGGTGTGCCTAGACCTGATGGCTCCTGCTCAACATAATGAGGTGGCTTACCTCACCTCTTGAGGCCTTTCCAACCCTACATGTACATGGTTTCATGCTCACTCCACACAGAGACATTCCTCTGCAAATCTGGATAACAAAATTATGTTTGGGAAAGCAATTCACATAGGCATACCAGCGGTGGTATTAATTAATTTAAATAACCTCTCCCTTGAGGTTATTGTTGACTGGTTTCCCTGAGTTACAAAACAACTGCTGCTGCTTAGCTCTGATGCCATTACTGCCATTAGAGCTCCTGATGGAAGCACTGTTCCATATGTCCCTGTTTTTCAAAGCACTGTGCTCATCTGTGAGGTATAGAATTAGCAGAGGTAAGCTTCTGAAGCACCCTGAGCAGATGTTTCAGTGCTGTTTAAATACTGACTCTTACTGTGGCATCTGCCCAGTGCCAAGAGGAGGAGCTGCTCACAGGAAAAGCAGGAGCTCATTGCACCAAGGCATGCTGTGTTCCTTGAAGGTTAGCTTAAATGCCTGTAGTAACTTTAAATGTGCATCTATGGCACAGATGAGCTATCAGCCTCAGAGGATAATCACTGTTAGCTATAAGGTGAATGAGGGTTGTAAGGATGCTGTGCAGGTGCAGATCCATCTCGGTTCCAGGCGCTGTATCTCTGCAGCAGACATGCCCTGATCACGAGCTCTTAACTCGAGGCAGCTGAGGACAGCATGTCCTCCTGCTTTCTTATCACTAATACCTTTACTGCCTGCTTCTAGGGCTCTTTTAAAGGCCTCTGGCTCTCTACCAGAAACAAAGCATGAGTGCCTATTGAAACAGTCCATTGCAGTCAGGCAGAATTTCTTCTCTGTGGGAGCAGCTGCTTTTGCTCTCTTTAGGTAAGTTTTCCTGAACTTCTTCTCCAAGGGTTGCTTGGGCCACCATCAGCAGTTTGATTCATTTTCTTGGCTACCTTTAGGAAGACCTTTGCTTAAGCCAACTGTAGATTTCCATCCTTTCAGGTGGGAAAGTAGGGAAAAGAATGTGGAAGTGAAAAATGCAGCAGCAGCAGCAGCAGTGTTAAAGGACTTCTCAGCTTGCAGGGCTCATAGTGCAGTGGCACTGCTCCAGCACTGCATGTGCTGCCTGGTGCAGTGTATAAAACTCAGCAGTGGAATTATGTGGCTCAATTAACACGGTTCATAAACTGTGCAGCTCAATCAGGAAAGCCATGTATGTGGGAACAACGTGAGTGTAAATAGATGCCTGAAGTAGAAGATGCAGTTCAAGTGGAAAATGATGCAGGCAGGTAATGAAAGTACACTAATTGACTAGCAGAATGTGAATGTGGGAGGGTGAGTGCATGTATGTATGGATGGAATTTGATAGAAGTATTAGGTTGATGCCTACTTTTATTTAGCAGGAGAGTTTTCAATCCTGAACGTTCCACTTTGGTGTAATTGCCTCATTTTGTGCTCTGATTATTGGGCTGTAGTGTTCAGTATGGCCCAGAAATACTTCTCATAAGCCAGTCCAGCTTACACCAACGATTGCTTCATAAATGCCTGCATCATTATTCACTCCTTTATCTGGGACAGCAAACAGGGAGAAGGAAACTTGAGGAAATACCTGCTGGGGAACAAAGGTATAAAATCTTCTAATAAGAGTTGCTTAGTTAAGGTCAGTATGCTTTTTATTGGCTCTTTCTTACTCCTGGGGATAAATGTTTCTTCCTCAGAGGACATCTGTGGGGTTTTTTCCATGGGCCTTTTATGTCATTGGTTTGCTGGTGCGTGTGGATTTTTATGAATACTCTAAATTAAAGAGACTCCAGCTTGACTGTGAAATTAATAGAGCTATCAAAAAAACCACTGTCATTATACAACAATTGTTAATTATTTACAAGCAAACTTCTGCAAGAACAGTATTGTAGCTGTCAGCATCGTAGTTATTAAAATTAAACTGCTTTGTCTGAGTAGAAGATAGCATGACTCATTTAGGCTAAGTGCTATGAATACGAAATCTTCTGTTTCTCTTCACCAATTAGTCAGGGGGAGAACAATAGCATCTTTCTTTCCTAACAAGAAGTTTATTTAAAGAAGTCTAGCAAAATACATTATTGTCAGGGCTTTGTTCAAGAAGGGCACAAATTAATCACAGCTATTATGAGGGTTCAATCCGAGCTTTTTCTAGGATGGGAAGAACTCTTTTCATAAACTCAATTTTCCTTTCCCAGATGGCGAAATGGACGTGAAAACTTCTTGCTTTATTGCAGCACGTTGCTTAATATGTGCGTTATGTGCTTTGGAGTCGTGGGTTGCTCAGATGCTCTTTGCTGTCTCTAATTTCATCTGTCTTTCCAAGCATATTCCGGTTCAGTGGTAATTTGTGCTCTTTGTGTAGTGGGTTATTTGTTTTATAAACAGCAAGAGGGAAGTCAAGGAGCTTTCAAGAGGGCTGCAGTGGGTGGCTTGGGTCAGGATCCTGCTAGATTCCATTCTGTGCCATCTTGCATCAGCGAAAGTTTCCTCATCTTGGCGGTATTAATGGTGCATAGCAATGAGCCCATTAGTGGAAAAGGAGAAGAATTAAGGTATGAATATGTTAGGGTTGTAAAGGGTGAGGTTAGCGTGGCAAAGCCCTGCAGCAAATAGACAGATTGCAAGGGATTGAAGCCCGTAGCTGGGGAAGTGCCACATCACTCTGTCTTTCCCCACAGTAACGCCATCAGTCTTCTTTTCAAAGCTCGTTTGGGTCTCTCACACTCGATCTTTCCTTTGCCTTGCATTCCCCAGCCTGCTGTCTTTGCTGGTTTTGTTTCTGCTGCAGATGATTCTGGGAGCAGAGAACACTCACTGCAGAGGAAGATGTATTCTGTGCAGGACCCCTCACTGCCGTGCACCTCTCAACACTGAGAATGGATGGTCTGAGAAGAGGATCAACGCTCATCCTTTTCACATAAGCCTTCCTGGGACTGTGATCAGTTGTGACTGCAGTTTGAGTAAGCATAAAACCAGCTTGTGCTTCTGCTTTACTTCTGAATAAAAATTGAAGAGATTTTTCAATGCTGGGGGGTGTGTTACTTTGGTTGTTATGAGAATTATAGCATGGCCTGGGTTGCAAAGGAGCACAATGCTCATCCAGTCCGAACCCCCTGCTGTGTGCAGGTCATCAACCAGCAGCCCAGGCTGCCCAGAGCCACATCCAGCCTGGCCTTGAATGCCTGCAGGGATGGGGCATCCACAGCCTCCTTGGGCAACCTGTTCCAGTGCCTCACCACCCTCTGTGTGAAAAACTTCCTCCTAATATCTAACCTAAACCTCCCGTGTTGCAGTTTAAAACCGTTCCCCCTTGTCCTATCGCTATCCACCCTTGTAAATAGGTGTAATTCCTCCCGTTTATACGTTCCTTTCAAATATTGAAAGGCCACAATGAGGTCTCCCCACAGCCTTCTCTTCTCCAAACTAAACAATCCCAGTTCTCTCAACCTTTCTTCATAAGAGAGGTGCTCCAGCCCTCTGAAATTGAAAGTGGGTTTGCGGTGAGTGAAGGAATCAACCCGTTAGTTCACACTGTGCTGAGACTTAAATTGAATTGGATGCAGAAGTAAAATCCAAGGTCCTCTTTTACACTCTTCTAGGCCTAGAGACAAGAAGAAATGTGTTTCATGTGCACGCTGGCTTAGAGGGAAGATGTGGAGAATATGCAATCACATTCTTCTACATAATCTCTTAGCATTGTTAAAGGCATGTTGTGTTCACCCACCATTAAGTTTTGATTTGGTTGTGGAGATAATGCTGGAATGATCTGGAGGGGAAAAAAAAAGCTATTCTGAGCACATTTACTGTTAAAATTGAAAACTTCTATGACTGAATGCTTCTTCTGTGGAGAAGAGTTCTTTTATCTATGATTTCTAAATTCTCACTGTGCTGTAAAGGGACAAAAGCCCTAAGAAGAATGGTGCAAGAGTGCCTCCTCCTTCTGTTTGGGCAGGCTGTCTCTTTTCTTCCAGTAGCTGGCTAGGAGTGCCTGACCTTACCCTTTGCTGCACCAAGTTGGCTCATTTCTTATTGCTTTGGCTGTTATTAGAATAATGTCAGTGCTGGGACAACCCAGTGTGGGTTTGCTCCTGTGTTCTGCCAGGGGAGGGCATCGCCCTGCGTTGGTTCTGCGCTACGTGTAGGGTAGGATTTAGTTACTGCTGATTTGTTGGAAATCTGAAATTTACTTATTGAGAGAAGGTTAAGGGGAAGAGTATCTAGATATGCTTAAAGTGGAGGGAAAGCACGTTTTCTTGCGTACAAAATGCTGCCAGAGTGATTTAGATGTGATTCCTCCAGAGCAGCTGGCAAGCTGTAGAGGTGTTTGGGTAGGTCCTGGGCACTGCTCTCACATGGGTGGCTTTGTCTGCAGTGCTGGGGGTGGGTGTGATGCACCCAATGCCACCTGAAGGGATGCATTTCCTACCAGATGCCCTGCTTCTTCCCGAATTTTCTTTGGTTGGTGTCCTTCCAAAGACACCAAACAAGGCCGACCTTCCCACTGGCTCCTGACAAGAGGCCCCGTAACTTACATTAACTTCTGCAATTTCCTCGTTGCTCTTAGCAGGTTATTAATTAACTGAATGTAACCACTGGCTGTTGATAAATCCTCCTAACTAATTCCAATTCCATATCAAAGCTCCGAGCATTTTTACTCAAGCTGCTGCAGCAGTTAATCTTTGTGAAGAATTTGTTCTGATCTGTTTTTGAGTTCTGGAGTTGGGGAGAACGGAGAGAAGATATTTGTTTGCTTGATTCCACATGACAACTCCAGGGTAACTGAATAGACTGTACGGTTGGTTTGACAAGGCTGCGCCCGCGCCAGCAGCCTCACATACCAGAGACCGGGGGATGGAAGGGGAACTGACAGCCCTAATGGATTTTATCAGAATTTCTCTAAAGACCGACAATTTGCCTTCAATTATTAATGTTTTTCCGAGGTTTCTCTTCTGAGAGGTATGAATAACTAACTTGAATATGCATTCATGAAACGTTTTCAATAATGAATAAATTGCTGCATGGAAAGAAGTTGAGCAGCACATCCAAATATTAAATAATGGAAGAGATGTCTGAGAGTTTATGAAATGTGGTATTTAATAGTGCGGCTGTTACTGGGATTTCTGTGAATGCAAAGCTGTGGTTATTGTGTGCATAACTGTATTGCAGTAATGTTTGTGCAAAATGGGCTGTAAATGAGCTTAGAGTTTCCTCGAGAGAGGAAAAAGCAGTGCCTGCGTGTCGTGGTGTGCCATGGTCTGTGTGTTAGTCCTACAGTGACAGTGGTTCATTTTGGGCTCTGAATGCATTTCGCTTTCCCCCTCACTCTCAGAAGGCATTCTGCCTCTGTTATTGCCTCACATTGGGGAACTTTGGGAATGCAGATGGGGAAAGGTGTTGGCCGCGTTGATTCATGCACTGAAGAGAAATCAGAGTGGATTGCTCTGTGCCTGGGAGGAACTTCAGGGCAGGTGGTGGTTGTTCAGTGACTGCAGGAGAGCTTAAGGGACAGGGATTGTGAATCCCTTCCTTGCTCTGCTCCTGCTTTCATTTCCAGAAGGGAATTCAGAGAGCCTTGAGCTGCTGCCTCCCTCAGATGCAGAAAATTGTCTCCATGGTGCATAAGTTACCAAGTAGACACGTAAAAAGAAGTGTAGGTGTTTTTGTGGAGTTAGCAAGTGTTTGCACAAGTGTGAGTTAATGACCATGTAGGTGCATTCTTTCCACTCTGCATCAGTTTTGTTCTTGCACCCAAAGTTTCGTCCAAGATCTGTGAGGTCTGGCTTGCTGAAAGCAGCACCTGACCAATAAATAAATCCTCCCTGTTCAGTCTGTTTATCACAGGAGAGAATATGTGCATGCCTAGGAGTGCTGCACGAGGATGGGCTGCTGCCCAACAGCTGCTCTGTTAGAAGAGATGCATCTCAAAGCATGCTGCCTCCCCTTCTTTTACAGTTGCTTCCTTTTTCATTAAAGCTGGATGTCTGGGACAACTCACAGCTCCCCAGCATGCAACAAGGCAGGAAAAAAGAAATCAAGCATAGTGTAATTAGTAGACTTTGTGATTCCTTGTTTCATCATCTGGTGCAGCTCAGCTCAGGATTTCCAAGCGACATGAAGTGTGGAAACCTGTCATGGCAGCAAAAAGCAGAGGGGCTCCCAGCAAACAATGGTGGTCTTGTGGAAAGAGTTTAAATGCATGCAGCTGACCCCATGGGAACTGCCGTGCTCTGTTCACCCTGTGTGTAAATGATGCTCTTTCAAAATCATCTCTAATCCTTCTCTTTCACTGAAAAATGTGAGAACTTTATTTAAAGTTTGAGTGCTTTTTTTTTTTTAGGAAGTTCAATGTGTTTCCAACACAAAAATAAACTGAATTATTGGTGTAGCGCACAGGGGAGAGGAGTTGTCCAAAATATCTTGCAATATTCTGTCCCTAAATTATGTGTGTGAATATTCTTGGGAAAGTTTCAGGCCAAAAATTAACAGGAAATGTATCCAGGCCTTATTTTTTTTTCCTGCATGGATGCACATGGAGAAGGAAATATCCATCAGTCCTGGAAGTAGTGGTTCTGTAATTGAGACATACAGGAAAAATCTATTCTGTGGAATTAGGAGTGAGCTGGGGAGAAGAATTTCAAGAGAAGGGAGTGCTGTTGTACATACAGAATGGAAGTCTGCTTTGACAGTGATTGCAGTCCACCTCCTGTTCACAGAGAAGTGAAATAAAATGAAATATGCACTAGTTGAAATCATTTGTCCCCACCCTCAGAGAGAATGGAAACAGAAACCTCTCTTTGTTCCATCCGTGTGTGTGAATAACATCAAACTCCTGCAGAGTTCACTAGATCTGTGGTCCCATTTGAGTGGACTTTGGGTTTTGCTTCATATTTATTTCTTAAAAGTAAGACCATATCCTAAATACTAACCCCAGTGAGTCTTACTCCTGGTGGTATCATGCAGAATATATTTTACTGTCTGCACACAGACTGCTGAAAAGGCACTGAGTTACTGATACTGGTTTGCTTTTGCATCTTCCATCCAAGGCATCCCAAGCACTTCGTGCCATCCAGTCTGCAGAGCATGGCAGCACATCTGTGAGGTAAGGACATCAATTCTATCGATGTATTTCTTTATGTTTAATGGATAGAATAGGTGAAGCATTAGGTTGTGATGTGCCTGGGATTGCTATGGGCCATCAAGGCTGCTGGCCTCCCAGCCCTGTGATGGATGTCCCTTTCTTCAGGGAAAATCCTGAGAGCACCTTCCTCTCGTGTGTGTTGCTTCATGTACAGTGAATCAAAAATACCACAGCACAATTCTTGCCCTTTTATTTTTAGTGGGATAGCACAGTTTAATTGTATTTTGTCCTTCTAATATCCTTCTGCGAAACCCAAATTTCTGATGAAATTCAAGGCTCAGCTTTTTTGCTTAGAGTTCAATTGGCTCTCGCATGCCCTTAGGTCCGAATTGTCATTTCATGTGGAATTTTTGTTGTTAATCTTCTATTATTGGGTGAATTATTTTGCAAACAGACCGATTCAATTGCTTTAAGCTCTGAACCTGTCAGGCTAGCTTTTATTCTGAATGCTTCTGATAAGGAACTTTGGTAAGAATGCTGTGCCTCCAGCAAGTTACCAGGCTCACCTTGGTGGGGAGCAGCTTCAAGGTCCCCGGGAACTCTCAGTTTGTTAAGAAAAGAGAATCTAGGTGCAGAAAAATCTCCAAGTTTTGCTTTTGATGTGGGAGTGCACCCCAAATGAGTGGAATGCCCTGTGTGATGTGCTGAGTCTCACTTTTTGCATAGTGATGACCTGAAGGTTGAGATGAGAGCCAAAGTCAGCGCTTTGTTCCCATGTTGTGACCACATGAAGGGGCAGATCCCTGCTGCTAACCCTGCAGGCTCTGAGCTGATGGGGATCTGTGTGGGAGTCGGGAACTTTGGCAGCATCTTCGACCTGTTTCCTCTTGATGGAGTGCGTGGTGCCCGTCTCAGATGCTGCCCTGACAGAGATGTCTGTCTGTCTGTCTGAACAAGATGATGCTGATAGGTGATGGGAAGTCAAACTGATGAGGCACCTCACAAACCATGCTCTGAGTTTAGTAGTCCAACAGGCCTCTTTCTTAGAACCCAAACAAAACAACAAAATGCTTTACAAGATGTGTCGTGTGTATAACAGCAGCAGGTAAGGTGTCATCTGCAGAAGGCCAAGGAGGGGTGGCCGTGTTTTCAGTGTTGCAGCTCAAAGAAAAGATTCAATGGGTCTCCAGTCCTGAATTTTAATAATTCTGTGAGCAGATTTTGTTGTGCTACTTCTGAATGCAACGTTAGAAGCCAAAGCAAACTTCAGACCCTCTTTTATATTCATGGGAAGTGTTGTAGAATGACAGCATTTTTTCTTTGGAAAGACAATCTCCTGTGCAGCAAAGGAAAAGAACAAGTGAACAAACGGTGCGAGCTTACCGAGGGCTTTTTTACCTTCTTCCCAGGCAAGGATAGCTTTCCACTAACACAGAGAGTTCTGTTTTCTCTATTAAAAACAACTGCACTCAAGTGGAATAGGCTTTGTATTTTGTCCCAGAAACAGAGTTTCATTCAAAGATAAGGCCCCTCTGCGTTATGGTGCCTGTAGTCACCTGATGGGGCCGCTGGTAACTTTTAGGCTGCTTTAGTCTGCATTCCTGAGATGCTTTACTCCTGGCACTGCAATTAACAGCTTCGGGTTCACTGCCTGCCACCAGATTCCCTGCTTGCCACCCGTGCCCTTGGATGTTGCCCACAGTCGCAGGAGAGCAAAGCAAATAGGCTTTGTTTCAAAGAATGCAAACTTTGCACCCATAGACATCGCTGAGGATGCCGTTGTGGAGTTGTGAGCAGGTAAAAAAAAAAATAATAATAGTAATAATTTAAAAAAAGTTTGTAGCTTTTTGATGTTTTATTTTTTAAGTTGAGAATTGCTGAGTATGACTATGATGGGCCCAGTCTCCCAGTCTGGAAGCATGCTTGGAGAATCTCTTGCTATCCTTGAAATCAGGAAATACTTTTTGCGAATAAATGAAGAAAGAGGGGATTGTTGCCTTTTTGGCAAAATGTTTGTGTTCTAGTGCATGGTCTCGAGTTTGGCAGTGCCTGGCTGATGAATGCGTGTGCCCAGAGCTGCCTGTTGGTTCTTGACACCTCCAGCAGGTTCATCTAGTGCAAACCTGAGTGAAAAAGGAGGTCATACTGATGGGGCCATTTCTAAAGCTCAAACACAGACTGTTTGCTGTACTTGGGAAGAGTGTTGTGCTTTTGTCTGTAGTGAAAGTTCAGGAACTTGATGGAAAAAGGTTGTTTTACTTACTTAAAAATTGCATGGTGTTGGTGGGAAAGGATAGGAGAATGCACTGCAGACTGGAGCTGAGGGACCATCCTTGTCCTGCTCCCACCAGTAGAGCTGTCATGCAGCCTCTTGGAGGCTCAAGGACAGGTATTCTCTGCGTGCAGACATTTGGACCTGTCTTTGCAATGTCCACACAAGGTGTTCTGGGCCCAAGGGACTCTGTCCCTTCCTTGGAACAGGAGTCTGAGGTTGGCCATGAAAACTCTTGCTTTGAAATGGATGAGCAGAGGGTCCCGTCCACATGAGGCAAGACCTGGCAGCCCTCAAATAGCAAACAACACTTCTGAAATGGCAGTCAAATCAACAAACCTCTCCTGTAATTAAGTCAAACGTCCCCTCTGAGGAAGCTTTAATCGCCACAGTTCTGGGACATGAGTGCAGGACTGTTGTCCTTTGTGAGCGCCTGCTGAGCCTGGCCCTGCTTGGCTTGTCTTCTGTTGCATTCCCCAGCCAAGGAGATGTCCATAGCTCCAACTCAGCCAAATGTTTGTTTTACATGAGCCAGAAAGTTTGCGGGGATCGTTTTGACATCAAAAGTGACTGTTTTTTCTAAACAAAAGTCATTATCTTGAACTCACAAATGGCGTATTTCTTGAGTCAGGACACAAACCCAGAAAACCAAGCAGCCCAGCACGCCTGCTCCAGCTCCACTCTACTGCTGACCATAGAAAGGAGGTTGGCACTATGTTTCAGTTAGCCCAGTCAACCTTTTTTTGTTTCCTGGTGATCCGCCTTGAGAGGACAAACTTTTTTTTTATTTAATAAAAGCTGTGTCGTTTAGCTAGTTAGTGTTTGAGGGCAAAAGTCCTTCAGCATGCAATTCATGGTAGGTGCTTAAGGACATCTCTAGGTCAGAGGGTTCTGCATGCTGACTCTACGTACCATTTAAAAATCTTCACTAAACTGGATGGTAGTGAGTACATCAACTACTTCTTCCTCCTTGTTTTTCTCCCACTTTTAGATTATGGCTGAGGAATGAAGTCTTGAAATATGCTGCAGATTTATTCTTCGTGTTGAATGGATGGCTGATGGACAGGATTGTTTCCGTTTTGCCCTCATCTAACTCCTTCGAGCACATGGTGTGTGCAGAGGCCTGGCTGAGTGGCAGCAAGTGCCACCATGCACCATTTATTTGGGCTGGTTTTGGCACAAAGGGACCTTTCACGTGCAGGGGATCTTTTCTCCTTGGAGGATGCTGAAATCGAAGGAAGCCTCTCTGAAGCTCTTGAACAAATAAGGACAATTAGTTCATCTGCTGTAAGTGAAACACTGTCCTGTAATTAGTGAGATTAAATGTATTGTATTAACAAAGTGTTAAAGATGGGGATGTGCACAATTTAAGATTTTAAACTCAAGAATGTCAAGCGAAATATAAGATAAATGTTCTGCTTCCTTTCCTTTGTCTGGGACTGGCTCCAGGCTTGGGGGCTGCTGCCAGGGCACTGGTTAAAATAGAATAGAATTGCTCAGGTTGAAAAAGGCCTTAAAGATCATCAAGTCCAACCACAACCTAACCAAACTACCCTAACTAACAGCCCTCTGCTAAATCGTGTCCCTGAGCACCACATCCAAGTGGTTTTTAAGCACATCCAGGGATGGTGATTCAACCAGCTCCCTGGCAGCCCATTGCAGTGCTTACACCAGTGCTCCACTGGCTCCATTGTGGAGAAGCGTGAGGTTACACAGTGGTTAGTGAGCTCCTGAAGGGCAGCAGTCCATTGCCAGAGCCCAACCCCTTGTATCTTGTCCCCGTGCCATCCCTCATCTTTGTGTTTTGCCTTTAACTCGTGTCTGGTTACAGAACAAGTTGCATCCAGTTTAATGATCAGCCCATCCGTTCCTTGATTATCTTCTATGGGAGACTTGAATCAGAGCCTCAAACCCCTCAAATGCACTTCTGGCTAGGGTACGTGCCAGCCTGTGGGAGGAAGGGGAAGTATCTGAGTGCTCAGATACTCAGCAAGCAACATGATCATATTGCAACAACTGCAATTTTCTGGCATGACGTTGGTCCACCTTTCATCTTTGTTAGTTTTCAGGGTGGAACAGCATGAGTGAGACTTAGGGATGGTGATGTTGTGTCTGGGTATCGCTCTTCCCAGCAGCCTTTCAA
Source organism: Centrocercus urophasianus (assembly GCF_019232065.1). Lineage (NCBI taxonomy): Eukaryota > Metazoa > Chordata > Aves > Galliformes > Phasianidae > Centrocercus > Centrocercus urophasianus. The sequence continues at coordinate 1,195,597 of NW_024884744.1, read as the reverse complement.
GTTGCTAAGTGCTACCATTCTCTAGCCATGTGGGATGTGCCCCAGTAATTATGGGGGATCACACAGTTTTGTGATGAAGTTTATTTACTTGTTTCTTATTCCTATTGTGTTAACACTAATTCAAGCTAACTGTGCTTATATCAGGCAACATGATGGGAAGTATTTGGACCCAGTGTTTATGTGACTATGTGGATATAACTGTTTTGGTTTGATTTTTTTATGGTGTTCATGGGAGGAAAATCCCACGCAAGTGGTTGTAAGGCATGTAGCTCAATATTTTGTAGAATCATGGAATTGCTCAGATTGGAAAAGACCTTACAGATCATCAAGTCTAACCACAACCTAACCACACTACCCTAATTCTAACAACCCTCTGCTAAATCATGTCCCTGAGCACCACATCCAGATGGTTTTTAAACACATTCAGGGGTGGTGACTCAACCACCTCCCTGGGCAGCCCATTGCAGTGCTTAACAACCCATTTTGTAAAGAAGTTTTTCCTGATATCCAACCTAAATCTCCTCTGGTGCAACTTGAGGCCATCAAGAAGGGCGGCCTATTAAGAATCATGTCATAGCATAATTCTTATCTTAGCAGTAATGAACATTAGCACTTGGAACAGCATATTGTCTATGACATGTGTGATCAGTGTTCAATCAAGATAAGCATCCGTTGTAAAGGTGGAAGCAAGCAAACAGTGGGCAGCCCCAAAACCTTTATGCCTTCTGGTTAATGCAGCAGGGTCTGCTCCCAGATGTGCTTGGCACATGTCTCTTTATTTCAACCAGGACTACCAAACCAATGACAACGACCAGGCCGTTGTGGAAATCTGCATCACTCGCATCACCACTGCCATCAGGGAGACGGAGTCCATAGAGAAGCATGGGAAAGCCCTGGTGGCTCTCTGGGAGTCGTGTCTGGAGCACAATCTGAAGCCTTCTGGCAAAGACGAGGACACGCCGCATGCGAAAATTGCATCTGATATCATGAGCTGCATCTTGCAGGTGAGAGGGAGCTGAAGGCGAGGGAGTGCCATGCATTCCTCAGCTATTCAGCTTTATCTCCTAAAAGGTAGCAGCACTCTGTGTTATCTGAGGGTGTGTGAGAGTGGCTGCATGACTTTAAAACCAAGAATTTGACCCCCAGTGCTAATGTGTATTATTATGTGATATCCATATCAGTGAATCAAATCTGTTGCAGCTTCCTTATCTTCAGAAATGTTGCACCTGCCTAGAGCCAGGTCTCAGTATCTTAATGCTCCTTTAATTCTTACTATTTGCATTACATGTAAGAGTTGCAGGGGGAGCCACAGGACCATCATTTGGAGAAACAATTGCTTTGGAGTGCATTGCTATGGGTTTTAGGAAGAAAACAGCAGCAAGCAGCTGGGTTTGGACACCAGCTAGGGCACAGCTTAAACTTTCCAGACTGGAGACATATCTTGTCTTCGTAGTACCTTAAAAACCATACTGAGGCATGCAATGGCTTGTCCTCACTTTCGGTCTGCGCTGTCGACAGCTGTGTTCCCTTATCCAAATGTTTTAGGGATTGCTCTGTTACAGATTGCTTTGAGAAAGGAGTTCACTCAAATGAGATGAGAAAGTCATAAAAGCATTTACTGCTCTCTGAAACAGAGCTGCTATCAGCAAGTTCCTTTGCATGAAAGAAAACACAAAGGCAGGCATGAACTGAGTTTTGAATGCGGTACGCGAGGGTTAGTTGAAGTTGTAATGAATATCTGACAGCTGGGTTGAATCTCACAGCGTGTTTCTGTTGATATTAGCAGCAGGGAGGTCCCCTAGGTTTGCAAACAGTACTATATCATATTATTAAAATCTGTTTTTCATTGTCACCCTCACAATTTCCTAAGTGTGCTGTCATGCCCTGATACTTACAATGGAACAAATGAAACCTTTCTTCTGTTGGAATTAAAGCCTTTTCTTATCTAAGTATTTTATCTTTATTATAGGAAAAAAATATCCCATTCTTCAGAATTTTTAGATCTGTTTAAGCACTCATCACAGGGCCAATCCTTATCCTCTCATTCTTTCTGTACGCAGTCCTAGCGTGTAACTTGGAGGCAGAATTTGGCTCCTACTTGCTATCTCTCATCCAAAATGTAACAAGGCATTACGTTGATTTAAACACGCTGCTGCATATGGATCTATTCGTTTTGAAGGCTTTTCTCATTGAAACACAGTTTTAGTCACACAGCAGTTGCCACAAGAAGCTGCCTCAACACCAGGAGTTGCTGCAGCCCAATCTTACATAGGGGCTGATGGAAAGGGGCTGTGGCAGTCCCTGTAGTCCTTGTAGCCTCTTAAATTCGCTCTTCTGTTCTTGTTGAGCAGCAAGCTGTAGCCTTCATTAGGGTCAGTCCTGCTCTTCTGAGGCTGATGGCCAGGGCAGATCCCTCTCACAGAGGTAGAGTTGGCTATATGTACAACAGAGTTGCTTTTTCCTTGGGTTGAAATGTATTTTTTTCAGGGCTGCTCCAGAACGAGCACGTGTTCAGTCTGGACTACCCCTGCTGCTCACTATTTTGTTGCTTTCTGTAACATCTGGGGCCCACTGGTTGCCTGTGATTTCAGATTCTAGTTAAATATAGTCATATTGTGGGATTCTTTTCAAAATCGTTGTATTCTGGTTTCAAAAAGATGCTCAAAAGTGAGGGAAGATGAGAGAAAAGCACTGATTAAGGACCCTCCCTGGCGAATCTTGGTGCCATTTTCTTTTGTCCTATCACCTATTGCATGGGAGAAGAGACTGACCTCCACCTCACCAGTGTGAGGCCAGAAGATAGCTTTCTTCAGCACCACGCATATGAACAATTTCTGCTGACCCCGGTGCTCAGGGAAATTGGCTGCAATTTAAGAAAGGAAGTCTTAATTATCAGAGGAAAATTGATGGTTAGCCTGTGAGCAAGCCTACCAGCGCATCCACTCGTGTGTGCTCTTCTTCATTTGACAGGTATGCTTTAGATTTCAGAGTCCATCAGTTATTTTTCACCTCTCCACTGCCCTTCAAAAAAAAAGGCTTTTCTGTTTGCACTCACTTCACAAGCACGTCACAGGACTGCAGTTTGAGCAGAGCGTGGTGACTGATGCTGGAGGGCTGTGGGCTGTCACTACACGTGGCTGCCGTGTTCACGCCTTGCTGTAAGTTCTTAAAAGCACAACAACGGATGAGAAGCGCAGAAATAACCACTGCTGGGCCCAATGCAAGGCAGACCTGTGCTCCTGTGCGTTTATCCAGCATGCTGATGTCCTGTTTTGCAGTGTAATGCAGTTGGATATGGTCAAGTTTTCCCCAGCTGGGGTTGGAGAGCTGGGCAAGGGAACGGGGTAGGGGAGGACGAAGGGCAGAAAGCTGAGCTCTCAGCAGCAGGCACACACTGCCTGCACTCTGCAGGGCTGGCTGCTGGGCTGAGCTCTGCTGGCACAGTGAGCAGCATGAGTGGGTCCCAGCAGGAGGAATTGCTCCTGGGGGTTTGCTGTGCGTTGGGGTGAAAGCAGCCTGTTCTGTTTGGATTGGTGGGCATGGCTTCTGCTGTCTTCCCTGACGGACTAAACACAAAATGAATTGGTCAAAATGTTGCAGCAGTTGATGTGTATGTTGTGTACTAAATATCATGTTTTCTCCTCTTGCAAAGTACAGAAATGTGCGTACAATCATCTCCTGCTGCAGCAGTTTTAGATTTCCTTCCTTGCTGTTTCTTTGAAGCCTGCTGTCAGTGCTGCCACCAAAGCATAAGCTTTATTGACCCCTTGTTTTGCTTTTCCTGTCCCCCCCTCGTCGTTCTGATCTTTATTTTTCAATTCCTATCAGCAGGAGATGCCTTATTTCACTTCAGCCGCTTATTTTTCAGAGCTTCTTCATGTTTTTGCAGAATTACAGCCGCCCTTCGGTGATGGCTCTGGCCGTCCCAGTGGCGGTGAAATTCCTTCAGAGGGGCAATAAGGAGCTGTGCAGAAACATGTCAAGTTACCTCTCCCTGGCTGCCATTGCTGAAGCAGAGCTGCTGGCTGATCACACAGATGCCATTGTCAAAAGTGTCCTTCAAGGTACGAACGTGGATCCAACCCATAGGTTTGGGAGGGACCTCAAGGATCACGAAGCTCCAACCCTGCACCATAGGCAGGGCCACCAACCTCCACATTTAATACTAGGTCGCAGAGCCCACCCTGTGACGTGTGTGTATGGAACATACAAACGTTCATAAACGTGTGATTGAGTGAGTAAGGCAATCTAAATGAACAGAAATTAACCAAGGAACACCTCTTGGGAATATGTGAACTTAATGAACCCTTTGGACTATGGGAGATTCGTTGTAGATTAGGTGACCCCCAGGGCAGGAAATCTCTCTGTAGCTGTTAGTGCACTGTGCTAATGGAGTGCAAGTAAGGAGCTGTGATAGGAGGCTGCAGTTAGTGGGCTCTTCTCCTTTCTATTAGTGTCGCTGGCAGTACTCCAAAATAGAAATGAGGATGAAATGGATCCCACCCTGTGTCAGATGTAAAAGCCTTATGGTGATGCTGCACTCTCGCCTACATCAGTAGCTTCAGATGGTTCTGCTGCTAAACTCTTTACATTTTACTTCTGTGGTTTAAAAAGGAACCAGAACTATTCAGAGCTCTAAAAAGGAATTCCAGTCTGGCCAACGTTGTCAATTTCACAGTTGCGATACAGTGCTGTTGTAGGAGAAAATCAGTTTGTTTGTCCGAGCACAGGTAATAGTAAGAATTGCCAACAGCAGTCTGATTATTCCATGAATATCGTTGTGAAAATGTTAAGCCCTTGAATTCATTAATTTTGTGCTTTTTTTATTTAATGAGCTTTTTTTTTAATTTGGAGAGATACCCTGAGCTAGAAAGTAAAGTGGTGCTTAAGATGGTACAAATTAGTCTAATTGGTTTAAGGACAAATGCAATCAATAAGTATGAGCTGTGGGATAGTACAAACTGACTGGTCCAGGAGCAGGATATCCCTGTGGCTTTGTGGGTTGGTAGTGATCATTCTTTTAGGGCTTGTGGCATTGGATTTAGATGCTTATGTTGTGTATTACCACTGGGGATGAATGGAAACATGGAGTGTGATGAGTTTTACAGTACACTCATAAATGTAGAAGAGTGGCAAACATCCACAGCTGACTGCTGGCCTTCCTGTATGTATGATATTCCACCAGCAGATGTTGCTGTGGATAATCAGAGAGGAGAGCTGCAGGCTGCAGGAGGGCACTCTGCATTGGTAATGCTGGCAAAATGCTCTCCCAAATACTTTTATTTTGTGTTTTCCAAGCAGCCTGTTCAGATACAGCTCAGCCAGGGCAGGAGGGGATGGGTGCTGATGGAGGTAGCTGCTGGCTGATGGGGAAGCTGTGCTGATCCACAGTTGCTGCAAAGCAATAGTGGTTGGAAAGCATTCCAGCTGAGTCAGTGGGAATGACTGGGTTGTGTTTGGTAATGGGCCAAAGCAGTGCGGAGATAGCAAAAGGCTTCCCAAAAACCAAAGCATCCCAGGTATGAGGAATGGCAAGAAAAGCAGCCAGGAACCACTGCTGGTAATCTGTGAGGATTTTGCTGGTTCTGCTACATCCCAGGGACATTTGTTTTCACTTAATGGAGGGCAGCTGAAAAGGGGCTTGAGAGTGCTTCATTGCTTGCACAGTGTTGGGAACTTGAGTGTTCCTCTGAAGTCAGCAGATGAACAGAGGTAACCTTTCACTCTCCCATAATTCAGGTTATTTGCACATCTTATTTTGTAAGAACTTTCAGTTGTGCTCATTGCTGAGTGTTTAGGTAACTCCTATTGCGGTGGAAATTGCAGCTCTCTGAGCATTTCTTTTTCCCTTAAATGTACAGCGTGGCTGGAATGCTGAAGCAGAACACGTGGCTTTAGCCACAAAGCACAACTCCCCCCCCCAAATGGCATAGTAAAGTGGAAATGCCATCGTCATCACTTTTATTTCTTACTACTTCTGTATTGTGGAAGGAAGGGTTGGATAGCAGCGTTGCATTCGGCAATGAGTGGGGCAACAAATGTCAAGAAACTTCTCAGACTGCAGTGTTAGGCACTGCCTCTGGCTGGTGTTGGCCTGCAGCCCTCCGAGGGGCTCTCCATCTCTACCAGACTTGATATTTGTTTCTTCTCTATTAGCTATTAAAATGGAGCACTTAAAAACATGGGAAAAATCCAGTTTTCTATATATTTAGAGCTTCGGTTGATGAAAACCGTGAACCACAGAATCACAGGAAGGCCTTCGTTTAGTAAAGTATCTTTATTTACAAAACAACTTTACAAAAATAATCTCAATAAAATTACGACAAAGTCAATTTACAGTATAATACAGCTGCACTTTCTCGAAACATATCAGATTATGATGGTGAATATTATTCCTATGTGTTGGGTCAGTCGGTGGCACTAAAAATGCTTTAAACAAGAAGCTAGTTCTATTTGTAGCCTACAGATCACTAACAACACTTAATAAACAACACGCTTCTTGGCTGATGGGGCTTCCCTTGTACAGCTTATGCCAGAGGGTGAGCAGCAATAGCCAGGGAAGGCTGGGAGGTGTGCAGACCCTGCTTGGCATTGCCAGGTCTGGGCAGGAGCCCCGGGCGGCACTGCGGTACCCATAGTGGCACCCAGCTTTCAGCATAAGTTAGAGAGGCGGTGATTGTCTGACCTCAGGAATGGCTTATCCAATGTCAAGTCTGGATGTGGTATTTTCAGCGTTCTGCCTAGAGAGCAGGCGGAGATCAAATCCCACCCCCACAGCATCTCACTGCGTGAATTTGCGGTGCTAATCTGCCTTGGGAGCTGGGGAGATACAGGCTTCTTCAGCTCCGTTCCTTGTACGTACACTGGTGTTCTGCTCTTAATGAAATGTGCTCTGCTTCAGAAACTGCTTTACTGGAGCTTAAGAAACATACTGGGCTCCTCCGTAAGGCAGAATCTCCGTGACTCCCCAGCCCACAATGTTGCCCCGGGAGCTGCACGCATCCTCTCCGCCCTGCGCTGCTATCTCCTCAGTGCTGAGCACTCTGTCCCACAGGTTCAACCCTGTTAACTTTCCTGAGAAGGCCAAAGCTTCATCAAACCCTCCTCCAACACAGCAGCCGTTCTTCTCTTGGCCGATCTGCAGAATTCCTCCATCAGGAACAACATGAGTGTCAGCAATGCCCACAGCTGTGGCCATTTGCGCTCCGTCCACCCACAGCGATGCGGTCCCGTTATCTGAGCTCCAGGTGCCACACAGATGGATCCACCTCCCAGGAACCACCACATTCCTGGCAGCCAGCTTGTGCTGGGCATTACCTATGGTGAGCACTGCAGACTGCTGGCTGAGGTACAGCTGAATCTCATAGGGATTGAGTTTTGTTCCATAGGAGAAGACGATGGTTTTGTCCAAAACCTCCGTTGCTTTGACCCAGATGCAAATGGTGAAGGAGGAGAGGGTCATCGCAGCTGTTGGATGAACACTCCCAAAGATCTTTCTGGAGCGCATGGGGAACAGAATTGCTGTTTCATAGCCTGAAAAAGTTGATTAGGGAGAGGACATTAAGTACAAGTCGTTAGTACGTGCACAGGTAGGACCCTTGGCTCACACTCGCTTTGGGCTTTTCAGAGGGCTGTGAGCTCAGCTCATCCCATGGAATGGAGGAACCCACCTGCAGGATGCTTTGAAGAAGCTGTCAGATCTGATGGATGAGTTTGCTGCATAGTTTTTATGGCAGTGAGCCTAGGGGCTAGTCGTGCTGCTTGAGCAAGGCTCAGCTTTCCCTTCTCCACAGAAGCACATTCCTGCCCTGTACACATCGTACAGATGGGTTAGCTGCCTGCCTGTCCTGCTGCATTGCCCCTGCAGTCTGCATGGGTCACCAATAGAGATGGGTCCTGTCTGTGATGAGAGGTGAATGGAGCAACAGCTCTGTCTCACAGAGGTCATTTTTTAGCCTCTGTGCCCTCTTTCATCATGATGTGATGGGAACAACAACGTTACAGTAAGTGGATGGGTTTGCTGCTCTGTCTCTCTGGAAGTCTGAGATACTGTGGTGTTCCTGGGATAGCAGCATGGAGCTGCTGGATCTCTGTGTCAGGAGCAGCTGCAGAGCAACCTGCAGGGCTGGATGCCACCGACAGCTTCTGAGCAGCAGGGCTGGGAGCATCCCTTCTGTGCAATGCAACGCGCTGGGGCAGGAGCCAAACCTGGAGCCAAACCCAGAGCAGTGCTACATAGGAGAAGGGAGTGCTGGCAGACACGTGATGAGTTTGGGTTCTTTTAGGTCTCTCTTTTGTGACCCTGTCTGTAGGGCCATCAGGAACTGTGCACTGGTTAAGCACTGAGAATATGAACGTTTTAAAACAGTTCCTCTCCCATCACCAATCAGCCGTATTTTACAATAGAAACTAGATAATTTAAGCTGCTCTCAGGAGTTCATGAAGCTTAGAGAATGATGATTACTGAGCACAAGACATCCTTGGTGTCCTATATGCTATTCCCTGGTCCTTAAATACAAGTGGGCATTCTAAGTTACATAGGGAAAAAGCAGGCCCCCCCCACAAGTAAGTTTCCTCTTTAGCTTAGAGCATCTGGAGGTTTTGAATGTATGGAAACTTCTGCTTTAGTGAATGAAGGCCTCTCTGTGTCCTTCAGGGCTGTGCTGCTGTGTTATTTCAGACTGCTTCCTCAAACCTGGGGCAGATTTTAGAATGTGAGAAGTCCCATCTGAACATGAGAAAGAACTTCCTTCCCATGAGAGAGACAGAACCCTGGACAGGCTGCCCAGGGAGGTGGTAGGATCTCCAGAGGAGGGTTCAGAACCCACCTGGATGCTTTCCTGCATAACCTCCTGCAGGAGACCTGCTCTGGGGGGCTGGGAGCTGCAGAGGTCCCTTCCAACCCATACGGTTCTGGGATTCTCTTTTTTTGGAGAGACTTGGGGGCAACTGCTGGGGATTCTCTTTAAGATGCTGTGAAGGAACTCTTTCACAGAGCAGCTTTTAGTTAGCAAGCTTTCTGGCTTTGTTATCAGGGGCTAAACAAAATTAAATCCAGCCTCGCTGAAGAACAAAAAGTGTGATTAGGAAATCCCTCAAGAGATGTCTGGCAGCAGTTCAAGATTAAAGTCAGTTGCTAAAAATTCCCTTGAAAAAGAACTTCCAGGCAGAGAGACACACTGGAATTGCTTAAAAGGTGTATTTCAAAGTAAAAAGTAAGAATGCTTTCTATAACATCATGTTGCAACTAGTGGAAATACTCTGAGTTTCTAGTGTTGAGGCTGAGGTCTCTAATGCTGATCAAGATTTGACTCTCCTACAGTGCACAATAAATGGTGCAAGGCTGGCTGTGCTATGGGGGGAGATAAGGAATGAGCTCATGCCTTCTGGAAGGCAAGATCCATGTGCTTGGGATGGGGGTAAGGGATATGCTGGAAGGTCTGCTCCCAGGACATGCAGTTTACTAAAATGCTGCAGCATATAAAGGGGTGAAAGCAACGTATTCATAAGACTGCATTCATGTTCCCCATTAAAATACAGCTTTGTATCCTTGCTCAGCTGTGTGAGAGCTGATGGCGTTGCTAAGTGGTCACTGACAGTGCTGAGACTGCATTCCTCCTTCCTGTTGGCACACGTGCAGGACCATGCAAGTGTAGGTTTGTGGAGTTTTTCTTAGTTTTTTAAGGTACAGGAACTTTTGTTTGTGGTAAAATGTAGTCATTAAAGATATGGCAGCACTGAGAAAATATGCAGCCATAGTCACCTGGCTGGCAGAGCTGCACAGTCCTGTGCACACAACAGTGTGTGCCCATGTTTTCTGCAGCTGGGGCTCTGCTCTGCCATACCCTGCTCTACTGCTGCTGCTGCTGCAAGTCTTGTTACAGAGCACAGGGGACCCCAAGGAAATCTGAGCAGTGAGCCCATCATTCTACAGGCACCTCGCTTGCTCACTGATATTCCAGAGGGAAAAAAGTGAATGTAGTGGTAGCAGGGTGTCAGCAGGTCTTTGCCCTGCTGCAGTGTCCTCTGAGCTGCGAGGAGGGGGAGGAAGGAGCAGGAATATGCTCCAGGGGGCAGGAGGGCTCAGTGAGTGAGTGAGTGAGGGGGCTACCAGCTGAGGGAGAAGGGGAGGATAGTTTTGGTGTGTTTGGCTGCTCTTTGGCAGCCCTTTGGGATCCAGGAGAGCTGCTAGAGGTGGGCTGGTGGCTGGGTGGCTGCTTTGCCCTGCATGAGGGTTTTGATTAAATCTTTCTTTGATCCCATGTTTGGGAAGCTCAGAACTGCTTTCTCAGGAATGCCTACTGAGTTGCTCCCTTGTATCTACAGCCTGCTCAGAGCCTCTGGGCTGCCCATGAGGCTGCTATGGAGCCCTACGAGGAGGAAAGCATTCACAGGACATCTGCTTGGGCCCCCAAAGAGCCCTCAGGGAAGCGCCCCACACTGCACTCACCTGCTGGCAGTAGGTGCTGGGCAGCCCACTTCTGAGATGCCTTCAGTTCAGCTCTGGTCTGCTGCAGCTCTTTCCATAAGGTGTTCAAGAGAAGGTTGTCCTCTCTGTTGAGGCTGAGCTTGTCCTGCTGGAGCTGGAAAGCTGTTTCTTGGGCCTCCCCCTCTGCCCATCTCAGCCAGGAGCTTTCCAGCTGGCCCAGCCTGGCAGACACGTTGTGGCTCAGCTGCAAGACCTGCTCCAGAACCTTGCCCTGCTGGAACTCACAGAGCCTCTCAGCATCCTCAGGTTGGTCTCCTTTCCTCTGCAGTGCCTGCTCCAGCTGGGCCAAGGCGTGGGAGGTGAGCTGCTGCACCACGGAGCTGAAGGTGCCGGTGAGGCCAACGGTGAGTTGGCTCAGCTCTGCTCTGATTGCCTGCACGTCTGCCTTCAGCCCATCCTCCAGCGCCTGCAGCATCATATTCTCCTTCATCTGTGAGTTCTCCAGCATGATGAAGAGCTTGTCCCACTCCGTGTGCTCCCGCTGGCAGTCACACGAGGCAGCTGCAAGGCAAGACATGGATGTAGGTTTAAATAGAAGGGGTGTTTCCCGAAATCTGCCTCTGTGCAAGGCTTCAGCCTGCCCCTGCATTTATGTCTGTATCAAAGCGGAAGGCAAAGCAGTGCTCAGTACAGCAATCCTAAAACCAAGTGGCATCTGCCGTCTGTTGCAGGAAAACAGAAAAGTAGTGCGCAGCAAACTGCAGCACGCCATCCCAGTACCCGAGCATTGCCATCTGCAATAACCCACTGCTACAAGCACGTGGTTCCTCTTAAAATAATGCTTGTGGCTGTTACAAGAGCTAAGCAACAAAGAACGCAGCGCTGCGCTGTAGATGGTATCTACTTACATTCCTCAGTGCCCAGAACCGGACCTTCGATTTCGTTATCCAGATTCACATACATGAGATCGTAGTCGTCGTCTTCATCCAGCACAGAAGCAGAAGCCCTGAAAACACAGAACAGCGTGAGCAGAGAAAGCACTCCTCCAGGCAGCATTCTGCAGCTGCTTCCTGCAAATAGCCAGGCTGGGGCTGGGCTGGAGTGGGACTGCAGCAGGGACTGCGAGGAGCCACGGGCAGCCCCTAATAAATGCTCCGAGTGTCTCAGCTTGAATGAATGAGCGCTGCGAGTGCCAGCGCTGTAATAGGAGCACTTCTGGTTGTTGGTTTTGGCAGTGAGGAGCAGGGGGCGTGCAGCTTGCTTAATGTCAGCCCCCAGGTCTGCATGTGGGGGGGGGGGGGGAGGGGGAGGAAGGATGGGGAGAGCTGCTCTGCACGCTGCTGCTTCCCCTGGAGCAGAGTGCCAGAAATGTGCAGCATTGGGTGGGAGCTGGGAGAGGGACTGCTGCCTGAGCTGCATCACTTGGGCTGCTCTGTGCTCTTTGTGCAAACTCCGTTGGCAGTTGGTATGTGCTGTGGTTACAGAGGGGGCTGGCAGGAAAACACAGCTACCTGGAGCTGGTTTGGGTGCGTGTGTCTGGTGTAACCTGTATGCTGTGGCTTTGGGGGCTGTTTTCTTTAGAAACTTCTGCTGCCCTGGTAGTTTGAGCAGCAAAGGAGAGCTTGTAAAATAAAGGCAGCTTGTTGGGTTTTTACTTTTCTAGCCCAAATTAGCAATAGCAACTTTGTATCCATTCGGGTAATGTGTTCCGTCTAGTTTCTTCCTTCGGGAGCCTACGGGTTAGCAACTGCACGATTAGGATTGTGTCTGTTAACATGGAGAAAAACAAAATGAGAGACTGTGGGGTTAGGTGTTAATCTGGTGCCAAGTCCTACTGTTGCTGGTGTTGATCACTTTTAAGTGCTGGAGAGTGTATCAGTTTAATGAGCCTCGGGTTACTCCAGCATTGAGATTAAGGGTAGCACTCTGATGGTACAAATTATATATTGGCCACAAAATATTCAGAGAACAGGATACAAAAGCAAACAGAGCTGCATCTCATTTGCAATTCGTTGTTCCCTTTCTGGTTAGACTCTCCAGGAGAGGCCAGTGCTTCCCTTAGTGCTTGCCAGCCCTGCTCCTCCAGCATGCAGCCGATAGCACGGGAGTGGGAGGGTTAGCAGAGGTGCATGCGGCCTCAGCAGTTGTCCCTTGGGTTTGGAAGGCTGGAACTAACTGATCTTTGAGGTCCCTTCCAATCCAAGCCATTCTGTCATTCTATGACCAAGTGCTGCTGTACTGCTCTGCTCACCACATACCCACAGAGTGCTATGGGAGTCGTTCTCCTACAAGCTCTGTGCTGCTGGGCTGGGGCAGAGCATAGGCAGCACACAGAGCCTTTCATAGAATCATCGTGGTTGGCTCTTTTGGAGAAGAAATCTTTCCTAATATCCAACCTCTGTGGCTCTTTGCACATGCAGGTACACTGGTTGTGAGCATGCAGCATGGCCCCGGGCTGCAGGGCTGTGTTTTGCCTTTTGGTGCCTCTGCCCCACCTGACTTGCAGCCAGCAGCGCTCAGCCATCGGATGTCCCCAACTGTACATTGCTTTGTACTGAAATTGCCTAATTCCCAGTGTGTGGTCTGCCTGGAACGCCTGGAAAAGTCTGATCTGGAAAGCATTGGGGATAATGGTAGCAGGGGAGGAAGAGGGAGAGAAGATGATTAAGGAGTGGAGTGTCACATTTTTCCATTCTCAGACAGCAAATGTACGTTTCAGGCTCTTCGTTTAGGCTGAGCTGCTTGGGAATGGGCAGGGTGTCACCTCCAAGCTCTGAGCAGGTAGAAAGTTGGTGGTGGCTGCGTGTGGGTGAATCATATGGAAGCTGGAAAGGGCTGGCAGCTGTTGAGGTGTGCTGGGAGCTGACAGGAAACATGCAGACATGAAAATGTGGGGGATGGAGTTGTGCTTCGTGACCCTTCTGGAGTTATACAAAGAACAGACACAAATTATGGTTTCTGCTTGGGTTGTTTACAGGTTTGTATATACAGGTTATCCAATTAAAAAGAATTCCATATCAGTGAGGTCACTGAAATACGGCTTCAATGCAGTGGGGTTGCCTGCAGTTTGCCCTTGCCTTTCATTCATCCTGCTTTGTGACTGTGAACCCAGTAACGTTTGTTGTACGGTGACTGGACAAGATGCCCAATTTACTTTTGTTCCAAGTATTTTAGTACAAGTGGCTGCAATCCAGCACGTTGTGTCATGCTGAGTTATGTCCCCCTTCTGATGCATCCGATAAATTGGTGCTAAATTTAAATTGGTGCTTTTCTCAAATTGAATAGTTAGTCTGAGTTTCCAGGTGTCCATGATGTCCCAGCACAGGCAATAGCACATCTCAGATGCTACTTCTTGTCTGTCTCTGAAGAATTTCCCTCCATGCTCTTACAGTTGAGAACTTTGCTTGTCCAGGGCAGAGGGAATTTCATCTTTCATTGAGATGTGAGTGAAGCTTAAGGCATCTGTTCTACGTGGACAGAAAACCTCCAGTGGAAGCTAAGCACGTGCAAGTGCCAAAAAGGCTTAATTCTGCAAACACATTATCCAGAGAAGGAAATAATTTTCAGTATATTTGATTATAAAACTGTTCAATTTCAAACTCAAATGAGAAACTAGAAAACCTTAATTTGAACTTTGGGCAAATTGGTGCTTTGCTGGTTACTTTTGGTTACTTTTGGTTACTTTTGGTTGCTTTTGGTTAGTTTGGGTTACTTTTTCTGGTTAGTTTAAGAAAAAGAACCGATCAAATCTTTGCTGAATATACAAATTAAAAAGGCACTTTCAAAAGAACCTCTGTGACACAGGAGTGTTGATCCCATGGTAAAACAGTGGTACTCGTGCCCCTTAATTACTGCGCAGTCCCACTTGTAGCATGGGGGAGGTGTGGGTAGAGCAGCCAGAACTGAACTGCTGCTGACCTGCCTGGAGTAACCATCAGCAAATCTCCTTCATTTGCAGCTGGCTTTGTGCTCCATTCATGGAACAGGACAGGAATTGCCCATGGCCCCGGGGACAGAGGTGGGGCTGGAGTTGTGGTGGTTGTGTGCAGGGCCCTGGGAGAAGCCAGCGGCTCTAGGAGCAGCAAAGTGCTTTGGGGTCAGATGCAGAGAGTGCCTGAGCAGTGCAGAAACGTCTCCCAGGGCTGAGGTACTCTGAAGGGCTCTAGCTGGGTGCTTTTGGAGCCTACAATGAATTGCATTTCAGCTACTTGGCTCAGAGGTGGTGTTGCAAAGCTTGGGTTGCTCTTCATGTATCTGGCATGAGCGTGGTATGGTCAGGCCTGACACATAGGTCCTCTTTCTGCCACCTGGGAACTGAGCTGCTTCTCTTGCAAAATTATAGGGCTTGGGTTTAAGTGGGAGAAAAAGCAGCAGGCCAGAGTGCTAGTTCCTATTGGAAACCAAATTCAAGGAGACCTTAAGGACTTGTACAAAAAGAAGCCATGCTACATTGCAATAGGCAGATGTTTTCCATATGTTGTTCGAGTGAGACTTAAATATATTTGAAGCAGGCATGTACAGCGATGTGAAGTTATATATTTTGGTATGAGCCTGGGCTTCAAACTGAATTATGCGCAGACATCTTAAGAAAATGTGTGAGAGAGGGTTTTGCATATCTGAGTCTGTCTACAGTCGACTTTCTCTGGCTCCTTTCTATTCCTGGAAATGGCATCCTTAACTATTTATGTTCAAATTTACTGTCATGCACATTTAGCTCTCTTAATAACCAATTATTCTTTCCATATGCTGCTTATTTAATTTGAAAGTCTGAATCTCAGAGAAGGAAAAATACAGCTTTTATGTGCTTTCTAGCCTTCTTTGTTTTTTGTTTTTTTAAATCCATTTAAATCACAAGTGTTGAGTGTAGGACTCAATGGAGTATGATCCAAATCTGAAAGCTTGCAAGCAACCCTCTCCTGGTATTGTGTTGGGAATGAAAATCATAATGAATAGGAAATAACTTTATATGCATTGTTATACCTGCTGTGATTTGCTCCATTTGGGCCACGTACTGGGCTCCTTGGGCCAGCCCACAGAAATCAGAAACTCAGGGAGTGGTGGCACTGGCACAGGTTGCCCAAGGAGGCTGTGGATGCCCCATCCCTGCAGGCATTCAAGGCCAGGCTGGATGTGGCTCTGGGCAGCCTGGCTGCTGGTTGGTGACTCTGCATATAGCAGAGGGTTGGAACCAGATGATCATTGTGGTCCTTTGCCACCCAGGCCATTCTATGATTCCTCCTGTGTATTCCACACTGCCCGGTTTGTGCCGATGACTGGTCCTGCTGCTTCCAGGTGGACGCATATGGTCCAGGCTGCTCCCCAGCCACGCAGCACTGCTGTGCAGTAATGCTCTCCTCTGCTCTGTTGGCAGGGAACTCGCTGCTGCTGCGTGTCCTGCCTGCCCTATATGAGAAGCAGCCACAGCCGATGGCGCACCGCCTGCCCGAGCTTCTGGCACTGATGGGCCACCTGCAGCCATCCGAGCAGCAGCACCTCCTGCGGCTGCTCCAGCTCATGGCACGGAGGAAAGAGCTCGGGGTAAGGCTGTGAGTGGACGAGCTGCTCGGTGCTGCACCTCTTTCTGGGGGGTTTATCTCTTTCAGATGGCTTGGTGAGCTCTGACTGCTGGTGGCTGTCTCAGCTGGAGTCCACAACAGAGCTTTCCTGTGGTTTGCCATAGAGTTTCATTAATTCCATTCTTTAATTCTATTCCAAATTCTCCATCCGGTCATAAAGAACATAAACGTTGTGGTCCAGCAGTCGTCGTTTTTATAAACTGGGACTGTCTACTCTACTATTTGGCTCTTCCTCTGTCAGTTGGATTGCAATTCCCATCATTGCACTTCTGTTAGAATTGTATGAACATATCAAGGAAAGCTAGAATAAGTTAGGAACCGATTAAGAGCGAGGTGAAGATTAATTAAGGCACTATGTGTCACGCTCTCAGAATGGCACAACATTCACAGCACATTTGAATAAGACAAAGCTTTGCTAATTTATTAAGTCTATAAAACCTTTCTAAAAGAAGAATCAGCAGTGGTTAATGCCTCCCTCCAAATAGCTGAGGAAGCTTTATCATAACGTGCTGTCACAGATGAAATAGAGCTGCCTTTGGAAGCAAGAGACCAAAGAACCCCATGTGGCCATGGAGGGGCTCTGCTGGAGCCAATGTGTCTGAGGCCACTGTGTGCCACTGCTGCGTCCTGGCTGGGGACACCGGGGCTGCTGCCCCACTGGGACATTGGTATCTGAGCCAAGAGATGCACAAGGGAGGATATGGAACCCAATGCCATGCTATGGGAAGTTGGTGGAAAGTCTCACCAGTCTGTTCTGAAATGCATTTATGCACATCCCTCAGTTTCCCTGACCCAGAGGTGTGTTAGTAGACATTTAGCAGCACAGGTATGAAAGAATCCTTTAGTAGGAAGTGGAACGTGCTCCGTCCTGCCTGTGAGATGTTTGAAGGTCTAAGCCCTTGGCCTCTTGAAAACTGTGTTGTTATAAGCAATGCCAGCTTGCCCGTGGCATTTTCTGTGCAGCAAGGAGCTAGCCTTTATTTTTAGCTCTGTGCCCACTCTTAACCTTGTCAGGTTGTTTAGTTCCTGGGGGACACAAAATATTTTTTTTACCAGTACTTTGATTTACTGTATTGTTAGGGATGACTAAGACCTATGCTGTTTTAATCCTGTAAGTATAGAACCTAAAGCAAGAGAAATGTTGGTGAGGGGGTTGAAGGTTTTTTTGGGCCTTTTTTTTCTTAACAATGGAGTATTTTCTTACTTATATATGCATAACTGTAATATTTCAAGGCTACAGCTTACCCTTCTTCCATATGTTGAGCTGAACTTCTGTTGACCTCAGCAAATAGCTATGTGCAGAGGTCAGTGAGGGTGAAAAGCTATTCCACTGAATCAAAGTCTCACGGTCTGCTTCTAGCCCTCCAATGTACAGCGCCTCTTTTTGTTGTATATATTCACCATTCACAAATACGTCCACAGCTTTCTTCTTTTTTTCTTTTTTTCTTTTTAAATAGGTGCTGAAAGAATGTATTCTGTGTCTGTTGGGGCTTGTGAGAGACCCCAACCATAGTGACATTATCCTAAACATACTGACAGAAGTATCTGGCTATGACCCAACGGCCTTGGCTGCGTTTCTTCCAGAGCTAAAAGAAATTGGTGAGAGTTTCCCACATTTGATTGGGCAAACAGCGAAGATCTTTGGGGCTGTTGGACTCGTTGATGAGGTAATTAGGAAACTAAAGGGATGGGCTGGTTGGTTCAGCACACGTGTTTTCTTGTTTGTCTGCTTCTTTTGTTAAACCTTATGCTAAATATTCTGGAGTAACCAGAGAGCATCCTACCAGAAATGTCTCCATGGTTTGTAAGGTGGCAGTATGTCTAGAATGTGGTATCATTATTACTAGAGTGTAGTCTCTTTATTACTGCTCCTAATTAACAGTGCATCTGTTCTCTGTGTGAATACGTTCTATTTCTATCATCTTTTTCGGAGTGGCTAAAGCTCCTAGTTGATAAATGCACACGGCTGTCGTTATCCCAGCAGCTTAGCTCAGATTGCAGTGTCTACAGTAAGAGAAATGAAAGGCAAAGAAAAGGAAAAAGAAATATTTTGCAGCCCCTTGGTATGATATTGAATTTTAAGTGCATATAGCCTTCAGGAATGTTGTAAGCATGTGATGAAATATGAACTTCCTAATATCATGTAATCCAGCTATTTTGGATTTGTAGCCAGAGTTAATTGAATACTTCTGACAAATGTCTGTATAATGGAAGTGCCCAGAGGCGGTGCTGGGCTGAACCTCATCTTGGGAACATCTTCATGTTAATTCAGCTTGGGGTTTGACCTTGTGGGAGCCCTGTGCTGTACAACGATGTACAGTGGCAAACTCCTAAAAGCTGTTTCATGACCTCTAGGACAGAGGTATGAATTTGCAGTGGGCTTCTTGCTTCCATCGTAAGTATGCAGTGCGGAGATGGAATGATGTTCACCAGAGCCACGTGTTGCAAACAGGCTCGGAGTGTGGTCAGCACTGCTGGGCAGCCTGGGCCCAGTGTCTGAACTATTGGGTGTCCCAGGGCACCACGCTGTCCTGGCTTATATCTGACATACCCTGATTTATAATGAGATTTGGGTTTCCATTCCCAGATACAAGCTTACTGTCTTTCCTTGCTAGCAATAGATGTTTTCCTTCTGCCTCAAATCAGTTCTATGAAGGCAAAACTAATGCTCTGAAATCACAGAGTTTTGGCTAAATAAGTCAGGCTTTTATGGCTGTGATAAAACTTGGCTGCCCAGGCAGAAAATGAGTAGTATGTCGTAAGTTGGACCATTTGTGGAGTGTGACACTGAAGCCTGCCACACAGTGACATGGATAATTAATTTCTGCGGAGCTGAATTCCACCAGCCCCTGGACTTTGTGATCCTTGTGCCAAATCAAGGGAGATTTTTCCCCACATAGGCTGGAGAACACAGTCCTGTGTATATAGACAGGGCTCAGTCCCTCTCTTCGAGGTTTTAAAGACTCCAAGAGCTGCAGTGGGCCATGTTTATTTCTGCATTCAGCAGAATATTTCATAGAATGGCCTGTGTTGAAAAGGACCACAGTGATCATTGAGTTTCAACCCCTTGTTATGTGCAGAGTCACTAACCACCAGACCAGGCTGCCCGGAAGAGTACGTCTCTCCTATTTTAATCCATTGCTTGGTGCAGTTGCACGTAGCTTCCCATGGCCAAACCTGCATGGGATAACTGTCTCTGGGCACTGCTGTGCAGATCAGGCACCTTAAAAGTAGGGAAAAAGCCTTTGAGACTGAATTCACTGATCTACTGAGCATCGCTCACTGCAGCACAGGCGCTCAGCCTGCAATTAGATAAGCAGAAACACATCTGGCATCACGAAAGCTGGACGAGCCTTAAAGGTTCAGCTGATAAAAATGAGTGCACCACAAGAAAGTATTGAAGTTCTACTCTGACTTAAGTGGAACTGTTGTGTTCCAGGCATCCCTGCTGCCAGCTAGCTTACGTAGGTCGGGTCCAGCAGGGTGTGTGAGCAGCAGAGCAGTCCCAGAGGGCTGTTCCCTAAGCCAGACACCATGGAAGTGCCTTTTGGAACTCCTCTGCTGCTCCCCTCATCCTGCCCCAGTGCTGGGGCTATGGACGTGAGCCCCCACCTGCAGCCCCTTTCTGGCCAAGCAAAGCGAGTGAGAAATGAACGGTAATGGTAGGGTTGGAATTTTATTTGTTGATATTTGATTTCACTGGGAGGCTCACTTGGCAAAAAGAAGTGGCAAGGATTGAGGGTTGGCCCTTTAGAGCATAGGCTGCAAACACAAGCAGAGGGTCCAGTGGGCGAAGCTGAAATCAGACCCTGTTCATTGGCTGTAAATTAGTGCAAAGCAAAACCCCACCTCAGGGCACAGCTGGGTATTTCAGATTCATTCCTCCAACAAGTGTGTGTTTTAAGCCAACTGGAAACTGGAGCTCCTTCTGCCTCCCTGTCATCTCTTTGGTAGTCTCCCCAGCCCAGATTTCAGGTACAGCACAGTGCTTGGCCACACCTCACCAAATGGCTTGGATCCTCACCTCCCAGCAGACAGAGTGCCAGAAAACGTGAGAGATATCTGCAATATCTGCAAGACACACAAAATCAGAAAACACCCGCAGCTCCCAACAACAACGAGTTCTGTCCAAATGGGCTTTCTGCTTTTTTTTTTTTTTTTTTTGCTTTTTTTTTTTTTGCTTTTTTCTTTTTTGGGATAAAAAATTGCGACGGAGATAATAACGGCTTTCATGTCGAGCTGTTTTGCCGTGACTCTGTTTTGTTTAACAGTTACACATGACATGGCTGGCGGGGTTTATTGTTCTTTCAGCTCGCTCCAGGCGAGCAGCAGCGTTGCAGCGGGCTGGAGGAGCTCCAGCTGGATCAAAGCGACACGGCAACGCTCAGAACTTCTCTTCCAGTTACGTCTGCTGCGCAGTTTGTTTAGGAAACAGAAATGTGTTTTAAATGTTAATTGAGCCCGTGTTTATCTCTAGGAGGGAGGAATGTCTTCTAAATAAGTTAGGGAATATTTACCCAACAGCCAGCCTCCTTTGAGCCATTGAGAAAAAGGCTCCGCCGCAGCTCCCAGCCCACCCCACAGTACCTGCACTGGTTCTGCATGGGGCTGAAGGGCTCTTCTGACTGCTGCACCGTTCCTCTGTGCCATGACACAGGGCAGCCATTTGCCTTTAGTTTGGAACAAGTTGACTTTTTTCACACAACACGTCTCTCACAGCTCTCAGGTGATGTCCTGCCAATGTCTCCCGTGTGCTTTTATGGGCCTGCTGCGCTTGGAAGCCAACCTTCAGTGGTGTTTTCTCTCCTGTTACATGATTCTAGAGGAATTTGGAGTTTCTTCTGAAATCCAAGGCAATACTGCTCTTGCCCTGCAGCGTAGGGAGGTTGCATGTGATGCGCTGCTTCCCCTCCTTACCTGCTAATGCTTGGTAAGATGAGAAGCCTTTATTTTCCTAAAGTGCCTTTGCATGCATTTTGGCACAGGTTCTAATAGCAAAGTTTCTCCCAGTTTCTGTAAGGATCTGCTGGGCTGGAAGGTGTTTGCTCCAACCCAAGCCCTGCTGTCCCACTGGAGGATCCAATATGAGCTGCTGAGCTACTGGCTTCTCCTTCTGCTGCTTCTGCCACTCAGGTGTTTTCAGCACATTGGAACCCAAACTGCTTAGGACAATTATAATAAAACACAGAAACCCCCCATGCATTTCTTTATCTTTAGGGCTTGTGTTTTAGTATGAGAATTTGCACATGTGCACACAAAAATAGTTGGAATTGGATTTGTGTGCACTTGCCAAGCAGAGATAAGGTATCTTTGTTAGAAAATATCTGTGCTTTTTTAGATTAGGATCTGAAACAGCCCCTTTCATCCTAGTTGGCAAGGAATGTGGTCCTGTGGGTAAATTGCTCCACAGAGCTTTGGCTACAAAGGGCATATCAGACTGCAGTGTGTGGCATGACTGATAGGGCTGCCAGGCAGAAGCTCACCACCAGTGGTGAGATCTTATGATGAAATCTCATGTTAAACTCCTCTTTGCTGCAGTGTTGGTCTCATCTAAGTGTTGCACTGCAGTGCAAGGAGAGCTGCTGTGATACACATATGTGATATACAGGATGCTTGAACTCCTCACCATCAGCCCACGTCTGAGGGGGCTGCAGTGGTACCCAGGACACTGCAGTGCTGAGCTTTGCTGGGATCACTGCTAAAGGCTGGTTCTGGGGGCAATGCTACATGCAGCAGTGGATCCAGAAGGGAAGTCGCAATCAGGAAACATATTTGTGCACTGGAAAAAGAGGTATTGGCTGCTGGCTGTGTGCTCATCACAGCTGGGGGCATGCATGGAGCTGGTTGTAACTGTCTGGTTGCTCTAGAGTGCCTGGAGCTGCAGAGGGCAACGTGGGCAAGGCAGTGACCTGGACACATGCCCATTCATGCAGTGGAGCCACAACAAAGACTCCAAGATGGAACCAGCCATGAACTGTGTGGCACAGCCCTGAGCACAGGGTCTGCTCCCCGCTGAGCTGGGGGCACATGAGCACAGCATGTGCCTGCATTTGGCCTCGAGGGGTACCACCCTTCCCTAATGACAGTGCTTTCATTAGCAGCATGCACACATGTCCATGTGTGCCCAACGTGCACACAACCCACCTTGCATGAGCAAACACTGCATTTGTTTGTTTAGAGTTGTTTCTTTTTATCTCCTTGTGTTGTCCAGGAGCAAGCCAGGAAGTGCCTGATGTATTTGGTGAACCAGCTGGCCAACATGGAGCACTCTTTTCACCACATCCTTTTGCTGGAAATTAAGAGTCTCACTGACACGTTCTCTGGCATCTTGGGCACCCAGAGCAGAGACATCTACCGCATGAGCAACAGCTTCACTGCCATAGCCAAGCTCCTGGTCAGGCAGCTGGAGAACAGCAGCTCAGCATCAGCCAGGTAGAGCCGGTGGGTGTGACAGGGCTGTGTGAGCCACTAGGAGCTCCTGGGAGCTGCCATGTTGCTATTTGCAAATTGATCTTGATTATCCCTTGTGTTTTGTTGTAGTTGATGCACATTCTGCTGTTGGATTGCATTGGTTATAGGTCTGTGTGCAAGCTTACCCTTACACATAATGGACAGCACCTCTGTCTGTAGAAACAACTTAAGGCTGTAGGGATGATCCCCAGGTGCCTGCAATGCCAGGTGCTTCTGCACATCACATGGCAGCAGCTGTGTCATTGGCACTGGAGAACAAAGAAGCTGTTCAAGTCTGAGCATTTCCAAAAGCACAGAAAGGAAGCCGTGTCCCACATCAGCAGACATGGGCAATCTGCAAGGCTTCCTTTCAAAATAAACCAGTGAAGTCAGGCTGTGCAACTATCGTTGGGTTTACTCTAGAAGATAACCACTGAGGCTGAGAAGAACAATGGCTGGCACAGCTCTGTGACATGGGTTTACTTAAAGAGCTCTGAGTAAATATCCTGAACTTGTACCCAACTGCTGTAGCAATCAGCTTCTCCAAATCTCTGTCCTAAGATTAAAGCATGGGGAGCAATGCTGTGGTTGTCGCAATAAGGATGTAGGTGTCACTTAGATAGCTGGTAGCAGTCACTTTTAATTAGGGAGAGACTTATCATTGGCATTGTGTACACTGACGTGGGTCAGGAGGGCACAAAGGGGATACTAATGCTGTGATATAAAACATAACAGATGTCAGAAAACTCATAACCATGAAGGACAGCCTTGGAGACAGACGTAGGGCCGGAGCCAAAACATGGAGGTCATCTGAGAAACAACTAATTGGTATCCTGGAGGGTTAGAAATGAGAGAGGAGAGGAGCCCTGCTGGAGCCACTCGTTTTGCAGGGCTGGGAGAAACACGCAAAGCACAAGGATTGTGCCTGCTGCCCAGGACTGGCCATTTGATTTGCAGTAGAAAAATGATGCTATTTGCTAATATGCTGTGGTTTTCCTATGCCTTGTTTAATGTTCTGCATCTATCATTTATCCAAAGCACAGGAAAAGGCTTTTGTTAAAGTGTTATTGTCCCATTTCTCTATAAAACACCCCTTAGTTAAGGACTTGCTTTGCTGAAAAGTAGAAGCTACTTGGTGTGTGCGTGTGTGGATGCAGATGCAAAATACTGCACTGTGTGTGGAGCTGCGGGAGGAGAGGGCAGGGCAGAGCTGTGTCTGCTGTGGAAGGAAATTAAAATACCATTTCAGGCCTATATCAAGCATAGCATCAGCTAACCCAGACAGGAGCAAGTACTGAGCAGCAAATTCAGGCTAAAATGAGGGACCTCCACTGATTTACAAAGAGCTGCTTCTGATTTGTGCTGATGTTCAGTGGGAACGACCCAGAGGCTGACATGGCAATCTGTGCTGGCTGCAGTGCTGCTGCCATTTCTGCTGCAGTGCTTCAAGGATCAGCAATCCAGAGCAGTTGTGTTGTGGAAGGAATATAAAAGTTTTAAAATGTGTGGCTGGATTGCAACCATTCCTTCCAGAATTGTATGTTTACATAAGAAGAAACTTATTTCTTTGGAATGACGGCTCACTTGGAGTTGTTTGACACTGGGAATTTTACATGCATTTAGCAGAGAGTGTAATTAAAACCATGTGATGCTCTACTGCAAGTTGTTCCATCTCAGAGGTGCTTTTGAAGAACACATACAGAGTCTTAACGGGCAGATCCAACCAACAAGTGTAGCACAGTCAATTAAAAGTAGGCAGGAAAAGGTAGGAAGAAAAATTAATGTTTGCAAGCCATCATTCTGGGTAAGGACTGGGGGGGTAAGAGATGGCAGCAGTGCTGCTCAGGTTAGCAGCAGCTGGAGGTACCTTTCCTTCCTTGAGCACATGGTGTCGTTTTAGCATTCATTTACTTTTCAGTTGCCTTTCATTTTCTGCAAGGTAATTGGTTTCTGGCAATATTTGGAAGCTCCTAATAGCTTCCTCCCCATGAGTGGAGGCAGGTCCTGAGCTGCAGCCTCTCCCTGCCTGCCCCATGCCATCCCACCATGCCTTGAAAGCTGTGCATTAATGCATCACAAGGACCTGTGCTCTATCCATCCACACTGCTTCCCAGCAGAGCTGCATCTGGAAGCCATCCCATCCCTCTGTGTTTTCAGTAATTTCTATTTGTGGGCACTCTTCTGCCCACTTGAAGCACAAGATGGGTGATGCTGATATTGGTGACAGTCCAGACAAACGCTCTTTAAATTAATATATCACTCTTGATTGCTGAGTTAGATGGCTTTCTAAAGTTCTCTAAAGAGAGCCTGACAGCAATGGAACAATGAGAAGCACAACAGCATTGAGGGTTTTGCAAGCAAGGTTCCTTGTGACCCATGATAGGTCTGTGCATCCTTTCCCTCTTGAAACCAGTCCGAGCTTTGGTGTAAGCTGATCCCACTCCAGCAACCTCAGCAATGTACCAAATGCCTTTTGCCAAGATTTCAAACAATAGTTTATTTTACTGTTGCTGCAAGGGGAGGCCGGCAGGAAGGGCTGCCAGCATCCCGTTGGGCACAGTGCAGGGGCTTTGCTGCACTCTTCTGAGGCGCTTTTGTCTTCCTGGGTGCTGAGCTGGTATGTGTGAGAGAGCAAGTGGTTGCTGGAGGTCCTGGTATCAGCCAGGTCAGTGCTAAGGTGGGGTGCAAGGTGTGGTGATGAGCTCTGTATTTATTAACATATTGCTTTCTTGATGTCTTTCTTTAGCGGATGCGTTCTCTTGTGTTTCCTTTGCAAAGCCATCAGGGCTCAACTGGAGAATGCTGGAAAAGAATCATAGAATCATTTGTGAATCATGGAATCACAGAATGGCCTGGGATGAAAAGGACCACAATGATCATCTGGTTCCAACCCTCTGCTATGTGCAGGGTCACCAACCAGCAACCCAGGCTGCCCAGAGCCACATCCAGCCTGGCCTTGAATGCCTGCAGGGATGGGGCATCCACAGCCTCCTTGGGCAACCTGTTCCAGTGCCTCACCACCCTCTGGGTGAAAAACTTCCTCCTAATATCCAACCTAAACCTCCCCTGTCTCAGTTGAAGATCATTTCCTCCTGTCCTGTCACTAGAAGAAAGGTGCTGGTATGAAAGTCCACTCTTACTTCCAGCCACCATCAAGGTTTGCTGGCTTGGCTCCATCATTCACAAAGCCATCAGCTCATCCATCCCCACTCGGGGCTTTATATACACACATGTATGTGCAAAAAGCTTGCCTTAGCACTCATCAGAGCAATGTTGAGAGAGCTGCTGGGCTGGCATCTTTCAAATGGACGAAATCTTAGAGTCATAGAATGTGTTGAGTTGGAAGGGACCTTACAAAGTCATCTAATCCAACTCCCAATCCTGTCCCACGTCTCCAGAAGGATTTCTTAGCAAAGGTCATACTACAGTTCCTTATTAGAATACTTCTTTCAGAAACGCTCTGCAGTGTTAATCTGTTGTTGCCTGAATTAAAAACCAAACAGGACAAAACTTGCTGAGTCCCCCGAGAGGAATCCTGAGCTGCCTTTATCGAGACAAACAGCACGCTCTGTGATGCAGTGCTCGCAGTTGTTTTCTTCAAATGTGCTTTCTTTCCACAACTGCTGATTTGCAGTGTTTGAGACTTGTTAAGGGGCTTCCCAGCTGTGAGCACGACTTGCTGAGATGCAATTGCTTTGAGGACGGTGTGTTAAAATCCTTGTTTGTGGCTTTTCTATACCCGTGTTTCGCGGATTGCGCCACTGCAATGTTTGCTCCTAAGGTGGAGAAGGAAGCCAAGGGGACCAGAAGCAACACCAGCTTGTTTCAGAACTCCGGGTGGAATTATTGAGAACTTCTCCTGATCCCATTTCTTTCCATGTGTTGAGTTCCAAAACATGTTTTTTCTTACTCAGAGTACATTAAGTTAGTACCAACTGCATGTGCTTTTGTCAAATTGTTAAAACCACAGCCCTCTCTAAACCCTGCAATTAGCTCTACTTTTGGTTTATGAAAATAATGTAAGAAGTCACTGTTTAGCAAGCTTGGAGGGATGGTTTAAGTTCAGCTGAAAAACTTTTCCCAGTGGGACTATCAGGGAAAGAGGTTTTCTGCTTGTGCAGATACAGCACATGCAGTTTCTAATCCAACGTTGTCAGAGATGTTCAGTATTTCTGATCCATCTGACAGAGATGTTGATCTGGAAGATGTTTCTGAGAATGATTAATCAACCTCTACATTAATCTCTGCTGAAACAGAATTATTTCCCCAGGCACATGACGTGGGTCAGCGGTGGAAATGCAGAATCAGCATCATGAGGAGCAAAGTGTGCTGGAGCTAAATCTCTGCTTTCTGCTTCCCCAGGACAGAAAATGATACAGACACGGTATCCCCTGTGCCACTGGGCAATTTAAAATCTGTTGTGAATGGAAATGAAGAAGATGAAAAACTTCAAGAGAAAATACAGGCTTTTGAAGAAAAAATAAATATTGACACCAGTACCCCTGGCTCAGTGAGAAGATACAGCTTAGGCCAGGTTTCTAAAGAAGAAAGGAAGGATATGAGATTTAACAGGTATGATTCTATTAAATGCACAAGTGGTTTTCAGGAATATCAATTTCGTAATGAAACGTTATCCAAATATTGAGAAATGGTTCTGTGATACCTCTGGGCATTGTAAGGAGTTTGAACCAACTTCGTATCCATGAATTTAAAGGTTGGCAAAAAAATTCCAAGTTATTTATTGAATCTGTTCTGCACTCTGAAACAGCAGGGAGGATGGAAAATGTTCGCAGATGACTGTGGAAAGGAAGATACGGACATGCATCAGCTCTGCGCCTGCTTCCAGGCACTTCCCTTCCAGCCTCCTGTTCTAATGGAGACCTTTGTTCTGTGCTGAGTGTAGGTGTGGGTAACGCAGAGCTGCAGGCTGAGTCGTGGTGCAGTTGAATGGCTGTTGGATGGCATCTTTATGACGTGATCAATAAAGCGTACGCTGCAGGGCTGGGGCTATAAGTGTCTCACAGATAGGATGATTGGGTCCTTCTATGTCATGCAGATGTTGTGATATATGTTTAGGACAAAGTTTCATTTGCTTATTAAAACTGGCTTGCATTTGCTTTTGAAATGCGTGTTTGTGGAAGGTATTTCCCTTGGTTAAGCTAGCCTTGTACTCAACTCTCAGAGCTGGCTGCACAGTGCTAACTCTGAAGAGCAAATTTCCAAATGAGTCCTTTCTCACTGCTCACCACACTGTGCTCTGCCATACCTCCATTCCAAAGCACTTTTCCCTAATTGCATTCCAGGTCCAAGAGCCTGGCTTTGCATGCAGTCCGCATGAAGGGGGTGAACACAGACAGCGGGCGAGACGAGGAGAATGGGGATGTAACTGCTGGGATCTCCTTCACCGAGATCTACAACAGCCAAGAAAATGACAAGTTGCCTTTCAGTGTCGATGCTGAAGAAATGCAACTGGGAAATTCCTTGGTTTCACACCAGAGTATCGATTGCACAGAATCAGAAGGTTCTCCAGCACCTGCTGGAGGAGAGGCCCAGGAAGGAAGCATGGTGCTGGGGAAGGATCCTGCGGAGTGCCACGACAAGCTCTACCTGCACTTGAAGGAAAACCTGGGTAAAGTGAAAGCATACGTCATGGAGATGGGGAGGAGGATTCCTGTCCCTGACCATTGTGTTATTGAAGGTAAGAGGTCTGAGCCTTTCTGGTTACAGCAGCTTTAACACAGGTGTTATTGCAGGACCTGGGCAAATGGGCAGCAAATGCAACAGGAGCAGGGCTGCACTGGAACAGGTTGCCCAGAGAGGTTGTGGATGTTCCAACCCTGGAAGCACGCAAGGCCAGGCTGGATGGGGCTGGGAGCAACCTGGTCTACTGAGAGGCATCCCTATAGCGGGGGTCAGAACTCTGTGATCTAAAAGGTCCCTTCCAACCCAAACCATTCTATGATCCAGTGAGAAGCACACACCTGAACAAGCTTATGGGCTGTGACAACACAAGCTGCAGAGCTGGGCCACCACGTTCCTCAAAAAATGCTGCTTGAAAGCGACTGCATAAGGTCCTGGTGCTCCAGTTTAGGCTGGATCCTACTTCACCACACCCCTTTAATGATTCCTGCTTTCATCAAGGGAGGATATTTGTCTTGAAGTGTGAGAGAGCTGCTTTTGTGAGGCCCATGGAGGTGGGGCTGGATTGCAGTGTGCTGCCAAACACATCCTTGATGCTCCTTGAAGGAAAATGGTGGAGGTTGGGCTGTAAGCCTCCTGCTCGCACTGAGCAGCTGTTGGTTACTGGGACACAAGGAGATGTGTGCATCAAACCACCTGCTGCTGCCTGTGAGTACTTTGCATTCCAGCCCTTCGTGGCTTGTGTTGATTACAGAGAGTAACTCAAATTAATTTCAAGTCTCTTACATCAAACCAGATTTTAATTTCCATCAGATATCTCTCTGCCTGTTTGCTTACTTTTTTATGGTCAGTGAGTTAACAAGTCTCCACTCATAAAAGAGACATAACTATTTATTAAAAAAGCTCATATTTCTGCAGGAATTTCTAAAGAAGGACAAAAATGTCAGGTCTGCTATTTGAAATTGTTATTATTATTGATGAAACTTTTGTTTCATAGAGTCACAATGGAAACATGTGAGGGAGCAATCTGGCTGGAAGTGCTGCAATCTTGTGTTAATCAATATTTTTAAATACATTGCTCCATTTGCTTTCTGAAGTACCTATTATGATATGTTCTGAGCATGTCACTATTTCAAAATTCATTCCAACTATTGTAATTTCCTGGAAATCCACATCTAGCATTCTTGGGGAAATTCCTTGAGCAGGGGCACATGTGCAGAACAGGAGATTTATGTGACTCATTCCAAATACGCTCAAAGAAATGTCTGCCTCCTTACACGGGGGACAGCTTTGTTCATATTTCAGATATTACACAAACCACTCCATCAAAAACCTGGCAGCTGATGGGCTTATACGATCCCTGCACACTATAAAGGCTCATTCAAACTTACCTGCTTCACTTTCTAAGTAAAACGTTTAGAAAATATTAGCATGTTTCTAAACGCGCACAGTCGGCCATGTGGGAACTTGTTGAATTGGAAATGTAGGATATCAAAGAGAGAATGCACACTATAGGCAGTTCAGAACAGTCATAATTAACAACAGCCCAAGTGCTGTTCACTTCAGCAGGATTCAGAACCATGCTTGTGCTTCTAGTGCAGGAGGTGTCCAAGCTGTCTGCTGAGTTCTTCAGCTCTCAGCCTGGATGCCATCCTCCAAAGCATTGCCTGGGCATGCTGCCTTGGGCAGGAGACACTTGTGTGCTTTTGGAAAGGCACAGAATTGGTGTTTGGAGCCCCTGCCAGGTATGGGACACCAGTACCAAGGGCATCGCTTCCAAGAGTTGGGAGATATTGAAGATTTTCCAGATGTGGTGCAACTGAATGTTCTCTGTGGGCTGGAAAGCAAACGGAGCAAAGAATTATGAAGAAATACAGATATGTCATGATGACGTCGTTAAGTGATTGTCTACACTGATTGCAGTCTGAATCCTGAATGACAAAGCAGACCTGTGGGAGGAGTGTGAGGATCATCAGAGCCCCTAAATGCAGGAGACTGAACTGACCTGGGACTGCATGGTCCAGAAAGAGCCAGCTGGCAGGGCTCTGTAAATGAGAGATGACAGAAGATTCGCTGGGAGTGGTGGCTCACTGTCTGTCCTGTTATGCATATGGGAGAAGATGTAATGAAATTGTCAGGAAGCAAACTCAACACATGCAAAATAGGAGCCTCTCACCACGTAATTAGCCGCATGTAATTTCATGGCAGAACTGATTGCTGCAGTGCATTAATTATACTGAAAATTATACTGTACCTGCTTTCACAAGTGATTAGGTAAATTCCAGGCTGAGAGCCTTACAGCCAGGCAAATATCTGCCTTAAAAGAGCAGAGACCAGGGAGACCCAATGCATCATCCAGTTCTTGGGCACTGAAGCTGAATTCAATGAACAGCATCTCAGCCCCTCAGTATCATGCTCTGCTCCTGGTCCCGTGATGCTCTGCCATGGGCACACATGTTCTGTGGCTTAGAGACAGAGTGCTGATAAAGGAGGAGGTGGCAGAGAAGCAGGTTGCAGCTGTCCTGAATCTGGTTGTTGTTAAGCACTCCGTTGTGCCGAGGGGTAATTGGTACCATACAGTGGAGGTGATGGAAAAGCTCACAGCTCCCCTGCAGCGCTCACCTCCGCCGCAGCCCGGTGCTTCTGCACTGATTGGAAGCAGCTGTGGCCCTGGTGGGGCCGTGGAGCTTTGGGTGCTGCCAGGGCTCTCCTCTGCTGTGCCAGGGATATACCAGTGGGGATTTTATCCCACAGAGCTGCTATGAGTGCTTGGATTTGACCCAAAGGCACAGGATGGTCCTTGTGCTCACGGGATCTGCAGAGATGTCCCCAGGGCAGGGGGCAGTTCAGCAGGAAGGTGGATGTGCTCATGGCCACATGGACCTCTCCAGACACCATTTATCTGGAGGTAGCAGCCTCCCACTGCGGTTTGCTATTCTATACTGCAGAAGCCAGGGGCCATGGCCATAGGAGTGGCACCATCTTGGCCTCATGCAGAGGTGAGCAGCCCTCGGTGCTGGTGCTGAGCAGAGGGACACCCTCCCAGGTGCATCGTAACCCCGGCAGTGAAGGGCAAAGGAAGGCAGGCTAGGTTAGGTTAGGAAGGCAGAGAACAGTAATGAAGTTGAGCCAATCTGTGTGCTCCCAAACATGGCCTTTTCCACTCAGATTTGAGCTCTGTTCTGATGGTGCTGAAGGGGCCGCCCAGTGCCCGTCAGCATCATGCCATCTGTGTGACAACATGCGTGCCCTGCACTGAGCCATGTGCATGCATGGCTGGTGGTGCTCCAGGAGGTGATCATTTCCTGAAGCTGACTGCTCCAATCGTTACCCTTTTCTCCTACAGTTATTCTCTGCATCCCTATCTATAACCCAAACTGAAGGGAAACTGAGGAAATGGTTGAAAATTGAGGCCGTTATAAAAGTCATATTCATTTCCTCTTCTCCAGCTCTGTGTCTCTCGGTGGGTTTGATTCCAGATGGGAAGCTGATAAGCATACCTCCTCTCCTATTAGCAGGCTTCACTTAATAGTACAAGATTACCACTGTAACTCAAATAATGCATGGATTGTTCCCAGGCAGTGGGTTACCTACGTGTACCTAGAAAGCTGGAGCAGCTCTGCTGACACACACTTGTGCTCACATTCATTAACCTGGGCACTGTGTGCACCAGAGCCATCCCCAGGCATGGCAGTGCCCAGCTAGGGGCAGCTATACCTCTGGTATGCGTCTGACTTTCATATTCTTTCTACTTACTTTCAGATACCATGAGAAGCTGTGTAGCAAAGCTGTTCTTCAGCTGTCCCCTGAAGGGCCACTACTGCCTCTACAGCAAATCCAGCTTCACGCTGCTCAGTCCTCAGCCTCCACTGTGGATCCACATCATGTTCCTCTTCCAGCAGGTGTGTGCAGGGCAATGGTGGGGCACATCTCTGATGTTGTGCTTGGAACAATGTTTTAGGGGTTAATCTGTCGGAATGCACTCCTAACCAGCTGGGTGAGCTTTTGTGACTTGAGTGATTGCTCACCTCTGAGGTTACATCATGGCAGATTGAGGTGGTTTTGCAGTTTGTAAGGATTTCTCTTAATTAGTACGCTGTTCAAGATGAACTTATTGTAAAACAACTGGGTCCTAAATTGTTTTTTAACCTAAATAGATTTGATCATTGTCATTCACCCTACCCTACTGCACCCTTCGAAATGCAAAGGGTTTATCCAGAATGTGGAGCTGATACACAGTGAGTTATGCTGTGAAGTTGGCAGGTCAGGTCACTCCTCCCTCTGTTCCTAGAAATGAGTATAGAAATGGTTGGAAAAAACAATAATGCAGTATGGCTGTGATGCCTAGGTCACAATTTCTGCAAATTTCCACACTGGTCACCGTGTTTCTGTTCACTGATTGTTGCTCACACTATGTTCTCTTGGACTCCGCAGCAGTAGAAGCAAGAAATACTTTTTCTCTATGGTCTCCAGAGCAGACCCTCATTTCAAGGCTCTGCTTTTTATTGAATTTCAGAAATTTTAATGGGTAGCTGTCTCGTGTTTCAAACATCTCAGATGGAAGTTGTGAAATTCATGTACTGCTGTTTTCTTGGCTGGGCAGCGCTCGGTCAGAAGGAAGGCAGCACATTTCAGTGCAGAGCTGATTGTCAGACAGAAGAGTGATAATTAACAAGAGGAAGAAAATGAGAATATGGGTACCTGACACAGGAGGTGCTCTTGGATTCGGTCATTAAAATCATGCTGTACCACCATAAGACTCGGGGTTGGTTTCCCCCATTGGTGTGCAGCACCCAGCACTCCCCCTCAGTTGGTCTAAGCCCCAGCTAACAGGCTGCAGGCTCCTCATGCCCGGCAGCAGCCCCAGGCACTTTGTTTCTCAGCTCTAATTCAGGCAGAGCAATCCAGCTGGGTTGCACGTGTTGTGCAATCCAGCATTAGAAGTACGGAACATTGGATTTGCTTGTGTGCTCTTAACTTGGCTCCAGCATGCAAATGCATTTTCTATTTACAAGATCATGTTGTAGATATAGTACAGGAATAATGCTAAGCTCTCTCAGCCACTCTTTTAATATTGGCTTTGTATGCAGTTCATATGGTGAAGAACCTACCAGCACTGCAACAGTAGAGTATTTCAAGGCAGTTGGTTGCATCCCAGACCACTGGGACAGGAGGTCTTGGAGGTGACAGCCCTTTCAGCTCAGTGCAAAGCCCCAGGAGCAAGTGAAACCTGTGGGCATTCATCTAACATTGTGCATGTACATCCATCATCACTCCTGAAAGAGAAATGAACTAGTTGCTTTCATACCACGGCTGCCATGGTATGAAAAGGAACAAGATGCTCTTGGTTAATGGCTGAGCCAAAAATGCTCCAAATGCACTTTCCAACATTTTTTTTTCAGAGCCTGTTTGCTGAACCTTTGTCAATGCAGAGTAGTTCAGTGCAAGTCCTCAAGGCCCTATGGGAGAAGACACAGCTCAAGGGGACACACAGTTTTGAAACTGCCATGATCCAGTCTACATTCCCACACCAAAAGGTAAGTATGCTTTTCCTCTGAGAGAAAAAAAAAAAAAAGCTTTTAAAATAGCTGTAACGAGTGTTTGCTGTGCTCCCATTGTGAAAAACAAGCCCTTTTCCCTTCCTTCTTCCCTTCCCATCCATCAGAAGTTCTGCAGATTAGGAAGTCCAGGGAGGTGGTGGAGTCAAGGGACGTATAGATGTTGTACCGAGGGACATGGTTTAGTGGGAAATATTGTGATGGATGGTGAATGGTTGGACTGCATGATCTTAGAGCTCTTTTCCAGCCTCGGTCATCCTATGATTCTAAGTCTGCTTCTGAGTCACGCAGCCGCTGGGAAATTTGCCTCCTTAAACACAGACTTGACTGTTACGAAGATGATCATTTGCACACTCACCATTGCTTGCCCCCACCAGTTAAAAAGATTACTCTTTCAAAGCTGTTTACTGTCTCCAGGATTTCAGAGAATGCCATTTCAAAGCTGTTAATCGGGCTTCTTGGAAAAGGACGCTATAGGATTGTGAAACAAATATCTGCTCATCCCCGAACATCTCCATCTAGCGAAATGGGATGAAATGCACTGTCAAACACGGTTTTAAAACAGTCTCTCAGGACATTGGAGGCATAAACATGTTTGGCTGGATAAGATTAATTTACAAAAGTTGTGGGCAGTTTAAAAGCAGGAGTTTTATTAGAGACAGCTTCTGAACCCCCAAGCTTGCATTGGACAGAGCAGGGAGCTGCTGCCGCAGTGTGAGAGCAGTGGGTCACAGCTTATGGACAACTGGACATAGGCTCAGCAGAGTCCCCATCCAGCCTGTTATCTGCATGGAAATCCCAGCTAGAGTCATACAGAGGCATTAGGGATGTCTCTGTTTGCACAGTGCCATTTAACTTGGATCCTTGTCATTGGTCAGGTCAGAACTGGTGGAGCACAGAAGGGTTTGGGGTGAATAAAGGGTTTGGAAAAGAGCGTGCTTTCATGAGGCTTAGATATAGTGCCCTGTGTGTTCCCATTCTGAAAAATGCCTTGAAATGTCATCAGTCCCCAGAGCGCTGGTTGCACAATCCTGCTGCTGTCAGAGAGGCATTCAGCCTGTTTGGGGAACTCCTGGCACTGCCCAACAGGAAGAGCATCTCCCAGTTCCTGAAGTAGTGGGGCTGAAAAATGAGATGCTGATCATTTGTGACGGAATGGATGGGCAGAGGGAGCTCCAGGAGATGCTGGTTATGGGAAGAGCTCCGGAGGCCAAGGACTGTTGGACTGATGTGATGCACCTGAGAGGGGAATGGCTTCGGCGGTGCTCCCCGCAGCGTGCTGCTGCAACTACTTCCTCCATTTTTGTTTTGCATGTAATGTAGAATCTGAATTTGGGTTCCGTGATGTTTCTGTTGAGCAACTGTGTGAAGTTTGATGGAGCTCTCATGGACGGGGACCTGGGCCTGCTGGGTGGAAGGAGGGTTCCTTTACCTTTACCTGCCAAAACCTGATGGGAACACTCATGGTGTGACCCAGCCATCGCTCTGCCCAGCAGGCTTCCCAAAAACCTAATGCTTTGGTGTCCAAAGTCTTCCTGTCACCAATGGACTCCAAAATAGCGAATGATTTGACAAAACAATTGCTGCTATTAATCCCACTCCTCTTCTAATAGGACAGAAAGCAGATTTCTGGATGCTTTCATTTAAAATGTTTTGAAATCTCTTGATGACGTTTGGAATACGCTGAGAATGAACACCATGTTCTCTACCCAAGTCTACCCACCCCGTGTTACAGCACTGTCCGAATGGCTGTGCCAGAACTGGGGATGCTGATGATGATGTGGGAGCATGCAGGGAACACTGCAGGCTGGCAGCCAGCAGGCACCCAGCAAAGCCAATGCTGTGACCTCTGCTCCACTATAAATCAATGCAGATGTTTCCTTGATGCGTATTCGAAAGAGTGTTGCAAACCAGCAGGAAAAGCTATTGCACCAGTGATTTATCCCAAAGTAAATTCTGAGCAGTATTTCCAGCTTCACCTCACTGTCGGAATTCAGAACTGGGCCAACCAGTGCGTGCAAGGAATTGCAGCAGATGCCTTGCAGTGAGAATGCCCGTATTGCTGGGCAGTGCTGTCCCAAAAGGCAAATGGACAACGGGATCGTGCCACAAAAAATATTGATTCAACACAGCTCAAAACGTGCCGGGAGTAAAGTGCTTCCAGATGTGCATCCCTACAGATCTCCATTCCGTTGCCTCACTGCTCTCTACCCAGGAGTACGAAGGCTGTGCTGGTTGCAGCTGTGCAGAGTGTGTTGTGTTGCATCGTGGTGTGTCAGAGCAGACATTTGGTTACCTCTGAGTGCCTCTTGCTGAGCAGCGTTGCAGGAGAATAGTTCACATTTTTAAGCCACTGTTGGCTCTGTCCTTCTCTGCTCTTTGTCTGCCTTCTCCCTCTGTGCAGCAGAATGAGGTGCTGCGTTCTCACAGTGCGGTCACTGACATTTCCCAGATGATGGAGGGCAGGATGAGATGCATCTCTCCTCTCCAGTGAGTCATTTTCCCCATGCTTCATCTCCCATAATCAGCTCCTTGTTTTGGCATACAAGGAATACAGAGTGAAAAAGGACAATGGCTGCCTCAGTATTTCCCCAACATTTGCCTTTCACATGGCTCATTGAAGATGTTGGAAGGTTTCCCTCAGGATCCCAGGCTTGTTGTTCAGCTCCATCCTCACAGTGCCCTGCACAGACCCACTGGGAGCAGTGCCCCATGCACTTTGTCCACCTCACAGCCCCCAGGTGGGTGGGAGGATGGTAGGGGAGGCTGTGCACCTCTCCTATTGCACAGCACAGCAGCCAGACACGCTCCTGAGCTGCATGCAGTTCCTCTTCAGGGGGCAGTAAGCACCTCAGCAATGCAGACAGAGCAATGCAACCACATTGTGCTGTGATATGCAGTGCCCTGGGGCAGGGCACACAGCCCTTCCTGCCCCAGCAGATAGAAAAGGTGAGAATAGCACAGCTCCCCTTTGCTCAGTGGGGTGAGCCCATATCCCTGGCAGCACAGGGTTTTGTTCCCATCTATTGCATGAATTCTTGTTTTCTTTGGGCTGTGCTGCAGACTGGTGATGCTCCTGAGGAAACAAGCAGGAATGTTTTCTGAGCCTTCCCGCCTGCTCCTTCTGCACAGAGAGCATTGTGGTGGTTGTTATCTGACATCCATTTAAATGTGAGGTCATCATCTTTATAAAAATTAAATGGTGGGGTTTAAACGACAACAAATTACACCATGTTTTAATGGCCTCAGACAGAGCATCTCCTGGCTCCTTCTGGAGCTGCAGCTGAGATTTCTGCAGGCCTTTCACAGAGTCAGGCATCACCTTGGCTTTTTGGCCCAGCCCTCCCTTTGCTGCCTGCTCTCAGTGGAAGGATAGCATCACGTGTACCTGGATGTGTTTTGTGCAGGATAAATCCATCCTGTTGTTGCTTCATTTCTGGAAACATTCACATTGACATTTTAAAACGTTATTATTATAGTGCTTCTTGTATGGGGCGTGGGTTCAGAACTTTCTTCCTTATAAACAACAACAACAACAAAAAGAGAACAGAAAAAGGGAAAGAGCAGCCGCTCCCTCTGGCTGCACTGGGAACCCATGGACAGATCTGACCTGCTGTCAGCCAGGAGGTCCCCAGCATGTGGAACCACTGCCCTGGGGGTCCTGGAGAACACTGAGGGCTGGAGGAAAGGAGGGGCTCAGCTGTGGGCTCTGGTGGAAGGGAGGTGGAAAGCACTCAGCCCCACGATTTGCTTCTAGACAGCTGTTGCAGTGGGTGCTGCCAATGGCAGAGAGAGATGTCCTGCTCAGCAATTTACCTGGGCAGGCTGTTTTTCAGCATGAGACCAGTGAGAGAGGGCACTTGTCAGCTCCTGCTGTGATGCAGGGTCCTGAAGCATAAGGGGGTTTGGTTTCTCTTCCTTATTGGCCCAGGATCTGGACCACGTGCAGATGCACCTGGAAGAAGTGAGGTTCTTTGATTTATTTGGCTACAGCGAGGAAGCGGGAGCCTGGCAGTGCTTCATGTGCAACAACCCTGAGAAGGCAACAGGTGAGTGCTCTGCTGGCGGGCTGCAGCCAGGGGTGCATAGCAGTGTGGTTCTGCACTGTGCAGGAGTGCTGGTGGTGGTGGTGGTTGTGCAAAAGCAAAGCTAGCTTTCCAGAGTAGCAGAGATGCTGTCTGTTTCCATTGGAACTCTCCATGAAACTCATCTCAGCGTTCCTGGTGAGATTTGGAATGTAAACCCACAGCTGTGCATGATTGCTAATGTGTGGGGAGGGGTCTGTGCCCATCCTGCAGCACACAGATAATGGGGCTGCCTCTGCCTGGCTGCATCCCATATGCCATCCCTTAGGGGCCATCAGCACTGATATTGCACCTGACCTCTGTCCTCTGTCAGGGCATCCCAGGGAGGTTGTCCAGGGACTCCACTTCCTTTAACATCATTGTGTCTGTAGGGCACATCTTCAGAGCAAGGCAGCACTTAGGAACAGCCTTGATACTTCAACTACGTTAGAAAATAAGGTGAGGAGAAAATGAACTTCGTCCCAGGTAAAAGATTCTGGTTCAGGATGGCTTTTTCTTGGACAATTTTGCCACAAGTTGACTGCATGCACAATTCTGGCTGAGAACTATGAATAATTTGGCCGAGCATTTGAATAGCTTGCTGATTCAGCTATCTGCTTGAGCAGCTGCCCTCATTCCATGGGGCATTTCCCACTCTTCCTCCTTCTGTAGCTCTCATATGGGACTCATCTACTGCAGGAGAAGTCATGCTCTGAGCTGTAAGTCAGTCCAGTGGCCTTACTGTGCTTTGTCCATCACACCAGAATGAGATGGATGTCAAGCCATGAGGAAAATGAGCCCATCTTGTTTAAAACACCAAATCTTATTGGAGCTCGCTCCTCAGTTTTTAATGCCCTGAGAAGTCCAAGTGAATGAAACTGCTTAGTGGTAATACAGCTCAGATGCACGAGAGGGAGGAAGATAGTGCTTAGTGGATGAAAACCTGCAGGTAAACGTTCCTGAAATGGGGGTGTGGAGCTATGGGAAGAGTGGTGCCAGAGTGGGAGACACTCGGGGCTCATTGGGGGGGTTATAAGGCAGAAGAAAGGGCTCCAAGGTCTCCTGGAGTGGGAGAGAAA
The DNA here is from genome assembly GCF_019232065.1 of Centrocercus urophasianus. Taxonomy (NCBI): domain Eukaryota; kingdom Metazoa; phylum Chordata; class Aves; order Galliformes; family Phasianidae; genus Centrocercus; species Centrocercus urophasianus. The sequence continues at coordinate 1,156,801 of NW_024884744.1, read as the reverse complement.
TGTAAAGGCTGCGACACATCTTTTATCCTGTTCCACAGTGGGACAGAGCCTTTGGAAATCCCAAGTACTTTTGAAAGACAAGAAAGTCATTCCTCCCTCTCAGCAATGCTGTTTAGCAACCCGGTCCTTCAAGAAGGAATTCAGAAGCAAATTCTTTTTCCATTATTTTCATTTGTTTTCTGCTAATGTTGGGTTTTTGTGACATTTTTTTGATACCGTGTTGCAAGATGCCATTTATCCTGGGGACTTAGGGAAGGATTATGCCCTGAAGCCTGGATCTTGCTGTGCTCTGTGGTGCTGTTTGCAGATGCAGTTGTGCTTCAGCAATGCAGTGGATGAACCCAACGCAGCAATCAGCGCAGAGAAAGTTTGACCATTTCACATGCATTCTTCTCACTTGAAAGCATTACTTAGACAACCACACTCTTCCAGAAGTGCTGCTAAATCATCCTGAGTTGTTTTGCTCCTGCTCCCCCTGAGCCAAGGAGGGAGAGAGCATTCCTGTAAGCCCGACTCATCTGCCCACATCCACGCACGCTGGTTCTGCTGCTGGTCCCAGAGCTGGGAAGACCAAACTGCACCATTTTCTATTTTTGTTTTTTTTACAACAATAACCATTCAAGTGTGGATGTAAGGCTTTAGAAGCGTTAGTCAGCACTGCGTGCCTCTCATTGGGAAAAGCTGGCTTTTAGGAGCTGCGTTTCAACATAACCTCCCGCGCTGACAGTTGGCTCGCAAGCCTTTGCACACCAAAAATTCAGTAAAACCACTTGATAGCCTGCGAGGGAATTGCAGTGCATGCCTTGTTCTGGAAGCTTACAAAGAAATCGCAGTAATCCCCGTGGGCTGCAGAGGAGACATGGTGCCCATGGGCAATGATTCGGGTAAAACGGAGGGCTTTTTATGAATTCCTCCTTCAAAAAGCAATTCGCTCAGAAGAGCCCACGCCGTGTTAACTTGGGGATGCATTTATCTTTTGCTAGCAGTGGTGATTATCTGGTGAACCGAAATATCCCCGCTGTAATGCTTGCTTGAAAATCATAAAAAGTGGCATTCAGCAACGTGTCCTTTCCAGGTTTTCAACAGAACCAAATGCGATGATTAATGAAGGAGAGCCAATCCATATTCCCTTAGGTTAATTGCCTGCCACCCACACATTCCATTCTTTCAAGTTAAGAGGGGCTTATTATCATTGAGATCATTCATGATGGGACTGAATTTTTGTGGATGGCTTCGTCTCATCGAACAGAAGATTTAATGCTTTGCTTTTTTCTTGAGTTCATCTTGGAAGGGTGTCAGGTTTTGTTTTGTTTTTGTTACTTTTGTTCAGTACCCAAACAACTCAGAGCTTGGCGCATTGTAATTCTGCAAAGAAAACAAGATACAGGCAATACAAAATAATTCCAGCTTACATCATGGTGGACACTTACATCAGTGGGAATTATTTGGGGTTGAATTGATTTTGGAGTTAGTCTTCCTCCACTGCAATTGTTTAAAAAGCAACGGATATTATGTAGGAAAAAAAACATCGTTTTTATTTTTAGGGTACTATTTAGTATAGACCCGGTCCAATAATGCTTACGTGGAGAAAATCTCTCCCCTTTGATCAGTATCACACCAGCATCATTCTCTAAAGATGCCTAAATCTGCTCTTTAAAAGTAAGTGAAGGACAACTCAGGAGTTGTTGCTTAGGTAAATCGACCTCCTGCTAAAATGTGGGATTATTTCTGCCTTGTTGCTGAGCTCTGGATCTCAAGGTGCCCTTCCCTGTTCTGAGGAAAATTGCTCTGTGTAGACTTTATCACGTCACATCTAGATCTGTGCTTGAGGAACTGGAGAGAATGCACTTCCTCAGTTTCCCATGACATGAATGGTCGGATAGCAGATCAGCCATTTTTGTATCGTTCTGGAGCCTTCTCAGTTTGCCTAGAGCTGAGCAAATCAAAACTGGACACAATATTCTGGTGATTAGTATGTGTATAAAGTGCACATTCCACCTGCCAGCCGATTGCACTTTTTTGATCCTTCTAACTGCATTAAAAATGCGGATGCTTCTTCCACATAACGATGCTCTGTGTGGTAAGCCATGGGTCAACAGGAACTGAGTTTGGTTCTGGCAAGAGTTCACAGTGAATCTCTGCCTTCTTGGGGCAGTGTGGGTCCACTCCCGATGCCCTGTGCCTGCACGGCCCCATGCATGGATTCCTACTTTGCACACACCGTGCATTCAATGGTGGCCAAGTAAAATCCCAGTAAGGACTGGGGTGGGCAGCCCTGGGAGCTTTGGGGAAGTTGAGATCAGCTGCAAAGGGAAGTTTTCCCACTGCAGGGATGGTCAGTCATTGGGGCAGCTTGACTGGAGGTGTCGCTGAGATTTTCACATCCCAGATCATTAAATCTTTGAGCAACCTGGCCTGACCCCAGAGCCAACCTTGCTCTGAGCAGGAGGTGGGATGACCAACCCCTCGAACTCCGTTCCAGCTGAATTATTCTGCCTCTCTGTGAAGTTAACTGCAATCAAAACAAGCAAAAGGACTTAGAAAAAAAGATTGGAAAACAGCTTCATTCTTATCTTTCATGAATCTTTTTCTTCTAATCAGACCCTCAGACATACTGGCATCTGCTTCATTATCACAACTTTGGAAGCTGACATCAGAATTCCCCATGGACCTCTTAGTGGATGTAGGCGAGAAGCGCTCTGTTATCATTGGTTCCAGCCCCGAGTGCTTAAAGACAGACCAGCATTTCTCCAGTAAATCCTGTTTGTGAAAGACTTTGGCCATGAAAATCCAGCTTAGGCCAAAATTGCACGTTAACTTCCTTTCCCATGTTGCTTTCCTGACCACCAACCATCTCAGTGCCCAAACGTTTTGTGCCTTAAAGCTTCTTAGTTTGGCTTAAAACATGTTCCTACTGCCCTGGAATCAGTACTGCTTCACAAAGCCTAAGTTGCTGATTGAGCGACTGATTGAGCAACTGTCTTTCCATATCAAATCTTTCTATAGCTCCATCCAGATGACATCAAGGTCTGAAAGTTACTGTGCACGTAATGAGTCATTTAGAGTGTTCATTCAGAAAAAAGATTCTTTCCCCCAAGAGGCTGCTCACGTGAATGGCAAATGATGGGAATGATGGAGGTGTGGGGCTCGAGGAGTGCAGAATGACCTCTCTTTATCACAGCAATCACCGGCAGGGTCCCCTATTGTGGCTAAAACTTGGCCACCCCATTTTCATTCAGTGTATCTCCTTCCAGAGACGGAAATATTTACAGTCTTTCATGAGGAAATTGAAGCAGTACACACTGAAGACCCCCAAAGCGTGTGTTACTGCCAATGTAAACAGCGCTGGGGAAAAAAACCACATTCCTGATCTAAACCTGCTGCATCTGTCACCGCCTTCTGCCCCAGCTGTAGGAGCACCGCAGTGCAGCTGGGGGGAGCAGAAGCTGTTGTGTCTCCCTCTCTTCCTCCTCGCTGACCTGGGCAGATCTTTCATTTAACACACGCTCCATACCGATGGCATTCACCCATGCATTGCACAAGTGCTGTTTTTTGCTGTTGCCACCCAGGGAAGCAGAAAGGCGGTGGTGTTGGGTTGATGATAAGTAAGTGAATTTTGCTGCAAAAGGCCCAGGGGAGGTTTAGGTTGGCTATCAGGGAAAACAACTTTACAGAAAGGGTTGTTAAGCAATGGGCTGCCCAGGGAGGTGGTTGAGTCACCACCCCTGGATGTGCTTAAAAACCGCTTGGACGTGGTGCTCAGGGACACGATTCAGCAGAGGGCTGTTAGAGTTAGAGTAGTATGGATAGGTTGGGGTTGGACTTGATGATCTTTAAGGTCTTTTCCTACCTGAGAAATTCTATGATTCTATGAAAAATGTGGGTGTGCAGTTGGAAGCACAGGGACGCCATGCTGGTGGGCACACAGCAGTGAGTGGGGAGCGAGATAACCTGTCCATAGCACTGCAGAGCAGGAGCAGAACTCTGTGCTGAACTCTGCAGCGTGGCGTGAAGCCATACAGACAACATAAGTGCTGGCCTCCAGTTGTACAGAGTAATAAATTCTTGCAGGGCTGAGGAACAATTGGGAGGCGTGATGCTGAGGATAAGTATGTGATGAACGAGGGACTGAAGGAGGAATTGCAGCCTGCTGCAGCTGCCAGGCCTCCCAGGCAATGTATGACTAAGGCTGGGCGCTGGGGTCAGGAGGAATGCAGGCAGAGCTGTCAGCCAAACTGTGGATATTCAGCACTCTGTGGAGATAACCCCTGCTCTGTGATCTCCCCCCCAGAAGTGAACCAGGACGGGCAGCCGCTGATGGAAGGCAAGCTGAAGGAGAAGCAGGTCCGCTGGAAGTTCATCAAGAGGTGGAAAACTCGCTACTTCACCCTTGCTGGAAACCAGCTGCTCTTTCGGAAAGGAAAATCCGTAAGTGTGGAACACATCAGCTCACCTTCTGTGTTTATCTCCTCTGCATCACCATTCCCAGGGGCTCCACCACATGGCTTTTGCCACGGACCTCACGCTCCACCCAGCCGCCTCCAGCTGAGCCTTTGCTCCCGGCGCCTGCTGGAGAAACCAGTTCTATCCCAGCTGACACAGGGTGCTCCAGCACCACGATGCATCCACCACCAATGGAACGGTGATGTAAATCTGGCTGTCCATCCTGCCTAGCAATTATTACACTGCATAAACACCACTTCAATAAACTCCGCTTAGATAAATATATTTTCCCCCTTGCAGAGTGTTCCCATAACAGGCATTGTTTGTGCAGGAAGTGCAGGTTTGTTTAAGGCAAGGTGATGCCAAAGTGCTCCTCTCCCAAAGGAACCCAGTGTTGTCTTTCACTTCTTGCCCTCATCTAAATTCAGGGCAACTCTGCTGAAATTTCTGTGAAATCATTTGGAAGTGACACCAGTGTGACTCAGAGTCAAGTTCATTGCTGGGCATGGACGAGCAGGTAATTAAATCCAGTCCTCATTAGTTCTTACTTGCCCGTTAGTAGAAACTAACTATCCTCAGCTGTTCACAATGAGGATTATCAAACATGGCGCAAAAAAAGGCCTTTTATTTTTGTTGCAACAGCACTCTCTTTGGTAATCCAAAAATAGCAGCATCCTCCAGCTGCAGCCAAGCCTTAGTATTTCTGGTAAATAATCTTTTTCATTGCAGAAACCCAGCAAAGCTCTTTAAGCCTCTGAAATGGCTTCCTGAGCCCCTTCCTCTGAGGACTGCAGCAGGGAGGGCATTGGCCCTTGCAAATAGAACAGTTTTTTCTTTACTTTCTGGTGACTTATTCTGATGAATTGAGATTTTGAAGACATTTCAATCCATATAGAGCCTCAGCTTCTGCTCAGGACTGGCCGAGGTTCACTTTTTGTAGTGCTGGAGTAGTTGTCATTTCTTTTAGCATGGTGGTTGGCTGAAGGAAATGCATTTAACGGAATGGATTTAATTAGCTGTGCAAACAAGGCAGGCAAAAGTCACACTGAACACCTTGATTCCCCTGGGATGCTATTGGCGTGGAGCAGTCACCCCAGCACTGTGCTCTCAGGGCTCTCCTGGTTGATGTGAGGAGATGGTCAGACAGCAGAGTTTGCTAAATGGCAGAACTCATGTGGGTTAACTTCCCTTTCTTAGCTGTCAGATCCAAGCTTCTTTGTTTCCTCTGGAGCTGCACACAAATATCTGGCTCCTCGAGGAGCAGACTGGCGTCCAGCCCCCAGGGACTGAGGTGGTTGTGCCTAGGCAATCAGTCCTCCAACTGCTGCCTTATATCCTGTTACCACTACATTTTTTGCTTAAATTAGAGAGTTGAGATGTTAACCATTGCCTGGGCTGCAGCACGGGAGCCCCCATGCCCTGCAGCAGCCTGCGTTGTATGCAGGCCTGGGTTTGACTGTTGCACACACCAGCAGAGGGGCTTCCCTGGCTGTGCATCGTGCTCTGTCTTGCTTCGTGTCTGCATCTGGTGGGAAGGGGCAGTTTGCTCTCAGTGCCACAGAGTCTGTCCAGCATTGGACTGTGAGCAGACAGCGAGATGCTGTGCTGGGGCAGCAAGCAGCAGCAGGGAGGTCCCACCAGCAACAGGAATGGCTGCAGGACACACCAATAGCACTGCAGCCATGAGGGCTGGTAAATAACTCTGTGTTTAGAAAAGAAAGAGGTTCTGCCTCATCTGGTGCTCATTGGAGGGCTGAGTGGGACCAGCTCTGCTCCAGCTGCACAGAAGATCCGGCACTGCTGCTGAGGGATGGGCGCACGTGGGTGCTGGGACTGTCACACTGCTTGCCTGGAAGCCCAAAGCAGCACAGAGGAGGCACGGCAGGGCGGCCAGCTGGCTGTGAGTGCCTCTTTCCCACCGCAACCCTTTCCTCTGCAGATGTACCCACGCAGATGCTCTTTGCTCTGAGTAAGCAGTGGGATTGCCAGCGAGTGAAGGGAGGCAGGAGAAAACCAAAACAGAAGAGGTTCAAAATGAGCCACATCCCATAGTCCTGGAAAATTGTGGTAAACAGTATTCACAGAAATGTGCCATGGGTACAATCAGCTTTCTTGAGCAGCTTTCAGCAGTGTGCACACGAATCCCATCAAGGGAGCACAGTGGTTTTGTTCAGTACCTGTTGGCAGGTTTTCCCCCTGAGCTTGTTGTTGTTTTGCATTTGCTGTGATAAAATTCTCACTGTTTAACGTGGGTCTGATTTCAGTGCAGAGCTACTTATTGCTGTCATAGAATCCTAGAATGGCCTGGGTTGAAAAGAACCTCAACCCCCTGCTGTGTGCAGGACACCAACCAGCAGACCGGGCTGCCCAGAGCCACATCCAGCCTTGAATGCCTGCAGGGATGGGGCATCCACAGCCTCCTTGGGCAACCATAGAGCCTGAACTGGTGTTGGTGTTGTGTCCATGCATGGGGAATCCATGTGGTTGGAGCAGAAAGCTTTTGGAAAACCTTCCTTACTCCTCTTGCTAAAAAGCCTAAGAATCTCAACAGGAGAAGCATAGATAGTGCTGGGGGATTGGGGCTCACATGTCTCATCTGGAGACCGCAGCTCGTGTCTGTTTGTGAGCTCACAGATCTCCCACAGGAAACTTCTGTGACTCTTTGCAGCCATCTCTGCTGCTCCCTGCATCCCATCCCCACTCTTACAGTGACGCTGAGGTTTCACAGATGTGCTGCTCTCTGTTTTCAAACCACAGCACGACTGAGCTGTGCCATGCTCTCCATTCCCCATTGAAAACCGCCGTGGCTTCCTTTGCATTCCCGACTCAGGCACGAAATACCTCTTCCGTTTTCCAAACCAGCACAAGGAGTGGCTGCTTCCCTTTTGGTGGAAGCCCCAGCATGTGAACTTGGTCCTGTTTATCTTCCCCACCCTGTGTTTCAGAAAGACGACCCCGACGACTGCCCCATTGAGCTCAGCAAGGTGCAGAGTGTCAAAGTGGTGGCCAAGAAGCGCCGGGACCGCAGCCTGCCCCGGGCCTTCGAGATCTTCACCAACAGCAAGAGCTACATCTTCAAGGCCAAGGATGAGAAGAGCACGGAGGAGTGGCTGCAGTGCATCAACGTTGCTATCGCACAGGCCAAGGAGAGGGAGAGCAGAGAGGCCACCACGTACCTGTAGGGCTGCAGTGCTGAGCATCCCACCGTGAGCTGCCCGGGGTGGTGGGCAGCTGCTGGGACATGGGAGGCTGTGGGGTGGCTGTAATGCTGCCAGAAGACCCAGTGCTGCCATCCGTGTGCAGGTAGAGACGGAGCTGCCACGTCTACATGCAAAGTACAGCTTTTCCTTCAGGCTGATCGCCTCCAAGCTGGGAGATGTGGCTGGAAAGCAGCCCAGCTCCAATCCTACGGCTCAGGTGTCCATGGCCTTGGCACTGCTGGGAGCACCCCACGTCCCCAGGCTGCCTGCATTCCTCCATCTGCAAAACGATCGTCCTCCTCCTTATTTAACCTCAATGCCTCTTACCTTTTTCCTGTCCCTATGAATAAAAATCACAGTTGCTTCTCCCTTCAGGTCAGAGGTGGGGTGATTTTAAAGATTTAACAGTGCAGAAGAACAAATTTAAATATTTAAGTGTTTTGGTTTCTTGCCACCTTCTCCCACTTTGCCCCCATCTGTAAACAACACAATTTTTAAAAACTGTTTTCCTTTTTATTTTTGTAATTACTTGCCTTCACTGTAAGCTTTCAGAATGGCTCTAAAAATGGATCATTTCAAGATCTGGGCTGTTGGGGTGGCTTTTTTTTTGGGAGGGGGAGGGGGTTCTTACTCTCAAATGATTCCAAAGTGAAGGAAATGGCACAGAAAAAAAATGAAAGCAGAAGAGAAAAAGTGGGGAAAGGTGAGTGGGAAATCTGTGGATGAAAAAATTAACCTGCAGGCCAAGATGAGGTAGATATAAAATTTAATGTTTTCCAATTTGACTAAAACCTCTAAAACAGTATTTTAGGACTCTGCTATTTCAGTACTTACAACTTCTGTGACGCTTCGTGCCTCAAAATCAAGAAATCAGATCCAAGCCTGAGGGACAGAGTGAGGATTTCCAGGGGAAGGGAGCTGTCAGCCATTGGACTGCAAATACTGGGACCAGCAAACCCTTCCTTTACCCACACAGGATGCACCATTGAGTTGAATAGGAATGAAGTTAATTCATGGGTGTACGTCTGTGGTCTTCATGTCTGGAGTTACATTGGCACAGCTGCTCGGGGAGCAGTGGGGTCACCATGCATGGAGGTGTTCTGCATCGTGGGGCACTGAGGGATGTGGTTATGGGTATGGTGGTGTGGGTTGGGGTTGGGTTGGGGATCTCAGATGTCTTTTCCAACCTACTTTAGCCATCCAGAGATCAGAACCTGTTTCACTACCAACAGATTTCCGTGTCCAAGTGCAGAACCTGGGCATGGGCCGGGCTGTGACTGTGTCACATAGAAGAATCATGGTCAGCTGTTGGGCTGTGGCTGTCACTGGCCATGCCATGGCTCACCACTGCCACCACTGCCACCAACCCACGCCCTGCCTTGCGACCCATGGGAGCAATGCGACCCATTAGGGTCATTAGTGCCCTGCTTTGTGCCAAGAAATGATTACACAGAATGAGAAGCTTCGCCACACTTCTCCTGTCTTAAATTAAAACTTGGAGTGAAATAAAAGAGAAATTCGGCTGGCAGCTTATCCTAGTCAACCTCCCAAAAGGAGAAACACAGAAATCATCAATCCAGCTATGATGAGAGCAGGGAGATTTAAAAATAAATATGAAAAAAAAAAAAAAAAAGAAATGCAAATTGCACTGTGGCAAATGTTCTTCTTGAGCAAACGTATAAATAGTTCTTCCTGTTTCTTTTTTTTGAAACGATGTGCATTGGAGTTTTCTAAATTTGAGTAGTGCTGCACTCTGAGTGGGGAGCTTGGGGCACTCCTCACTTCGTGACTGTGCAATGTCCCCGGCAAGAGCCATCCTGGGATGGGGACAGGGATGGGGATAGGAAGACAGAAATGGGGTCATGGAAAGGGAGAGGGATGGGGAATGGATCAGGAATGGTGACAGGGATGGGGAAACGGAGACAGAAATGGGAACAAGGTCAGGGATAGGGATGGGGAATCAGGGTGGGGATGGGGATGGGGATAGGGACAAAGACAAGCTTCTGGTGCCTGTGGTCACATTCCTGCAGGCTGCAGGGGAACCCATCACCTTCCATTTGTACCTTGCGTGGTGCCACAGTGCTCATCCAGTTCCAACCCCCTGCTGTGTGCAGAGTCACCAACCAGCAGCCCAGGGTGCCCAGAGCCACATCCAGCCTGGCCTTGAATGCCTGCAGGGATGGGGCATCCACAGCCTTCTTGGGCAACCTGTTCCAGTGCCTCACCACCCTTTGAGTGAAAACCTTCCTCCTAATATCCAGCCTAAACCTCCCCTGTCTCAGTTTAAAACCATGATGGGGACAGATAAGACCCCTGGGCTGGGCTCAGCTCCCAAGGTTGGCAGAACAGCAGAGCTCTTCCAACACATCCCTACAAGACCCCATTCCCCCCCCCCAGGGCTGTACTCAAAGGCAGAAATCACAGCTGCGGACACTGGGCTGCATCCCCAGGCTCCAAGCAGTGCCCTGTGCTCCAGTGGCCCCACTTTTGGCATTGGGAAAATGGCATTTCCCAGAAACGTGAGCTGCCTGCCCAGGCCTTGTTTACAGAGCTGAGCGCAGCCCTGGGAGCATTTCCAGGGAAAGTTTACCCCACGATTCCCCCTGAATCCTTGAAAAAGAAGTTCTCCAGCACGGTTAAAAGGAACAGAATAAAACAGGGGGTGAGTGCGTAGGTATTGCACACAGCACTGCGAGTAGAAGCGGAACAAGCTGGATCTTTGACTCACTCTCAGAGCTTCCAGCTTTTCTGATCCTGCAGGGACCCCCATGCCTGCCAGCTGCTGCCAGCTCAGCCAACCCATCCCAGTGCAGACAACCAGCACTTCGAGGATAAAATCTGGGGACCTCAGAGGTCTTTTGCAGCCATTATGGTTCTGTGATTCTCAGTGCCCTCTCCACCTTCTGTGGACACAAAGCATTCTAAAGGTAATCCTAGCATGCGATGAAGCATGACTTTCAGTCCATCTGAGGTCACGGTATTTCAGGACAGAAGAGCTGTTCCATTGATAGCTGTTGGTTCAGGGCCAGCTCTGCCTGCTGCTCTCTGCCCTCTGCCTTTGCCCTCCACTTCTTCTGCCTTTTCCCCAGCAGGGAAACCACATGGAGGCACACGTCCTGTGTGTTCTGTGGGCAAAGCATGAGGAAATTGGAACGGGGGGCAGGAGGCATCACAAATCAAACAATGCCTTTTGTTACCAGCAATGAGCATATCCAGCTCCCTTCCAACAGAGTGAAAAACAAAAAACACTGATCTGGGAGCCCTCCAGGTTTCAGCCTGGAGCTCACATCAACATCCCCACAAACTGCTCAGTAACAGGAGCACCATAACATCTTCAGGTCATGAGCAAAAAAAAACCCATTTGCTGGTTCCTGCATGTGGGAAACTGTGAGTGTCTGTAAGAGGGCTCTTTGTTTTGTTCTTTTCTGTGACAAGATAACTTTGCATAAGCAGGTAACACTCATCAGTGGGTACACATGTGTATCTGATGGGGTGAATTTGTCCAAGAGCACACAGCACTAGGAGGCCATGTGTCACAAGGCGCCGCACGGATCTGTAACCGAAGATCTGATGTTGGTTGTGGCTTGGGGCTCCAGCCCAAGTCAAAACACTCGTGATGAGTGCTGTTGTTTTCCCTTTGAAGAGCGTGAGTGTGACAATCCTTTGCTTTGGTGCAGGTGGTGTTTAGGCAACAGCAGAAGATGTTTTTCCAGCTGTCCATGGCTGTGCCTGAGCTCTGACACTGCCCCAGCCTCACTCCGAGTCCACACTCGGATTGGGGTCAGGGTTAGGGATAGGATGTAGGCTGCTGAACATGGGCAGAGCTCAAAAGACCTGCTTTGGGAAGATGGATGTTATTTGAGAAGTGAAGCTGTGTGAGCACACTGTTCTCCAGCAGCCCTCCAGCAATCAGTCTGATTGCTCTTCGGATGGGACTGGGACCACAGGAGCTGGGGCCGTGTGGGACATGGGACATCAGGTGCCCAGCCCCCTCCCACCAGGATTGCTCCCAAGCAGCAGAGCTGAGTGCTGTGCCTTCAGCAGAGCTCGCTGTGCAGCGTGCAGGAGCGCTGCTGGGTTAACGCCGAGGTTGGGGCTGTGTCCCATTGCCCTCCATAAGGTAACGACACAACTCTGGAGAACACCTTTCTGCCCTCTGCGTGGGAGCTCCAGGAGAGGCCTTGGGACCATGGCTTCACCTCACTGCATCAGCCAAAGCCACCTGAGTGACCAAGCACAGGTGTGGGGTAGAAATTGCTGACGGATCTCTGCAGAGCAGCTGCAGCTGCCTCGTAACCTTCGTGGATAATCGACTTGAAATTGCTCACTTTGCCTCACAGGCCATTGGCCTTTTCTGCTTCCCAACAGAGTTTACAGGCAGGAAAAAAGAGATAGTAAAAGTTGGCCAGGGAGGACCATTTGTCTTGTGTAAAGTTACTCCAGCCTGAATTCATCAGTGGCTTGGTAAACACCTTGCAGCCCTCCAGAGAGCTTTCTTTTTTGGCCAAACAAAAAGCAGTGAACGGAATGGAAGCTGAGCACTCAGAACTATTTTTGCAAATGGTTTCAGCTGTGTTGAGTGCATCACATCTGGTTACATCCCGGCCCATTTAATCACTAAGGAGAGCACAAGTGAAAAGCAGCTGCCCTCTTCAGCAGGCTGAGCTCAGTTCGGGCTCCCCTTCTGCTCCCTATTAGCTCCCCACCCCTTCAGTCACCTCCAACACAGGCAGTGCAGTGGAACAGGAAGGATGATGGGGAACACGATGGTTTTATCTGCAGCCTGTTGTACACACTATGATGAAAGGAGAAACAAAAGCCATGTGTCAGATATCAGTGTTGGTACTGAGCTCTAAAGCCCTCAAGGCTGTTGGGAGGGGCTGTGCTGGGGAGGATGCTGCGTTTAACAGCAGGATGTCGCCCAACCCTTTTAGCTGAAAGTTGTAGCTAAGCGTTGCAATGCAACAAATTCATAGAATGAGAGACTCCCAGAATGGATTGGGTTGGAAGCAACCTTTAGGTTCGTCAAAAGGCTCTCAGGGCTTTCTTTCATCCATTCTTCTGACTCCGTCAGACAGAGTGAGCAGCACAGACCCCCAGACCACCTGCTGTAATACCCATATGGAGCAAGCCTGATAAGAAAGGAATAAAAGTATTTTCTCTCATCCTGAAGGAGATAGAGGGCCTCCCGAACTTTTACAGCTCTCTCCCTTTACTTCCACAGCTCTAATATCTATACAGCATGACCTGTATTTGTCACTTTCTCTACTCCACTTCTCTTTTCATTTATTCTTCAAAAAGTTTAGCCCTTGCCTTCCCACCTAGGAGGTTGCAGGTGGCTGCAAGGGCACTGGCAGTGAGCAGTGAGCAGTGTCACACAGTGCCAGCAGCCCTGCGTGCAGCACCGGGCTGCTGGAGCACCCACAGAGCAGAGTCTGGGTGGCCTGCAGGTAGCAGTGCTCCCCAGGAGCTGATATTGGGCTCAGTCTTGTTCAATTTCTACATCAGTGACTTGGATGAAGGGATAGAGTTCACCCTGAGCAAGTTTGTTGGTGATATGAAGCTGGCAGGGCTGTGTGGCCCCTTCAGCTTGCTGAAGGCTGCGTGGCCATTCAGCAAGGCATGGACAGATGGGAGAGTTTGGTGGAGAAGAATCTGATGAGCTTCAACAAGGGCAAGAGTAGAGTACTACACCTGGGGAGGAATAATAACACACCAGTACAGGTTGGGGGCTGAACTGTTGGAAAGGAGCTCTATGGAGAAGAACCTGGGGGTCCTGGTTGACCAATGGTTGACCAATGCCATGTGCCCTTGTAGCCAAGGCCAATGGTATCCTGGGTGCTTTACAAAGAGTGTGGTCAGCAGGTGAGGATGTTCTTCTCTCCCTTGATCTGCGCTGGTGTGGCCACATCTGGGGCACGGGGCCCAGTTCTGAGCTCCCCATTTCAAGGTAGGCAGGGAACTGTTGCAGAGAGTCCATTGGAGGGTGCAAAGATGGAGATGCCTGGGGGCCTGACCACCTCCTGATGAGGAAAGGCTGAGAGCACTGGTGCTGTTCAGCCTGGGAAAGAGAAGACTGAGAAATGGATCATATCAATACCTGTATGTATACAAAGAGCAGGAGCCAGGTGGATGGGGCCAGGCTCTTTTCAGCCCTGGCCATTAACAGGACCAAGGGCAACAGGCACGAACTGGAACTTTGGATCTGTGATTCTGGGAAATACAGAATGGAGAGGGGAGGGAAGGAAGAGCTGCCATGGATCTTCATGTTATTCCCGCACACCAGTGCAGACGGTGCATGAAGGGCCTGCTGCAGAACACCAGCACTGCGGGTGCCTGCATTTCCCACAGGAGCCATTCATTTTAGGATGGATCCAGCTGCGTGCCTGTTGTTTTGGCTCTGCCAATTTGAATTAACAAACACATCTTGATGGGAAGTCCCAAAGTGCCAGGAACGCCCTTTGTTCACCAGCGGGTTTCAGCAGCCTGCTGAACGTTAAAGGGCTGCTCAGACAGGCTGAGATGTGACTGGCCAGGGATGGCCCACTGGGGACACCCTTCCTTTATTCGGCCTGACACATGAGCTAATGCAATGCACTCCCCATTCATCATAGCTACATCCCAAATCGTGACTTGGTTAAAAAAAAAAAAAAAAAAAGGCATTGCAAAGAGGTCAGAGGGACTTTGTCAAAACTTTCCTGAAATTTCCAGTTAATAACAGAGCAAAATAGCCTTTCCCAGCTCTCCAGAAGCAGCCTGACTCAGAGTAGGTACAAGGAGTGAGAGCCTGAGCCAATGGAGGGATCTGGCTAACGAGATGCAGCTGGCTGAGCTACCAAACCTGCAGCTGGAGGCATGCAGTGGGTTGGGGGGCGTTTGTTTGGGGTTGTTGGCTCTCCTTATGTGGTATTCTGGAAGATGAACCTGCATGTGGACTTAAAAACTGGAAATGTCCAACAGGTAAAGCTCCCCTCAACATACGGTTGTTAAGTCCAGGCTGGGAAGGGTATGTTGGCTGAGAGCTGGGCAATCACTGCACGGTCCCTGAGCTCTTTGAAAACACACCATGGGTGGAGATGGGCTGCTGGGGGCACTGAGGCTGCACTAAAATGGGGGGCTGTGCTTGGGACAACGTGACCAGCACCTGCATGAAGGAAGTATACATTTTATATATATACATACAAATATAAAATAGTGTACACAAAGAGGCTTAAAAGAAGATAATTTGCCATGCTGATCACTTCCATGGATTACACTGTAACACTGAAGCAAAAATCTGGTGCACTTTGAAGTGGCACAGAGCTGGTGAGCTCTGCTCTGTCTCAGAGTGAAGTCAAAAAGTCTTTTTTCCAGTCCTAATGACAACACTTCTATGTTTGAAGCTAAAAGCTTTGCACAGCTGCTCAGACAGGCTGTGTAATCAGCAAAATGTTCCCAATTTTGGTTGTGGGGTTTTGGGTTATTTTTTTTTTTGTAACAAAGTGCTGCCTCCTGCTGGGTAAAAGGGTCTGTGATAAAGCTTGTCTTCTGTAGGTTATCATTAAGTGGTTTTAACTTGAAGTTTGGGGAGAAGAGTGGCAGAGCTGCTCCCACCCACCTGGAGCCCTCCTGGCCCGGGGTCCTGCACTGCTGTATGTACTAGCAAGCATTGTGGGCTGATGGATAAGAGCTCTGGACGGGGTTCCTCGCCTGAATTGCATGCCCAAGTAGTATGAAATGAATGGCAAGTGAATAATTGCAAAAATCTGCGTGGTTGGTTGGTTTTCTTTTTTTTAATCTGTTTAGGGAAATATTAGCCAATGGTATTGTGGGTCTTCCCAGAACCTAACTGAGGTTTTGAGCAACTTTAAGAATCTTGTAGTTCAGACCATGGTCCATTCCAGAAATAACAGAATTATCCTTCTGTGCTGATAAAATGAATTACATGAAGCATAATCCTGACTCTGACTTGCTGCACTGTACAGTATGAGGGATGTATAAAAGCAAAAATCCCTATTCATGTCTGTTATGGAAAAAGGAGTGTAACTCACAAATGACCTGCTAACGTGACTTTCAGATCTCCCTTTGTTTCTAGCTAACTGTTACTGGAAATAGTCATGGGTACCAATATGCTATATCCCTTATTCCCATTGCACACCCTGCTCGCATTTGTGTTGGTTTTCTCAGCGCTGCAGGGACAGACGGCTCGTTGTTGGCAGCTCCTTTTATTTGTAAGTTCCTCGTGATCAATCAGAGGTGGTGTCTGCTGGCTATCTCAGTAAAACAAAACATCCTGCCCGTATGTTGGCACTTCAATTCCCTGCCCCGCGGCTGGCCACGCTCCGCGGCACCGCACCCCCCCCTTGCAGTGCGGCTCCAGCCCGCTAGGTGGCGCACTGCCCCTTCGGAAAGGAGCGCTCCCATGCAAACAGGCAGCTGCGGGTCAGGGGGGCGCGCAGCGCTCGGAATTGCCCTGGTGCACGCAGCCCCTCCTGGCCCCATTCTGATACGCACATGGACAAAGCAGTGACAGATTTGCTTGATTTAGCTGAGATGAAGCATCTCAGCGCTGTTTGTAGAGGAAAAAACTTGGCAAAGCTGCTCACCGATTGCACTGAAGATGTTTTCAAGCTGGTGCAGTGAGTCTATCAGATATTGCTCAGGATGTGGTTCTGTTGTGGCTCCCAGCACGGCACGGAGCCTCCCTGGGCTCACAGCACCCAGCTGCACGGCCTCACCCCGCCTGGTGTGTGGCTGCAGAACACAGCGCCGGCAGCAGTAGGAGGGAATCACCTCTCCTGCTGTGCAGCAAGGTGACTGCAGGGCTGGGTGTCCTGTCACAGCTGGGGCCACAGGGACTGATAGAAAACAAGACAATCTTTTTGGATCTCCAGGCTGTTTTATTGAGAAATGCTCTGTTGGGCTCAGCCTGCAGGCACGCTGCTGTGTGCGTGGCCCAGGGTAAGGACAGCACGTGTGATGTCAGGGTTTGCTGACTGCTGGTGTCACAGCTAGCAGCAATAAGAGCAGGCATTGTACTTCTAGTAGCGCATGGTGTCTCATATGTACCAACACATTCCTCAGCTTCCCAGGGCTGCAAGTGCTCTGAGAGAGCAGGATAAGCCCTCACTGGACAAGTTGATCTTTCTTTCACTGTCCTTTAAAGCTGCAGGCTCATGATGCATCCACTAAAAATAATTTAGGCCTGTCCTCGCGGTGACAAACATCCTCCTGGCTGAACAAGAGCTAAATCTGTCTTGCTGAGGTCTGCCTGTCAGGACACAGCCTGTTCTTTTCCATCTCCCCTGTTGCTCGTTTCTGCTCACACTCCATGCTAGGGGCTCACTCTGATTTATTCCAGGCTGGAGCTTTGATCCTTTGCCTTTTTGCTCGCGTGCCTGCAGATACAAATTGCTCAGTGGTGATAATCTGTGAGAAGCACATCTGCACGTGGAGCACTGGCTCTGGAGAGGTGTGCGATGTAAAGAACAAACTGCTCAGGTCTGCCCTTCTGCTGATGGCACTGGGTGTAAGAGCCTCTCACCAAAGCACAGGGCTGTGCTGTGAGCTCAGGGCACCTCTCCCAAGCTCAATGTCACTTAATTCCATTTGACATTAACCCAGTTTTTTACTTCCAGGTGAAAATGCTATCAGTGATGGTAATGTTCTCAGGACAGAACCGAGGCAGGTGTGTGTGCCAGCACACGTGCAGAGCATAATGCTTTTTAAAAGCATGTTGTGATTGCTTGGTGTGGATGACACCAAGCCTGGTTGCTCATTTCTCCACTCCAAATGCTGGTAGGTGGCACTGCTGGCCCATGGAGGGGGCTGAGACAGAGTCAGAGCACAACAAAAACTGCTTCTCAGTCCCAGCTTGTGTCCTGTGTCTTTACTCAGAGGACAGGCAAGACAGAGAGCAGCCAGAGCTGTATGAGTAAACAGCAGTGATGGTGCTGCCACCAGCCCTGCCCTTCCTCTGAAGCTGCCTGCTGCAGTTCAAAGGTTGGTGCATTAACTGCCAGGGCTGCTATCAGCTGGACACGTTTAATGCCACTTCTCAAACCAGTTCACTGTCACATAACGTGCATGCAGACAAAACGTGCTCTGTGATCTGCATCTGAATGTCTGCTGCCTCCTCGGTGTTGTCTGATGATGGTAAGACCTGATAAATTCCACTTGCTTTGTCTTGATGCCACTCAACGGGAGAAACAAGTGTGAGTTTTGAATGTGCTGGAACCCAGTCTGGAACCAAAAGGACGTTAAGCATGATGTCCAGTTTGAAAATGCACCCAACTACTGTTCAGCAATACACGATCAGATGGTAGGGAAGGCTCACTGATTTGAATCTTTTCTTGGTAAAGCCTTCAATGACTTTAAGCTGGACACCAGCAGTGGCTTCACTGGCAAGAGTTGAGGAATGCACTGAAACCAACAACATGAGAATGGAAGGTAAAGAGTCGGTTAACGTGAAACAGACAGACAGACAGACACTTGTATGAAGGGCTGTGCTCACACTCGTGCTTTTGGTTTTGTACCAAGTTATTCCAAGCAGGATGTAACTTCTGAATTGCTCTTTTCTCCTTCAAAACCACAAAGAGTTGAATGTAACCACCCTCTGGGAACCATTTCAAATATCCCTCGTTTCTCAGAGCTGTTAATTTAGAGTCCACACTTGCAGTCTCTGTAAATCTTTTATAGAAGTCGCCTACCTAATTCTTCTTTAAGTCTTAATTTGACTGAGTAAAGCTTTCTTTCTCCAGACAGAGTAAATTGCATTGCCACAACTTTTAGTGCCAAGCTCTTTCATACCATTGCCAACCTGGTATGTGATCCACACTGCAAGTGTTCCTGCAATCAGGTTCTATAATATAGGTTTTGTCTATAATTCTCACAGATTCTTCGCTAGTTTATCAGATTCCATTTGAAGAATAGAAACAGATCTCCTAAAAATTTGATTTTAAAAAAAATCCCAAGTCTTTGAAATAAAAAATTAATTGACTGCAATGGGTAAATTAATTCAGTAACATTCCCTGTTCTCTTAAACTGATCTACTTGATACAACAGCAGAAACTTTCAGGTATCACCTAATGTCACAACATTTTACTGCTTAATAGCCTGTCACGTTGTCCTCTTATACATTGACCTCATTCTCCAAGGAAATGTTTCAGCCATCACAGAGTCTCACTTTTCTGAACAAACCCCTTCTATTCTGTGAAGGGATCTGCATGTTGAAATTTGCAGTTCTTTGCCTAAAACCTGCTCTTCTATTTCCTTTAGTGAAACATTTGCTGACAAACCTGTAAAATCCTCAGGGGATGTTTGGGATGGAGGTGGTTCACTTACCCACTAGGATGGAGGTTTCTGGATACCCTACAGCTCCTTTCCCACTGGGTTTGCTTGGAAACTGGTGTTACCTTCATTTCATCTTTGCCCATCCTCTGCTTCCAGTTCACTGCTCAGCTTTGGAGTCTGCACCTGCAATCAGAAGTAGGGAAAAATGCAGCAGCATTGCAAGGTGCTGCAATGGTGTAGATACCAAAGGAATGCAGGACAGACACCGGAGATTTGGGAGCTGCCATACACTGCTGCACCATCCCAGGACTATCTGCTTTGCTCACCTGGGGACTCGTTCTGCCCCAAAGCCACAGCCAGCAATGGGGCTGGTGGGGACCCTGACAATGCCTCCTGGCACCGTGTGCTTAGCAATGGTGTTGCAAACACTCCATGTGATTTCAGCCCGTTGCACGAATTCTTGAAACCAAAGATGGGTATTTTAGTGTTTGTTTTGATGCCAGTAGTTATGTCCACATAGTCAACTTAAAGAGCTCCCAGATATGACTCGGGGCTGAAGGGCACATTACACTCATTAATGTACTCACATCCATGATTCAGCCAGCAGTTATGGGCTGCCTTCATTTTCCAGCAACACGCTGGTTCCTGGCAAATAAGCATGAACTTATTAACTGCTGTGCTGATGGGTTTAAGTTGTCTACAGTGCGTATTGGGGTATGGCTCTGGGGAGGTGACAACACAGGCTTTCCATCCTGTGGGTGGTGTTACGAAATAAAGCGTTAGATTAAAGATTTAATTGGAAGTTAGGAAGCAATTCTTTTCTCAGAGGGCAGCAAGGCCACAGAGCAGTGGGTGCCCCATCGCTGGGGGTGCTCAAAGCCAGGCTGGATGGGGCTCTGGGCTGCCAGCCCATGGCAGGGGGATTGGAGCTAGATTATCTTGAACATATCTTCTGACCTAAGACATTCTATGATTAATTAATGTAGCTCCACTGTACCATCCTGGAGACATCAGGTACTAGCTCATCAGATGCTACAGACTTTGGTTTTTTTATATGCTATCACTAAACTTTGTAGCTCTGCTAAGACTTGTAATTGTACAACTGCAAGGGGGCAACACATTGCTCAACTTTCCTGAATTGAAAAACATACACCTCCATGAGAATGGATACAAACCTGGGGTTTCTTTACCCAGCTCCCCTTTATTATTTCTTTAACCTGCAGTACTTTCAGTGACCTGTAAATTGCTTTTGCCACTGCAGAGATGCTTAGCACGAGCTCTGTGTGCTCACTGGCTGCGCAATGCACCCAAGAGGGCTGCTGGAGGTTTCTAAAAGAAAAGATCTCCAGTCCTCCACGTTGGTGGCAGGCTTCTTAAATCTATGTAAAATTGTTTTTTGAAAATCTCAGTGACTGCACGGTATGAGGCTCAGGGAAGGAAGCTGTGAAAGGGCCAGGAAATGGGGTGGGTACAGAACCCTTCCAGCCAACCAAACCCCTGCTGAGCCACAAACTGCAGCACCACCCAGCACTGGGGGAAAAGAGAAAAGCAATTAAATCCTTCTGAAAAGGCACTATTCCAGTGATAGTTACAGACTGGCTCTCAAACCCCAAATACAAACAGGGAAGGGAAGGCTGACAAACAAGCACTGTGAACTGTGAACTCTGAAAGCCTTGTTTGTAAAGCCTCACCCTGACCATGACACAGAGCCCAGTGCCTCACCCAGCTGCTCCACACCTCCTCGGCCGCCCTTGCTGGCAGCCAGGCCTTGTGCACCTCCAGCTCACTGCCACAGCCCTCCTGCCACAGCCTGGCAGCACCGCCCTGATCAAACTGATTGATCAGCATCTCGCATTTGTATCTCCCCACAAAGGCTCCTTACCACCCGTCTCAGCACACGGAGCAGCACGGACTGCTGGCTCTTTGCTCAGTGAATCACAGAATCACAGAACGGCCGGGGTTGGAAGGGACCTCAAGGATCGTGAATCTCCAACCCCCTGCCACATGCAGGGCCACCAACCTCCCCATTTCATAGCAGCCCAGGGCCCCATTCAACCTGGCCTTGAACACCTCCAGGGATGGACGAGGCATCACAGCCTCTCTGGGCAGCTGTTCCAGCACCTCACCACTCTCATAGTAAAGAACTAAAGCATGATGCTACAATTCAACCCTGCTGCTCGGAGCCTGGGCACGCTGTGAGCCCTCAGGTTTGCTGTTTGAATGGCAAACAGCAACTTCGCAGGGCTGGGCACGCCTAGCTGACAGGGCCGGCACACGGCACTGCTGTGGACCTGCCTTGCTGCACGAGTCCCTGCCGCAGCACGGCTTTCCGCTGCTCACCCTGTGGCGGTGGGTGAGGAGCGGGGCGGTGGCTCAGAGCCGTGCCACGGGAGAGGGCTCCGGGCCCTGAGGGAACCCGACCCGAGCGGTCCCCTGCCCACGGCACGAGGTGCCGTCACTCCACGCGAAGCCCCCAGCCCCGCTTTCCGCACCGGAGCGCCGTCCAGCCGCCCTCGCAGCCCGCCGTGACCGCGGAGCCCCACGGCGACCCGCGGGGCCACGCGAGGACGCGGCGCCCCCACACAACATGGCGGACGACTGACGACACCGGGCGGCGTCAATCAAGCCGAGGGAGCCAATCAGATCCCGGAGCTGCCCGCCGGGGCGGGGCTTGCCCGCCAGCCGCGGGTTGGTAGTCCCGGCCGCGTGGCGCAGCGATACGGGTGCGGTGCGGCCGTTCCGAGAAGTGATGCGAGCGTGCGGAATTTCCCCGGCGTCGCGATTGCGACAGAGTTGTGTCGTGTCCTTCCCCGGCGGGGCGGAGGGAGGGGAGCGGTCGCCGCGACTGCGGAGCTCTGCCGAGGCGGAGCGGAGGTTGTAAATAAGGCCTGGTGCCGTGCCGGTGCTCCCCGTCCGCCGGCCGTACCGAACGGGAGAAGAACGTCTGTACGAGAGCGGGCGACGACGCACGCGTCAACGTGGAGCCGCGATTTCCTCGCGTCTCGGAGCGATTCCTCCACGTCGCTCAGAATGGCTTAAAGAGGACGGGCTTTGAGCGTCCAGCGATCTGAACGGCTGGGTCCCTCCCCGCTCCGCCCGCACGGCCGTAAAGCCGACGGCAGCCCAGGACGCATAGACGGCGCAGCCCGGCGCCGCCCGCCGTTCAGCCGCTCAGGGCGGGGTCGAAGCGGGCGGACTCTTTTTTCCCGCCGCGCCGCGCGGTGCCGCCGAGTGCTGCGTCACAGCGCCGGGCCGCGCCAGTCCGTGCGTGGCTGCGGAGCGGAGAGGCCGCCATCATGGCCTCCGCCGCCGCGCACCCGGCCCCCCCCGCCCGCCGCCGCCCCGGCTGTCGCCACCGCCTCCTCGTCCGCCGCCCCGCCGCCGCCGCCACCGCCCCCCGCCGCTCCGGGCATCCTGATCGGCGACCGGCTGTACTCGGAGGTGTCGCTCACCATCGACCACTCGCTCATCCCTGAGGAGCGGCTCTCGCCCACCCCTTCCATGCAGGACGGCCTGGACCTGCAGTGCGAGACCGACCTGCGCATCCTGGGCTGCGAGCTGATCCAGGCGGCCGGCATCCTGCTGCGTCTGCCGCAGGTGGGGCCGGCCGGGGGGGCGCCATTGTGGCGGGGGGCGGCGGCGCTCGCACAAAATGGCGGCGAGCGCGCGCGCTGACGGCCGCCTCCTCTCTGCCCTCACAGGTGGCGATGGCGACCGGGCAGGTGCTTTTCCACCGCTTCTTCTACTCCAAGTCCTTCGTCAAGCACAGCTTCGAGGTGAGCGGGGCCGGGGGAGGCGCGGGCGGCGCTCGGCGCGCGTCGGTTCGGGGTTTCCGAAGGGTCTGACGGAGCCGGCCTTCCCCGCAGATCGTCGCCATGGCCTGCATTAACCTCGCGTCTAAAATCGAAGAGGCGCCGCGGCGGATCAGGGACGTGATCAACGTGTTCCACCACCTGAGGCAGCTCAGAGCCAAAAGGTAAGGCCGTGTGCCGCCCCCGGCTCCCTGTCACCGCATCGCCCCGGCCCGGCCTGCCGGCTGGCAGCTCCCTGAAGGCAGCGTTAGGCACCGCCGGCCGACGAGCCTTCAGACCAGAGCGCCCCCCATACCTTCCTCGTGCGTCAGTTTGCAGAGGGGGAAGGCTGAGCTCGTAGCGGTAGTGGCGTTGTTCTGTAGAAACGGTGGTTTTTGGAAGGAATCTGAAGAGAGAGGCTTGGCTGACAGTGTGTACGGCTGTAATGACAGCACCTCGACAAGGAGGAAGTGCGATTGAGCCTTGGAAGATGGAGGTGTCTCAAATTGCAAAAAGTGAGGCTTCTGGTCTTCTGTGGTACTGTGTGCTCGTGTAAGTCCTTGGAGATGGAGTGTAAGCTCACCTGATCCGTGTGCAGATCTGTAGCTGTGGGCTGTTGTCAGCTGTGAGTGCCTAATTCTGCTTTTTTGTGTGGAAAGCAGTATCTGTTTTCATGTGGAAAGCAGATCGTGTGTTGAAGAGGAAAAAGGAATGGGAAGGAGAGTTACCATTAAATTTACCAATTTCCTTTAATATGTTGTGCAGCAGCGTTACAGACCGAGCTGGGAGACTTCAGCTTTGGTGAAGTGGCTTTAATTCTAGAATGTGATTACTTCAGATAATCCATAGCTCTGAAGGCAGGGTTTTCAGCTAGGTTTTTAAGTTCACGCTTTCGTGTATGGGTTTGTATCGCCAGGTTACGGCAGGAGCTCAAACTAAGCCTTGTGTTACCTTCTTGAAAGAGTAGAAATCTGTTAGGGAAGCCAGCCGTTCCTTGGGACTCTTATCCCGGTTGTGGTTCTGCTGTGGCATCTAAAACATCTGCCTTCTGCTCGTGTCTTTGGAGTTAGCTTCAGAT
This sequence comes from Centrocercus urophasianus, assembly GCF_019232065.1. NCBI lineage: Eukaryota > Metazoa > Chordata > Aves > Galliformes > Phasianidae > Centrocercus > Centrocercus urophasianus. Next base: position 1,133,018 of record NW_024884744.1, on the reverse strand, counting down.
AAAAGAACAACTCAGTGTTAAAGTTCACATGGAACTTAGTTTTGTTGTGGGTTTTTTTTTCCCATTTCTATCTTGTTGTCCCTGATGGCCCAGAGAGAGTTTTGTGAAGTTACGCAGAACGTGGATTCTGTGGTGGTTTCTTTTATGACAAGGAGATCTGGCTATTGGGTTATTGGAATCACTTCATCAGCTTCTAATGTTTTGGCCTTGATCTGGATGTGGAAGCCTGGTTACTTGTATGCAGTGCTCTTTTTTTTTTGCTTTTCTTTTTTTTGTAAGGAGAACACAAATAAGTAGTTTCTGTGCTATATGCAGGATCAGAAGCTGAGCTTAACCTGCGAACTTAAAACTTTCCAGCTAGCCTGTTCCAAATCAGAATGTCACTTACAGATGTCACGTAGTGACTTAAATGCATCATGACAAGAAGTCATGCACTTCTGCCCTGTTATTATCTGGAAAAATGGGTATTGTTGGTCTGAGATTCTGAGTGAATCTGCATGAAATCAATCTTAAAATGCTGAAGTCTGACATTCAGGCTTGCTTTTTTTTTTTAAACAGGATGTAAACGTTTTTCTGTACTTTTTACAAGATGACATGTACATGATCTGTACACGTTATTAACTTCAACTCTTTTTTCCCTTGCAACCGACTATACAGCGACCAGCTACATTTACCAAAGCCTGGGTGATGTGGAGTGGTTCATAAAGATGAAGCTGTCGTCATGGCAACAGTGAGTGAAGTATCGAAAATCCCCAAGGAGAAGCCAGTGCTCTGAGAATAGGTCACTGGAATCGGGGGACTAACAGGTTGGCCGATGGTGAACCATTTGGAAGAACTCCTGTATCTTGTTATAAGCTTTTTTCTTTGCTGTCCAGGTTTTTAGAATACTAGCTTAATCTTCTTTTATCTGAAGCTAACACTTAGGCTGTAGCTAGTTTCTCACACCCGACCCAGAACTGAGATGAATGGTTAGGCTGCTTACTTTCTTTCTGCCTGTAGTTTAGTTTTTCCATTAACCGAAGCTCTTAACCCACGTGACATTTGAGTAGACTTGCTTTCTTAAACAGTTTGGGGTTCTTTGGTCCACTCTGTGGGTCTGTGTAAGTGCAGTTTGAGTTTGTAGTAAAACACGCCTTCATCACAAGGGTGCAGAAGTCTTTAAATTTGTAAAGCTCTTCACATAAACGATTTGTAAGCAGTCCTTATGTGTTTGCAGAAGTGGGAATATAGCAATTGGGATTTCCTTTTGTAAGTCATGTAGTCAACTGAGTTACTGCTAGGTGGTATTTCTAATGCTGGGAAATAAGAAAAAGCTTTAAAAGAAGTGTTTTGGACAAGCACCTTGACTTTTGAATCTCTCACAAGCATATGTCATGTAGTATTGCATGTGAAATGTTTGTGTGCATGAAGAAAAGTCGTATTATGAAAAATACTGCTTTTGAAAAAACATGTGCTGAAATATCTCTGTTCTCAGTCAAGTATAACTCGTGTTTAATGTGCAGAATGTAGTTTGAAGTTGATTTTACTTCTCTTAAATGTGCCTGAATGCTGCAGGTCTTTATGAGGCTTCAACCGAATGCGACTGCTGTCATTTGTAACCTCACAAGTGCTGCTCTGAGATGCTTGGTTGGCTGTTCTCACTTCTGTTGCAGCAGTCCCACAGTCCCACACCTGTGCTCAGGTGGCCTGCATTAATTCACCGGTGTTCTTAACTGCTCTGTGAACCCGCAGTGCTTGCATTTACGATGCTGGGGACAAATGTAGAACTCTCTTTCTTTTGGAATTGGCTACCATAAGAGAGGTGTGCTCTTTGAAATGAGATGCTGATGCCACGCTGCACTGATCAGAAGTACGTGTTGCATTTTAAACAAAAGCACATGCAGGGTGCTTCTCCTCCAGCTTACCACATGTTCCAGAGGTATCAAACGTTCATACTGCATCTCGTGAAGCTGTAACTATGTCAAACAAACCCATCCTGTTTGCCAGAGGGATTTCAAAAAAGCATGTTTAATTTATCCTGTTACGGGCATGTTGGAGTGTGCTTATCTCCAGAGTCTCCAATCCAGATTGTGTTTTGTGGCTGTTGGACTGATTCACCAACATGGGCACTGTATGCTGCTCTTAAGTAAGAAGTCTTGCCTGGAGTGCTACTTCTGGTTTGTAACAACAGATTGGAAGTAGGAAATTGTAATACTGCTTTGCTGTATGGGGTTTGAAGCTTAGTTTTCTATAGAAGCTTTTAAATTATTTCCCTGACTTGTTACATGGTCCCAAAACTGATTACTTCCCAGTTCTGAGAAGCAAGGGCAGCAAATGCAGCATCCAGTTCCTCTCCTTGCCCTTCAGTGGGAATGCTAACAGTTTCACACAGGGAGATCTCTGAAGGCCACAGCTCCTAAGTAACAACATCCCCACACTGCGGAGCTGCTGGCAAAAGTGCTAAGCTGAGAAATCTGACAGTGGGGAGCTTTGCTGCTGCCTGCAATGAGATGCAGTGCAGCTGTATGCAGATTTCTGGTTTTGGAGAAGTAGATGAAAGGCTGTTTGCTCCATCTGGACGTACTGTCCGCATAAACTGATGCTTTTGTGGCTTCCTTAGGCCTGTAGATCTCTGGAACTTGTCTCACAGGTGACAGAGGAGGTAACTGGGGGCACACAGTAAGGCACACTGCTGCTGTGCAGTAAGGCTAAGCTTTCCATCACTCAGCTGTCAAACACAAAGTGTTTGCAGCGATCTGCACTGCAGAATGCCAGTGAAACTTGACATGCAGTGTGGCTGGCAGCCTTTTCTCTTGCACCATTAGCTCACTGCTTTTGTTTTCCTGACTTAGAAATGGCTTTTACAAAGAGCAGACCCAAATGGGAGGAAGTGAGCCCACTGCAGGATGTGAAATGACCCTGTGTAGCTGTATGTCCTCCCTTTTGAGCTCTGAGACAGTAAATCAGAGCTGCTCGAGCTGTTTCCTCTAGACTTGGCTCCCCTGAAGCATTCTGCTAATGAACCTGAACTCGTTCCTGCTCTCAGTGATACCGTCCAGATAAAGTTGCATCAAGTAATGCTGTTATAAAACTCACCAATTGGAAGTGAATTGGCTTCAGCTGATTGAACCTGTAGTTGGTTTTTCCAAGCAGTCCTCCCGCTCCAGAGCATTACTTCAGGCTGCCCCTGCAGTGCTTGCTGCTGATACCCTCACTTCTCTATGGAACTGGTCACCTTAAACTTCAAGTCCTCCTTCTCCAGTTACTTTGTGAAAAATGACATACTGACTGAGTTCCATGTGAAGTATCTGTAATCACAAACCTCGGGGACGATGAGAGTTGATGAGGGAGGTGCCATTGCATGGCATGGAGAATGCTGACAGCAGCAGTACTGCTCCTGCTTGAGCTGCAGAGCCTTCCTGGCATCGCAGAGCTGCTGGGAGCCATTCCTGGGCCCCTTGAGGGCTGGGGGAGCTCATGCTTCAGGTGCATGGAGACACAGCACAGTGTTTTCATTGTTGAGGCGCATGGCTGCTTGTATCCCTTGACACAAGCTCCCAGTCATCCTTCCAGGTGGCTGCAGGAATCTTAAAGCCAGCTTTGCTGCAGCTGGGGAGCTTTCTGGTTACTGTCGTAATTCAGTTGAGCCTTCCTTTCTGGGCTGGGAACTGAGGAGGCTTGGGGTGTTGTTTCCACTCTGATAGGGGAAAAAGCAGCGTGAGCAATTTGTGGAACTCTCACTGACTCAGGAAAAACAAGTCAGTAGCGAAATATGAAATCTTCTGAATCTACTTTGTGTTACTGTTTTCTATTCAGGGTAAAATAATTGTGCCATTAGTACTGGGGTGAACTGGAGTCGTGGGTTAAACAGCTGTGGTTGACTGGAGTGTAAGTAGTTGCTGCACTACTCTTCTGCACTGGAAGGCATTGGGATGTGTCAGGCACCTTGCAAAAGGGAAAGGATCTTTGGGGGCAGTGTGGGGAGTGATGACAGATGGAGCCCAAGCACAGACAAAGGGAAGAGCACAGCTGGGGCACGATGCTCGTGCCTGACATGGCAGGTTAGTTCAGCTGAAAAGTAAAACACCAGAAAGCTTTGAAGAGTTCAGGTTTTGGATTTGGAAGGAATGGGGATTTGGATTGATAGCACCAGACTTTGGAATTTTGCCTTGCTAAATGGGTGACCGCTCTGCAGGTACTGATGGATGGCTGCAATGCACGGAGCCACAGAGTTTCAAAGTTTAAATGCTTTGCTGTGTTAGACCTGTACATCACAGGAAGGCTGTCTTTATGTCAGTATTGGAATAGTTTTGTCTTCTGGTGCACAGGAAACTGCAACTTGCAAAGCACGAGCTTGCTACATTAACATCAGTAAAACCCTTCTGAAAGCTGTTGTAGCTTTTGTCCTGCAGTCCTGCCCGGCAAAGGTAACAATTGTGCTCCTCCTCCATTGTGAAGTACAGAGGTTCTCTGAGGTCTTTGCTGTAAAGCTGACTCCATTCCAGTAGCCAGGGCAGCGTGGTTTGTGTACACAGCAGGGAAGGATTTTTTTCTCTTGGCCATCTAATCCATAGGCAGTCAAACACAGGAACTAAACTAGTTGATCTAAACTTGGACAGCACAAGATTAATGCTTAAACTTGCTTGCAGGAGTTGAAAACCGTTTTCTGTTGCCATTAGTTGGTTGGAAGGGAAAACAGAGTTGCTGCTATTTTTTTGGATATGCAAAACAGTTTTGATTTTATTTCTTGCAAACTATAGGACTCCAAGCCCCCTGATACTTGATCAGAACTACATAAACACCAAAAATCAAGTAATCAAAGCAGAAAGAAGGGTACTGAAGGAGTTGGGATTTTGTGTTCATGTCAAGCATCCACACAAGGTGAGTTACCAGTGATAATGTAACTTGTAAAGAGTGTCCTACCCTGAAGGTGTCACCGTGGGCTGTGGGACAGCAGGCGCAGATGTGAAAACGATCAGACTTCATCTGCTGGTTCCTCTGCTGTTGTCAGCAGTGCTTTTGCACAAGTGCTTTGCAGATAGCCATGCTGAGCTGTGGTAGCAGTGAGCTCCCTGGGACGCGTTACAGGTGGTTGCTTTTGAAAATCACAGCCTGGGGGCAGAGTGGTGTCTGGATGTGGCTACTGGTGTGTGGGCTTAGAGCACGTAGCCAGAAAAGGAAGAGACCCCAGTGTTTTGCAGTGCTGTTTGGCTGTAGGCAGTTGTTTCTTTACTGTTGCTTTGTATGTTAAAACTGAGTCTCTTTTTTTTCTCTTTCCTTCCCCTCAGATCATTGTGATGTATTTACAAGTCTTAGAGTGTGAACGTAATCAAACCCTGGTACAGACAGCCTGGTAAGTGATTTTCTGTTCTCTTCCTAGCCAGGAAAATAGTAGCAGAAATAATAAGCCTGATGATCCATATGCAAAGCAATGAGATGTAAGTCATTACATGATTATTTACTTTCAAAACATTATAGTGCTTGTTTCTGCTTACTATTTTCATGGCTTGATTCCACTCTGTAATGGAGAACTCAATTTAACTTTGTTCTTTTTTCTACTCTTTAATTAAAGGGTAGTCCCTGATGGTAAGTCATAGAGCTCTGCCCTCGCACCTCAGCCCATGACCTGGGGATGGCCTGTTTGGCTGCCCTTCTCTCCAGCCAACCCAGTGCAAGCTCTCATCCGAGATTCACTGAAGTGGTCCATATCCATCGGGCAACATCTTCTAGTTCTGTCTGGGTGTCAAAAGGATTTGTATATTTGCTTTGAGAAGTACCTGTTAAAAATGTTTCTAAATGTATTTGTTGCCTAGCTACTGTATACTGCAGTTTATTTAGAGGGCCCATGGACACATTGGGGAGATCTTCTGCCAACGTGAATTAGTTGGTTTTGCACTTGGCTAGACTCGAGGGTTGGTTTTTTGTTTTCCATACTAAAGTAGTGCATGAAGCATGTTCACTCATGTCTGTTCTGTACAGTCAATACTTGCTGACTGCTGTTCGTTTCTCTCCCGTAGCTCAGAAACTTTAAAAATCATGGAGATCTCTGCTGTTAAACTCTTGGCATGTGTTGCTTGGCAGTGCCACCATGCTGGAAGAGAAGTAGCCTAGTGAAGCAGGAGATCTGGTGCTAACTTGCTGACTTGTAGCTCTTTTTTAACACGGAGGTTTTAAACACAGCAAGCAAATCGGAGGCTTCTCCCTTGGGATGAAGTTGGTGTTAATCAGAGCACACATAAGGTCTAAATGCAATGTTCTGTGAACTTTATAGGTTGCATCTAGCCTCTGGAAAATGGTAGGTTAAAAACATGCTGTATTTTTATGCTTGCATTTGAGTCTTGAGCAGATTGATTTTTGAAATACGAGAACGTTGGTGTTTAAAGCAAACAGCTGCAGGGATGAGAAGCACTTGCTGGTTTGCTGCTCAGTGGACACTTCATGGTGCAACGTAACTTAGAAGCTGTTACGTGGTGTTACTTGCATTGGCTTTTCAAAGCAATGGGAATGGTGCAGACTTCTTTAACAGAAGTAAGAACTGTAAACATCAAATGCAGTAACTAAAGAAACCAAATGATTTAATATAATAACAGGAAAAAATAATAAAGTCAATTGAGTCTCCAGTATTGTTGTGCTCTAAAGATGCAAACCTGAGATCCAACCTTGCCTGAATTCTGTCTTTTAGGAATTACATGAATGACAGCCTGCGAACAAACGTGTTTGTTCGCTTTCAGCCAGAGACTATAGCATGTGCTTGCATTTATCTTGCTGCTAGAGCTCTGCAGGTGAGTGCTGTTCTGCCTTTCTGCAGACTTCAGTTGCTAGAAGTTCAGTTTCAGGAGGCGGTGGCGGTGCGTGCAGTTGATCCCTGCTCTCAGTGCAGCTTTGTTCCTTCCTTGCAGATCCCGCTGCCCACCCGCCCGCACTGGTTCTTGCTCTTCGGCACCACGGAAGAGGAGATCCAGGAGATTTGCCTCACAACTCTGAAGCTCTACACCAGAAAGAAGGTACCTCCGTGCTGTGCTTGTGTTCTGGGCAGCGCCTGCTGTCTCAGAGCTGGCTGGGGGCCTGGGTGCATCTCCGTGCAGAAGCAGCTGTGCAGCTGTGAGGGCTCTGCTGTGTGGCAGCTGCTGCCCAGGGAGGGGTGAGATCAGATGGCAGAAGCTCAGAAATGAGTTGCCTTGCTGGGCAGGTGATTGTGAGAGCTGTGCTGGGAGAAACGGGATGGAAACAAGATTGCTGAAGTTTAGCTTTGTGCCTCTTGTTACTTAAATAGCCCAATTACGAGCTGCTGGATAAAGAAGTGGAAAAAAGGAAAATGGCACTACAGGAAGCTAAACTGAAGGCAAAAGGCTTAAATCCGGATGGAACTCCAGCACTTTCGACACTGGGTGGCTTTTCTCCTGCATCCAAACCATGTAAGCTGGTTTTCTTGTACAGGAACTTGTGTGATAACACCTGAGACTATGTGAGGATTTTAAAAGTGTACTGTTTTATTTGTTTTAAATGTAAGTTTGCTTGTTGAGCTGCAGGACAACATGGACTCTCTTAGGGAGCGAAGAAGCAAGAGACATTTTTCCAGTTACCAATAAGTGAAATAGCAAATTAGGGGGGAAGTAGAGCTGCTTTGCTCTCCCTGTCTTCTATACTTCCACAGGAGGGACAGGGGCATACTAATGACGTTTTCCCTTCAGATTATTGAAAGTGTCCACACCAGGTATGCTGTACGTTACTGTGTTACAGAGAGTTGGGGATGTGATGTGTTGCAGGGCCCCAGTAGGTTCAGGGCTCCTTTTGTAGCAGGTGTTTCTGCAAGCTGCTTTTCTGAAGTACCTTTGAGGCAGGCTGTGGTCAGGAAGCAGAAGGGGAAGTCACAGCAATGGTGCTGTTGTGGTGTCACAGTAAAACCCTGTAGTGCCTATCTTCAATCAGGCAATGGAAAAAGCTGTCTGAATTCAGAACAGTTTTGTTTGCTCCATCTTACCTCTTGATGGCCCTCTTTCCACAGGTACTCATCAGGAGCTTAAGAATGTGTTCTGAGAAAGCAGAGTTGCTTTGTAACCGTCATTTCTCTTGAAAACTGAACATCACTGAGTTAGCAAGGGCACGTTTCTCACTAAAAAACAAAAGGGCTTCCCTGTATTTGGGAAGTTGGAATTTGGCTTAGAAGAACTTGAGTGAAGGCAGGGCCTGCGGTGGGCGTTCAGCATCCTGCTGACTGGCAGCTCTGGGGCAGCTGCTGGCAAAGCTTTGCTTCCTGTGCTTTGTCAGTAAACCTGTGAGCCCCCTGTCGGTAGGGCAGCTGGCAGTGTGTGGCTCTTAGTGGCAGTGTTTTGCATGGCATTTATCAGTTCCTCATCCACAGGGCTGGATGGGTTTGTAGCACACTTAGCCAAGCCAGTGGCAATGTTTCCAATGGGAGGAGCCTGCGGTCTTTGGCAGGGGATCTCAGTGTGGATTTTGAACTGAAGTTCTGTTCTTCTATTTGTTAGACTTGTACTAAGCACCTAAAAATGAAATCTGTCACTTTGCTGAGCAGTCTTGTTTCTGTTAGCTGCCATCGTAGCAGTTGAACATGCGTGTCTCTGTCTGCCTGTGGGCATCTCCATCACTGTGCTGTTCTCAGCGGGAGAAGGAAATAGAATTGTACAGTCATAAAGGTTGGAAAAGACCTCTAAGATCTAACAGTCCGACCATCCACCTCCCACCAGCATAACCCTCTAAGTCCCATCCCTTACTACCCCATCTGCCCTTAAACGCCACCAGGGATGACAAATAGCAGCTCTTGAGTTCCTGTTTGCCCTTTCTACAAGCAGCAGGGATGGTATATATAAAAAAGTACAGTATGCTTATGGCGAATTCCAGGTAAAACATCTGATCTTGAATTTAAATCTGCAGCTTCTCCAAGAGAAGTGAAAACTGAAGAGAAGAGTCCGGTACCTTTGAACACCAAAACCATTAAAAAAGAGCCAGAAGAAAGGCAGCAAGCTTCCAAGAGCCCTTACAATGGGTAGGTGGAAAAACTCCTGTTCCAGGAGACTTTGCTCTCTTCGACTGAATTACTTCTGAGTTGTTCAGTGAAAGTGATGAACACCTCAGAAGGATAACCCTGTTTCTTTCTTCCCTGTTCCAGCATGAGAAAAGAAAGCAAGAGAAGTAGGAGCAGCAGAAGTGCCAGTCGGTCCAGGTCCAGGACAAAGTCCCGCTCTCGCTCTCATACTCCCAGGCGGCAGTAAGTGGTGCTTTCTGTTTGGGGGCTGGGGCTGGGGCTGCTTGCTGTACTGTGCCTGCTGCTCTTTGAGGAGGGCAGTTGATCTTTTGTCATTGTTCCCTGTGTTTTGTGGGATCAGAGGGGAGCGGGCGAGGCAGTGTAGGCTGATTGCAGATCTGATGGCATGATCTGCTTTTAGACTTCATGCTGATATTTGGGGTGGAAACAGCAAACTTAAATGTCAATCAAGTGTTCCCCAGGTGTTGCTGATTTGGTTACTGCCTTTGTCCCTCTAACCTGACGTTGAGAGTTTGTGACGAGGTAGAATTGCAAAATACATTCTGTCCCGTTATGGTGTTCTGAGAACGCCACTCGCCCATCAGTTAGCCCCTCTGCACAGGGATTTCTCCCAGTAAGCTGGAAGCTTCTGAACAGGAAAATAAGCTTTTGTGTGTGTGTGAGTGACACGTTTTAACCTCGTGCCGCTTCTGAAAGCTACAATAACAGGCGCAGTCTGTCCGGCACGTACAGCTCGAGGTCGAGAAGCAGATCCCGCAGCCACAGCGGCAGCCCTCGCAGGCACCACAACCACGGCTCTCCGCACCTGAAGGCCAAGCACGGCAGGGAGGAGCTGAAGAGCGCAAACAGACACGGCCACAAAAGGAAAAAGTCTCGCTCGCGGTCGCAGAGCAAATCCAGGGATCATTCTGATGCTGCCAAGAAACACAGGCATGAGAGGGGGCACCACAGAGACAGGCGGGAGAGATCCCGCTCCTTCGAGAGGTCCCACAAAGGGAAACATCACAGCAGCAGCCGGTCGGGGCACAGCAGGCACAGGCGCTGAGCAGTGAGCCTGGCTGGGTTCCGGCGGAGCCTGTACATAACACACAGCATGGACTCGGTGGAGAGCAAGGGAATCGATGAGCATTTGATTAATTTAAACCCAGTATCTGATTTTTCTAAAAACAAGTAGAGCGTTTTTCTTTTGGGAAAGAAACTGTTACCAACTTTTGCACATAATACCTTAGCAGTATCAGACGGATGGAGAACAGCGATCAGGTTGAACTGTATGTATTAGAGTTGTGTATTGTTTATTGATACGAGAACTGGAGAATGGATTTCTGTACAAAAGCGAAATGTACCTTATTTTTATACAAGTCAATTGCAGACACTTATATTTAAGTATAGTTATTTGTTTAAACGATGGTGGATACTTTCTTACACTGGTTTTAGTCTGCATGTGTTAAAAGATTTTTACAAGAAATAAAATCTAAGGCTTTTTCTACTGCCTATTGGATGTCAAATAGTGAAGCTAAAAGGATTTTCTTTAATGTGGTGCTTTGAAGGTTGGATGGGAATGGGATGCTGGGCATTTGGGCATGCTTCTGCTGTGGTCAAAGGGCTGGGAGTAGCTTAAAGGGAACCCTGGAACACCTCAGAAGTTTGTGGGCTGCTTAGCGGGGTCGTAAGGAGGATGGACAGCAGTTGGAGCACAGGAGCAAAGCTCAGGGACAGGAGCAGCGGGTGGGAGCAGGCAGAAAGGCTGAGAAGGAAAGGGGCTGCATTTCACAGAATGTTGAGTGCCAGCATCCTGCCCCGCTGGGCCGTGTCCTGTACCTCCCTCAGCTGTTGCAGCCAGGAGCTTGACTTGCTGTCTGCTGCTCCTGCTTCCTCTGCTTGGTGGAGCTGGCAGAACAAAGCAGGGCAAGAGGCTGTTCAGGGTTTTCTTCCCTGTTTTCAGTACTGGTGGCTGGGTGGTTGCAGGGAAGGGAGGAGTTGTGTATGTGCAGAAGGATCGGAGTTACAATGCTTGTAAACAGCTGCAGCAAATGTGCCAGAAGTGCCCATAGGTTTGTGACTTTCTCCCTCTCCCTGCATCCCATCTTTGTGAACACAACTGCATGTGCTGCAATGCTGCTCCCGGTTGAAGGTCTGCAGTGTGCTTCACATGGCTGCAGTGTGCAGGTGGACGAAGCCTGAGGCCATGGGAGCTGACAGAGCACCTGGGTGCTTCCAGGAGCAGGTCGTGGTATGGCCAGGAATTCTGCAGAGCTCAGAAGAGATGAGGGGGAAGGTGACAGCAAAGGCTTCTTTGGAGCTGCTGTTCCTGCAGCAGGCAGCTGCCTGCACCCCAGCTGCATCTATCTGCTAGAAATTCAGAAAGCGATGAAATCTTTGTTCCAACTTTGGACAGATAAACGCGTTCCTTTATTTCTTGGTTACCTCTTTAAAACACAGGTATATGTATTTGCAGTAACTTTCTGAAAGCAGCAGTGTTATGTTACTATGGCAATGAAGGTAACTTTTCCATAGATACGAGTATGGAGCCCTGGGCAGCCATAACAGCCTGGCTTCCAGGCAGCACAGTTAGCTCAGGCTCCCCTGGGTGTCAGAAGTTTGTGTCTTGTGGTGAAACTTTAGGAAGAATCAGCCTCTGTGTTGGTGTTTGTGTGTAAGCACTGATTGCCCTTCTGTGCTCCCAGTGCCCTCGCTCCAGAGCTGAAGAGCAGGAGTTGTCTTCTGTGTAAAGCTGGAACAGCTGGTGATGGGGAACATCTGGGCACCATCTGCTGCAGATTGCTTACACAGTGAGCTCGAAGGCAGCGAGCAGGGGTTCAGTGCTTGTCTCTTCTTTCCTGGGGAAAAAAGATGTGTTCAGTCAGCTTTCCTGATGGCAGCCTTAACCAAGTAATGACTGCCAAAAATGGACCCTAAAATAAATGGTTTTGGTTAATGAAACAAAAGGAGATGATCTGTCTCAAAGCACTACTAAACAAGGGTCAGCATGGTGCAGTGGCATCACCACTGAGGGAGCGAGCAAAGTCTGAGCCCTGGGTCCACTGCACTAACAAATCAATGCATGGTAAGTCACAGCCTTGTTTACGGGCGGCCCTGCCTTATTTTTTTACCACTAGGCGTCATTAGGTGGTACTGAAGTCCAAATCACAAAAGCCAAAGGTTGGAGGACACTGTTACATGCACTCTTACATCTCTCTCCTGCTTTTAGGGCCTGCTCACAGCACGTGGCTGTACAGCATCAGCAGGAGTTCAGGGAGCGGAGCCTCTGCTCCCAGTCAACAGCAGCCTCTGTCCCTCTTCTGCAATTGCTGTGTGCTCTGTGCTCTGCAGCGCCCTATGGAACACACAGGTCTAAAGGTTCAGCCCCAGAGTGGAAATGCTTTCATGGCTTAAAAAAAAAAAAAATAACAAGAACAAAACACCAATACTCTGTGACACTCCACTGCAAGAGTAGTTTTCCTCTTCCCCAGCCCCAGCTTGACTCACCATGCTTTCTCTTGCCAGGATGGATGAGAGCAGGATCCACTTGGGCTCAGTGCTGCAGCATCCAGCTGAAGCACAACGAAAGGCATTGCTGTCTTCCCTCTGCCTCCTTGGTACTTCCAGCAATTGCAGCCCCCGGTGCAGTGGCTGCAGTCAGGAAGGTTGCTCAGTTGGCTCTTTGCTGAGCAGATGGGCGGCAGTGGCCCCTCGTTTGCTTTGTGCTGGGCAGCAGATGGCAGCCAGAGGGAGCAGGAAGGCACACGGTGCTGTGCTTCTGGCAAGAAATTGTTCCAACAGCAAAGTGCTGCAAGAGCATAAAGCTGTGCAATCAGAGGCTGCAATTCAGAGCAAGAGGAGACCAGGCAAAGGCTGCGGCCCAACAGATGGAGGTGCTGGGATGGGGCCGGCAGGGAGGAGCTCACGCACAGGGAAACAGCTGCCAGCATCGCGGGCTAAGCACAGGGTGCTGCCTTGAGGGCCTCTCCTTGGGAAATGCAGAGTGCTTCTGTGCAGCTGCTGCTGTGAGGGCACTGTGAGTGCAGGGAGGTGCACTGCCCTGCCTCAAACTTGCTTTCCCTCAGGAAGTTCCCACGGGGTCATGCTGCACTCCCAGCCCGTGCCCATGGCTCGCATTATCACTGCGGGGCTCCGGTGGCTGCACCCTGCCGAGGAAAAAACACTTCTGTGAAGGAAGCAGCTTCCCCTTCCCAGCTCCTGCCTGGCTGTGAACCAGCAGGGTCTTTGGAAAGCAGTAACATTAAAAAAAAAGCTGTTGTGGGAAAAAAAAATCTTTACATTCCAATGGTAAGAAAAAAATTGCCAAAAGCGTACCATTTTTGTCCCCAAAAACAAAACTCCTTGTTAAGGCTGAGCTGCTCACAGGGCCATCAGCTGCTCTGCTGCCATTCTGGGTTTTATTCTGTAGGTGGAAGTGTTGCAAAGCAGACGTGAGCAGCCTGTGCATGCATACACTCATGCAGCACTCCGTGCATGCAGGGCGCTGCCACAAGGCACAGTGCTGCCCAACCTGAAGCTGCTCTGAGCAGCAGGCAGTAGCTGGGGGTCACTTTAAGCCCCACAGGATCAGATGCTGCCCCGGGGTTGCAGAAGCAGCCTGGGGCTGCTCCAAGCTCTCAGCTGCCCCTTCTAGCACGTGGCTCCTGCGTGCTGGAAAGGCTGCCACTTCCCAAGGGGAATGGCACCTCGTGCTTCCACCTGAGTTCGAGGAGGGCATAGGGCACAGTTCCATAGCCAAAAAACAGCTTTGGGTAGGCAGGGTGGGGAGAATGATTTAATGAGGGACTGCTGGTCAAAACATCACTTCCAAGCCCAGGCAGGTCATGCTGCTGCATCCAGAGAGTGCGACAGCCTGCGTGCCACTGCATCCCTCCCAGCCCCTGCCAGACCCAAACCAGCTCTCCATTCTATTTCCAGTTTCCATCTGTGGTGAGTTTATAACTGAACTGGACACTCGGGGGTTATAGCACAGTAGTTTGCCATCAAGGAAACCGCAAGCAAGAAAGATGTTATCTCTACCATATGGTTCTTATTTGAGGAGATCTGTCAGGTTACATGAGCTGACACAACACAGCTTGGGGCTGGGTGTTGTTTTACGCTCACATGGGCTCCCAACACGGCAGAGCCCTGAACACAGCCCAGATCACAGCCCAGCACAGCAGTGCTGGCAATGGAGCACCCATCCTGCATGAGGGGGTTCAGAGCAGGTCCCAGCTGTGCCCCACAGCCAGCAGTGGCTCTATTTCTGAAACCTCACCCAGGTAAGGTACCAGGGAAGGCAGATGAAGGGAGACACCAACAGCAAATCCAAATAGAGCACCCAAATCCAGGTGTGTGACCTTTTCCCTCCTTCAATGGCAAAACCCAGCAGCAGGACACAAGCGAGATCTCTCCAGGAGGCAGAGCTCAGCTTGGATCCCCACCACAGTAACCAGGCTGAAAAGAGGATGGAGTAAAGCAGCATGAGTGGGGCCAGGGCTGCTTTTAGTGACATGGTGTGACAACATGAAAAAGCAGCAGCTGCTAGTGTGATGGAGCAAGGGAAGGAGTGCAAGTAATTCCACAGCACCTAAACAGAAGCAAAGATAAAGGGTGAGAAAGCATCTCACTGTAAGCACCAGGGCCGTGGTCCCCCAGGACAGCTGCATACCTGCTAGGTGTGCTGTGTGTGCCAACAGAATCCTCAGTGCCATCCCCTGGTACAGTGGTGCTTCCTTCCATGAGGAGCACAGCAGGAGTGGAATATCCTCACCCTCTTGATTTTCTGTGGGCTCTTCAGATGCAACTTTTGCTTCTTTCGCTTTATAGCACAGGAATTACAAAGCCCAGCCATCCCTGTGTTGCTTTAGCATATGAATTACAGTCCCCTCTGAGCTCCAGCAGCGAGGAGGTGCTGCTGCTATTTTTAGCAGGAATCTACAAAAACAAAACCCAAAAAAGACATCAGCAAACATAATTAAGTTGGCAACCAGCAACCTATAAAAGCAGTGAGGCAATGCTGCTACTTGGTTACACCCACAGCGGCCATAAATCACCCCCCCCCATCTGACCTCTTTCTGCACACTTCTGGGGGTTGCTGGTGTTCCTTTTTTGAGGTACTCTTCCCAAAATGCACATGTGGTTCTTTGTTCAGATCTTCACGATGATTAAAGTGACCACCCTGTCCTGGTAACTTGAAACACTCCTACAGCTCACACAATGCTCCACACACACAGGAAACAGCTGCAGAAATGGATGCCTAAATGGATTCCCATCAAAGCCAGTGATTCACAACAGGCAGCGCTCAGAAAGCAGCATCAGTCTCGGATTCCTGTGAGGAGAGGCAGCCCGCCCTCCTCAGCACTTTGTGCATCTTTATCCTTCATCACGTGCAGTTCTGGCGGATTTGCAGGACTTTCCAAGCACCCTTCTGGGGGTATCTCCATCCCCACACCGTGCTGCCGACTCAGTGCCTCTCAGCTGACCTGGGTATGGAGAAAAAGCAGCAACTCTTGAGGTAGGAGAGGCACCCCTGCACCACCTGGGTTGTCCCGTTTCCCAGGGATATGCAAGCAGTGCCACTGCA
The DNA here is from genome assembly GCF_019232065.1 of Centrocercus urophasianus. Lineage (NCBI taxonomy): Eukaryota > Metazoa > Chordata > Aves > Galliformes > Phasianidae > Centrocercus > Centrocercus urophasianus. Next base: position 1,117,467 of record NW_024884744.1, on the reverse strand, counting down.
GGGACATGTGGGCAGGACAGAGATGTGACCCCCAGCCCGAACCAGCAGCAATGGGGAAGTGCTGCTCCTGCTCCTTACCCCAAGCTCTGCACCTCCCTCCCCTCTAGGTACTATTCATCAGAGGAAAGCAAAGTTAAGCAAAATAAATCACTTTCCACTTCACATAAATTGGGAGTCGGAAAATCCCATGTAGGTCACAGGCTGCTGCCAGCAGGGCTGCTCCTGACTGCCCATTTTCCATGGCTCTTTCCTGCCCACCCCCGTGACTCAGGCCATGGGGCTCTTCCCATCCCCCTGAGGGCCAGCACAGCCTCAGGACATTTTCCTTTGCGCTGTGCTGAAACTTTCCTCTGCTAAATGTCATCACCCCACGACTCCCAGCCAGGACCACCCCACACTATTCCACACTTTCTCTGCTGTTTATTCCTTCAGTGAATGAAAACTACAGCAGAAGTGGCTGTGGCTGCTGCTGACCACAAGTGCTCGACACCCACCAAAACTGAGCCATCCCATCAACATCCCATCCCATAGGACAACGCCATGCTGCTGAGAAAGGGGCCACCCAATTTCAGATTTGGGTCTCCATGCTTCCTCCAGCCCAAAGCCTCCACTTTGGCCCTGAAATGATGGGGGTGGGGTGAGCTGCTAGGAAAGCTGCATCTGAGGAAGCAGCAGGAGGGGATAGGGCAAGGGACAGGAAGTGTGGACCTTGGCTTTGAACACGTTCTACTCTTACCTTTGCCATAAAAAAGCCACGTCTCCCAGATTTACCATAAGTAACTGCTCCCATGTGGAAAAGGGCCAGCATGCTCCGTGCTCCTCTTGCTCTCATCTGCCCAGGTGTCCTCAGCCAGCTTCAAGCAGAAGGGCATATTGAGCCATCAGAAATGTGGAACTGAGAGCCAGCCCACAGTTTCAGTGCACAAGGTTTGGCAGGATGCACAACAGGGACAGGACAGGCACCCTGGCTTTCACAGAGAGGCTTTGAGAAATATCATTTTGCATGTGAAATCTATGCTGAAGGTACCAGTCACCTGATGGCACTCAGATTGAAACGGCTGCTAAGAATATTGCCCAAAGTCACCAAACAGCACAAAGGCTACAGTAAGCCAAAAAAATAGAAAACTACACGGGACAAGAGGCAACAGCTACAAGTTGTGCCAAGGGAGCTTCAGGTTGGAAATCAGGAAAAATTTCTTCTCTGAAAGAGTGGTCAGACACTGGTACAGCTGCTCAGGGAGCAGTGGGGTCCAAACTGTGAGGATATGGCACGGAGGGATGTGGGCCCTGTGCATGGTGGGCTGGGGATCTCTGAGGTCTTTTCCAACCTTAATGAATCTGTGATTCTAAAGCAGAGACAGCTCCAGCTCCCTCTCATGCCATTTCAGCAAAAGGCAGTGGCCCTCAAGTTGTCCATGGTTGTAGCTGTGCTGAGAGCAAGCTGCTTCCACAATCGACCTGAAGAAACCCCTTAAAAGTGCACCCCTGCCCCATCTTGTGACCGACATGCTTCACTGTCTCCTTCTGTACTTTGTTCAGAGGTTGTCTGCATCATTACAGACCTTCCACACGCCTCAGATCGCAGGTGGTTTCTTTGCATCCACCGTAGTCAGGCACTGATGCTCCCATTGTGAGCTCCTCTGAATGCTGAGCAGCAGCACACAGCCCACCACACCCTGCAGCCAGCAAGAAATGGAAAGTGAAATGCTCCAAGTCTGCTGCATGCAGCTGTGCCTTCTGCTCGTCACGCCGCCTGGATTCCAAACTGTCACTGCTGCCAATCCGAATCTCTGTCAGAACTGGAATAAAAGCAACCCTAACAAATTAGCATTCAGTAGTGTGCAAACAGGAAATTTCAAACGCAATGAATGTTTGGAAATAACAGGTTCCTCTAAAGGAACCAGTTCCTGTACATTTATGGGATTGAGGAACCAGCAATGACAGGTTTTACAGGCTAAAATGGATCTGTGTCATCGTTTAAGTTCCTGACATTCAGAAATTAATGGATTCTGGGGAGATACTGAAATCTACACCGCTTCCAAAGCAGCTGGCAGTGCTCAACACCATGTTCAAAGCACAAGTGCAGCACAGGAGCAAAGAAGAGTCTCCACGCTGCGACCTGGCACTGCTCCCAAAAGGTGACAGCTCACCTGAGGCCGTGCTGCAGCTTGGAGTGAGTGCTCAGACCTGAGCTGGTGCCACTTCCTCGTGCCTTCAGACAGGCTTCATATCCAGAACCTCCTGCATCAACACATCCATTTGGTTCTGAATTCTACTGAGTGCATGGCAGAGAACACAGAGCAGACATCTGATCAGCATGTCGTGTTCACGATCCCTGCTATTTCACAAGCAGACCAAATGCTGCACAGGGACCAGACGCACAAATTTTGTTGCTCAGCATTTGCCCTGTTTGAAAGCTGCCCTGCACATAGGTCAGGGCTGAATTTCAACCTGTCACTTACTTGGCCTGCAGTGCAAGGAGCAAAGCACGTGGTGTGACAAGGCAACAGCACAAAGCCTGCCACACACAGGGGGAGGTACAGTGAAGGCCTTCAGTACGAAGGCAAAGAACAAATACAGTGCATGCAACACAACCCATGGCTTACAAAGTCTGACAATGGCATCATTTTCCCAGCACGATGTGCACCCATCACAGCCTGCATTGCTCACTGCACTGCAGCACGCTGCTCACCCCAAGCTCCTCTCTGCCAGGCACCTCTAATTGGTATTTTCCTAACTTTTCCACGTGAAGCACATTGTGAAGGACTGTAGGACTGTTAGTGTAAGGCAAATCACAGCCAGCTGGTATGATCTGTGTATTGTAAGTTAACTTCTAACCACACATTCTTGCTTTTGCCAGAAGAACTGATGGAATTGGACTGGGTTTAGCTGAATGGCTGCAGTGAGATCCAGCCACACGTTACAGAAATAAGTGTTACTTCTGCAGGCTCCCCAGCCGTCGTCCCTTGGCTTACTGGCAAGCAGCACAGCCACATCCCAGCACTGACCTTAACTCAGCAGCAATTCAAGGTTCCAGATGGAAAACTGCAGCTTGGGAAGATTTGTGGCTCGCTCCTGTCAGAAGATAGGAGGTGTCTCTTGAGATAGAGAGGAGCAAAAACACCCTGCTGGATCTGGCCACACTTGCTCGGAAGCGGTTTCTTTTCATTATCTGGGAACAGTTCACAGTGCAATGCCAGATGCCCATGTTTTCCATCACACAAATTGTATTTCCGGTGTTAAAACCTCTTCAGCATTAATCTTTTACAGCATCCTTTTTATTATCCTATCAAAATTAATTTTGTACTATGCTTTGAGGATGAAAAAAGCCACATAAGTGCTAAGCATGTTTGATTCCATTACTTCACAGCACTGCACTTGCATATGGTTTATCCTTTCATTAGCAGAATAAACTCAAATAACAACAGCAATTAAAGACACAACCTCACATCAACTTTTCATTCTGTAAATAAGTTTTTAAACAACTGAAAATAAAGACACGCAGCTTTTGTTTGAGACAGGAAATTTCCCTGATTCCATTCTTACACTTTTCCTTTTGCATTACGGGCAGGCAGTGCTTTCTGCAGCACGCTGCAGGCTGTAAAGTGAACTATAAAACACCAGGAGCCCAAACAAGAATTCAAAGTGAAGAACATCGCACAGCACAACCACTTCTTCAAACAAATGCCTGCTTGCATTTCCTTCTGATGAATACATTTTGCTGACCTATGGCACTGGGTCCAGCTATTTCCACACACTTTCAAGGCTGCTACGACACCACAATGATTTTTTCCTCAGTCTGCTTTCTTCCTTTGCAGAACCACCCCACGTGCTAGCCCTGGGCTGCACTGCCAGGTGTTGCTCTGAGCTCTGCTCCCAACCCTGCTGCACACCCTGGCCTCCTATCCTGCTATGCAGCACAGCAGCTACTAACTCAGTCAGTGCTGTAAGGATAGATTCAGGATTCCACTCCCAACCAGGCAACAACATCAGCTCTGCCAAGGAACAACGGAGCAGCCTTTGCACGAGTCAAACAGCCACAGGCCACTTTCCTGCAACCTTGAGCAGTGAGAGGATGGCTGCTTCCTGCAGGCAGCTCAGGAGCCACAGAGGCTGATTTGTTCCAACTTTGTGGTTTCCAGTATTCCCTGGTGCCGTGAGTCCTAGAGTGCAAGGTCCAGCGTAAGAAAAACCCATTCATAAATGACACGGCTTCTACAAAACGCACTGCCTCCAGGAAGCTGCACTTCCTGAAATGTGGGGAGGGAATTAGCTGCCTGCCTTCTCCATGGCACTCTGCTGCTCTGCTTCACCCCACTGCGAGAAATGCTTTGTAAACTTTCCTTGACTTTGTGAGGTTACTTTGCAAAAGCTGGTGAACAAGGTTTCCTGATATTAATCCACTTTGGTTATTGCTTAGCAGCCTGAGCTCTGGGTTTCTGCAAGCTGTGGGAATGAGGGAAGTCTTGGCTCCTGACTCAGTGGGGGTTCATGATTTATGCTTCCACTCATGCTACAAACATTATTTCTGTGACTGCTCTCTTTATTCCACATGCTACTCCTTTCCCACTATTTATGAACGCACAGCCTTCCTTAGGGAGGTGTTGCAGGACACAACCAGCAGCCAGGAGCCCAGCTCTCAGCCCTGCAGCACTGGACAAGATGGGCCAGCACCATGCAGAGCTGGGCATTCTGTGCACAGGAACAGAGCCAGGGAGGCTGCCAGCCCAGCTCTGCTCTCTGCTTTAAGCACAGAGGCATTACTGCATGCATCTCACTTCTTCAGTACAAAAAACCCAGCATTAAACTCTCTATTATATCAACTGTCACAAGCGTTCACCCTCATGTCTGTTCCACAGTGGTCTGAGCAAGTAAAATAAAAATTAATGTACTGCATAATTTAAATGTTCTCTAAGTCAGTAAAATAAAATTGAAGTTCATCTCAGAGTTTTATTTAGGATTGACACACCAGTGCTCTGGAACTCACCATTTTAAGAGCTGCCTCAACGAAGGTCTGCTCCTTCAGCACAGGAAGGCTGCAGGTGGGTAACAGAGGAACAGTTTTCAGGCTCAAAGAAGTCAGGATTTCTCCTAAGCAACAACAATAAAATCAATCATTCTCAGCAAGCTCAGAAGGGAACACCCAATCTTTCTTTGTGCCTCTGTGGAATGGCTGAAAAACGGATTTCATGCAGCTGTGTTTCAGTGGAATTACTTCCACATCTTTCAGACTGCCATTTTTTAAACACCTTTAAGAAAAAAAACAAAACAAAACAAAACACAAAGTAGTGACCAAAGCCACTCACCTGTGACTTTGCTTCCAGGTATCTCCGCTGTGCCTACGATTGATTGTTGCCACTGAATTCCTGCTGCTTTCTGAATTTGAGAGTAGGGGATTTCTGAGCTTTTGGATGCACTCTGCTACCACTGAGGTTAAGGTTCAGTAATGGAAAGGATCAGTAAAGGTTCGGTGGGAACAGAAGCTGAGTAAGACAAAGTGCACCTCAAAATCGAGCCCAGGATGCCAAATCTGTAATGGTTGCTTCTCCCACTAACTTTATTATGTGACATGTATTCCCTGCTATGCCACTGCATTCAGCAAAGCAATTCTAACTTACTCCAGCACCACAGTGACACGTGGTCACTTTGGCACACACAGGGCCACCTCACCACTCACAAATGATATAGTCAAGGTTCATGGTGCAAGTACAAACGTAGTTGTGCTTACAAGCATCCTGCAAAGCAGCAACTCCACGTTTCCAAATGCAGAAAGAGCCCAGTCCTAAAACCCAACTAGGAGCAGGCAGCCTCAGTGATCTTGCTGCTCTGACAATCCCCAGGATGCTCCCTTCCAACTTCTCCCCAGCTGAGTAGCTCAGGTCCGTGCTGGCACTGGTGGGAAGATGGCTGCAGTGTCTGGGGGAGGCTGCCCAGCAATGGCTGCACGCTGCTCCATGAAACGATGGCATAAATCTGGTTCTAACCAAACAAATTGCATTTTTACACCAGAAACACACAGTGAAGTTACAAGGGACAACACAACATACAAAACGGGAAAATTCCAACAAAGTGCTTTAGGGAGAACAGCCTTTGAAGTTGGTAATTATTTTAATTACACTTCTCGAATACGTGCACCTTTTTGAGAGGCAATTATTTTTTCATTCTTTTCCCATCTCGGAACGTAGATAGCATTTAATTACACTGATGCGCAACGGACAAATAAACATTATTGCATCAAAAACATCTCAGGACGTAACTTCATCCTCAGCTGTAGAATCGCACCAAGTTCATCACCAACACCTGAGGCCCAGGGCCCACGGCTGACACCGCAGGGCTCCCCCACGTGTCACAGTTGGCTCCGCTGCCTTCTCCTGGCCGCGCTCTCCCGGCCTCTGAGAGCCGGCAAAGTCCCGCTGCTGGGCCTGCCAGCGGGTGCCTGCACAGCTCGGGGAATACCGACCTGCCCGGAGGGATGGACGGCCCCCCCTGGGCCGGGGCGGCTGCTGCGCCCGTAATCAGCACGCAGGGCAGGGGAGGAGGTTAGGCTGCCCCGAGCCAGGGAACGCGGCGATAACGGCAAGTTTCCACTGAGCTTTCTGAGTTGCAGCACTTGTTCCCTGGCTTGAGTCAAAGCTGCAGTCAGCTCATAGCGTTCCTCGCACTCTCTGCGCACCGTTTCCTGGAGAAGAGTGTTCTGCAAACAGAAACAAACCCTCACTCTGCAAAATGCCATTAGCGAAAGCACGCGTCTGTTAAATTCCATCGGTTCGAGGCAGGGTGCCTGCAGGGCACTGAGGCACGGAAAGCCTGCAGTGCTTCCTAGCACTTTGTTTTCTCTGGAAGTTGCTCTGATGACATACGTTGGTATTTACACACACGTCCTTATCTCGGGAGACAGTGGAAAATATGAGGTAAGTCCTGAGGAGCTCCTCCTGGTCTCCTGCCCACCCTCCAAGCACAGGGAAGCCAGGAACTCTGCTCCTGGAAGCAGCGAGGCACAGGGTCCAAGCACTGCTATGGCACTGCACTGCAATAAGATGCCTCCAGTATTTCAGCAGTGGTGAACGGCCTATTTTGGTGACTGATCATTAGTTCCCAGATGACTGAGATAAATGAGTATCCACCTAGTATTTTTCATGAACTTTTCACTGTGATTACCAACACCCAAATGATAATCAACCAGCAGTGGTCCTTGAGCAGACAAGCGTTAGACAAGCCCCCAGGCTGGTCTATGACACAGAACTTACTTGTGACGCTGACTTTTCTGGTTTCCAGTTGAAATCAAAAGTCAATGAACAACAAAGAGCAACATGACTAAGCCGATTCACACAAGTCAGAAGCACTGACTGCACTGATGCAAACAGAAAACGGTCACTTCCCTAATTTTGCTCTGCTAAGGAAGCAGTTGCTGCTGACTGAACAGAGCAGGACAATGGAAGGTGAGCTACCAGGACACGGAGCAACGATGAGCAGCTCAGAAAGAGAACATTCTCAGCCTCAACACCTGCACAAACGTTTTGAGTAAACCTCCAGTGCTGAAAGCCTGAGCTGCACGAGTCTGACCACACACCACACCCAGGAGAGAACAAACGAGTGTCTGCAATGCTCTGCCCATGGTTATGGCAGCAGGCACAGAGAAGGAAGATCCTTGAACAACGCTCAGTGCTCGCTGTGAGCCCTTCCCCCAGCTACAGGACAGAGCAGCTGCCAGCATCTCTGTAATCCACGAACACAGTGCTCCCAAACCAAGACCTAATTCATTTTGAAGTTTCATTTTCATTGTTTATCCATTTTTTTTTTCCTGCCACTAATTACTTTGGACATTCCAGTCTAATCTTATCTGCAGCCCCTGACTTCACTGTTTTCACGTTTCTCATGCAGCAGTATGGCTCTCTCCCCACCCTTCCCATCATATTCCAAACATTCAGCAAATGCTTGTGGTAAGAATATGTAGCAGTCACATTTCTCTTCATATAATGATTCACTTGTATGCATTCCTGTGCTACAGAAAGAAGGTTTACTTGTGACAAGTGGGACAAAGGCCCGTTAGCACAGCATGATGTGGGCAATGTGCTCCCACCACAGAAGAGGAACCTCTGCCCCACACAGAGGCACCCTACCATGTGGTACAGGGCAGCATCCACTCATTCTTATGGACTGCATGAAGATTTTTCTTACTTATTTAGGAAATATTGGACTTCACTGTGGCCTTCCAATACTTGAAGGGAGCATAAAAACAGGGGGGAACAGCTATTTACAAGGGTGGATTGTGATAGGACAAGGGGGATGGTTTTAAACTGAGGAATGTTTTCACCCAGAGGGTGGTGAGGCACTGGCACAGGCTGCCCAAGGAGGCTGTGGATGCCCCATCCCTGCAGGCATTCAAGGCCAAGCTGGATGTGGCTCTGGGCAGCCTGGGCTGCTGGTTGGTGACCTGCACACAGCAGGGGGCTGGAGCTGGATGAGCACTGTGCTCCTTTGCAACCCAGGCCATTCTAGGATTCTATGATTCTAATTTTAAAGATATTTTTCTCTTACAACAGCACAGACCAAGATCTGAAATAAGCATTCTTCGAATGATTCCTGCAATCATGTGTCTCAAAGCAGAAAGAGCATGGAAGGCACTTCCTTGGCCACGTTCTTACCTCCTCTTGCACTTGACTCAAACTGTGAATCAGCTGCGTCCTCTCCTGGGTTAATTCTTCCAGTTCATCTGACTTGTGTTTAATTTCTTTCCTCAGATTACCCAGTAATGATTCGTTATTGTTCTGTTCCACTTTCAGCTGAAATTCAAGTTCAGTGACCAGCCTTTTAAGGCTCTGAATTTCTTTTTCTTTCTCTTGATCTTTCTCTGCAAGTTCGATCTGGACATCTTGTAGCTTCTTTTCAAGAATTTCTGCCTCCATCCGTAAGCTGTTGGTGGCACTGGATATCAATTCAGGTATCTGCATGACAAATACTGTATTAGTCTAAATTCAGTGTTTATCCTTAGATAGATAAAATGAAGTATCAAACAAAACCTTCAAGAAAAATCACAAATCCAAGCACACAAGTCTTCAGAGACAGAAAAAAAACAAAAAACAACCTGTGATAAATTGTTATTTTCAGCTCATTAAAAATAGTATGATGTCATGAATTTAAAACAACAATGTATTTTCATCACATTTCTTTGACTTTTCTATGTCAAACCTTTTGAGACACTCTAAAAGCTAAGGTTATAGGCACATTTTCAATTTCTAAGTAAAAAAAGTTCAAAACCTCTAGATCTGGGCTGCTATGCTGACCTTAATCCACCAGTGACGGGTTGATGGGAAGGGAAGAAGCAGTGCAGATGGCTCTGTGACAACCCATCATGGTCTCTAACAGCCCAAAGGCTTTCAAATCTGACACCATTAGTTTAATCATAATTAGCAATTGCAGTCTGTGGGCATAGATAAACCATGGAGAGAGAAAATCTGAGGAAAGCAAGAACTTCCACAGCTACACTTGGTACATATGAACCCGTTCTGTTTTCCAGACTTTCCATCGGATGCTGCAGACTGAGATTGGAAAAATCATTGCATCTTCAAGATGCAGGACTGCACACAGATTTTATTCCTTCACGTACTGCTTTCCAAAGTTCACATCACCTACTGCCACACAACATTTCTCTCAAGCATTACACACCTTCTTCTGGAGCTCTTCCTGATCTCTCTGGTATTTTGTGATTAGTTCTTGCTGCTTTTGTCTTTCAGAGTCCAGTTCCACTCTGGCTTCTTCTCTGACTTTGAGAATTGCTTCTTTGTGCCGTGCTTCACCTTTGGCCAGATCCATCTCCACCTAGAGGACAAGTGCCTGTTGCCTCCCAGTGAACCTGGGGAAGGTGGGGAGGGAGCACATCCAAGAACGTCCCCAGCTCCAAAGCCCGAATGCCAACACTGTATTTCTGCAGGCTGAATTCTAATGGACTCAATTGCAGCATGTAAGGAATTCAAAAGGCACATTAAACAAGCACGGAGCTATCCTAATTACTTAAAATTATTAAAAGCTCAAAATGAGCTTAATTATAACCATCTAATTTCCTACAGCAATTATGATCAGAAGCGTAACAAATTCCCCTCACGCTTTTTGGGGAAAAGATAAACTGTAATATTGTCATTATTTTGAACATCAGAATCTGCCCAACCATGGCATGGGGCAGGCACTCAGAGACCTGGCTTACAGCTGTGAGACCTCAGAACTGAGCACTGCTGCTATAATACATACAGATGTACCTCCTACATTACTGTATGGGAGTTTGGACTCTAACGGCAGTGATAAATACAACAGTACATATTGCTATCAAAGCAGGTCGTATGTCAGAGGCTACTGAAGTACTAAGAGTAGAGCAATATGCATGGTATGGAAAATGGACTCATTTGGAAACTTACACAGGCACTTTTCATACTTAATACTTGATAGTACAGCTGATAACCACAGCAGGAAAACAAATGGCAGCTCATCTGCAGGGAATGACTACTAATTGCTTTCAAGCTACTTCTGGGCTCCTCATTAACCACTTATAAAAAACCTCACAAACATTTACATCCATTTCCCTGTTTTTCATAAAACATTTTTTTTTTTTTTTACCCATTACAATTCAAAGTTCATCTGTATTTAAAATACAAGACTGGAACACACTGAACTGTGTGCAATGGCACCCTGACCCAAGGAATGATAACTCTGCCACACTTCTGACTTCTGTCTGATGAGAACATCTTTAGAGCACTTGGCACTCACTGCATTTTAATGGCTGTGATACCAAAGATGTAATTGCTCTCTCCCACCAGCAGCAGCCTTTATCTTGTACTAATGTCAAGTTGAACAATAGGTTGTGATTATGCAGACAGTGTGACCTCATTCTAAAATTATATCCTGCCACGGAGAAGGTAAGAACTTTTTAAAGAGGTGTAACAGATCTTAATTGCTGGTAGTCCAAAAATTTTCTTGAGACTAAATAAAGCTTTCAGACACTTATCACATACTGCACACACACACACAAATACATTTATTTTAGCTACCAATTATGTAAGGCTTAAAACAGAAATGTGAATTGTTGTTCAATAGTATTTGTGCATTTTTCCTTCACAGTTTCTTCAAGCAATTTCTTCTATTGCTTTTTTGGAAAGGTGGCAGGTTACCCCAAAGCCAACATGCTCACAGCTGCCCGTGGTAAGCAGCTGATCCATCCCATGTGAGACCCTGACACTGCAGCTAGGTTAGCACGGTGCTCTGCACACAGCTGGGAAACCATCTGCCATCACACACTGTGGCCACACGTATCTATTTTTTAAATCAGTGGAGAATATTTTTTGACAGAAGACCTCTAACCCAAGCACACATAAAAGATGACTGAGAAATGACAACTCAGGCATGCAGAGCACAGTAATACTCACTGAAGACAAGGCTAGGCTTGTGATAAACTTCCAGTAAGAAGATACCCATCAAGAGGCATTTCTGCTTGCACTCCTGATCTGTTGCTCTGATTTGAATGCAAGGCAAGTAAAGTAAAGTACATTTTTCTCACCTGCTTATTACTGCATAGAATCATTACGGCTGGAAAAGACCTCTAAGACCATCAAGTCCAACCAAGCTATCCCACCATGCCCACCAACCCATGTCTGCAAGTGCAGCATCTCCACGTTTCTTACCCTAATTGTCTGAGCTGAACCTTCCCAGTGTCTCGAGGCTACCAGCTCTCATCCCAACACATAGATCTGTTTTACAGACCTATACCTTCAGTTTTGGTTCAGCTCACCTGCAAGTAGGAAGGCTCTGTGTTCTCCCCACCTCATCAAGAGTGCACATGCTTGGTTTTACTGTGAAACACCTTCCACACATTTTTCTAAGCAGATTGGTCTGGACAGAAATCCCCAGCAACACGCACTCCTGCAGATCAGGGTTTGCAGGTGGCTGTGGCACACAGCTGGGGTGGACTGTTGGTGTTCACCCCTGGGAGTTTGCACCTGGGATCTCAATGGCGACACAGGTTCTGCACTAATACCCAACAGTTGGAAAGTCTGGACCAAATCTGGCCCAAGACCACAAACACTTACACTAAATATTTCTTACATTCAGATCCAGCCTACATAGAGAGATCACCTATTGTGCAGAAAGGACCTGCTGACATGTTTGCATTTAAGGAGGCAGGCATCTGGCTGACTGTGCAGGTTCGTGACAGATGACTAGGACTGAAAAAAAAAGACACTGAAATTGTGCCAACTACACAGCCAGCATTACCTTCTCCCTCCAGTTATCTTCATTCCGCATCTTCTGCCTTAATGTTTCCTGCAGCTGTTCTGTTCTGTTCTGATGAGAAATCAGCATTAACTCCCTAGAAACCACAAAAACTTGTATGTAAATATGTGCTCTGCCCAGATTGGTGGTGTGCCATTTTCTTGCAATTAAGTCCTTTGTGGCAAGGGCTCCTCTTTTTCTTTGTTTAGTATTCTGTGCAGTAAGCCCAGAGGCACAACAGTAATCACTACTTAGCATTTGCATGCTGCTGTCACACATTTAATGAATGTTATATGTTGAAGAAAATACTGCAGTTAATCATTCTTCTGCATACATACATGCAAGCCTCAACTATTTTTTAAATTTTCAAGTCAAATTAAGAACACTGAATAACTTTTATAATATTCTAAACAAATTGTTGTAGTTGACGAACCCAGAGCATTACTACAAGTAATTTTTAAAAGTGTAATAGCTTCTGAATTAAAACCACTAAGTGAAGTGGTTGCTATTGTTGTAGTTACTGTTTGTTATGTGAGGCTTGTAGAGCAAAAGCCCTGGAGAGTTCAAATCCTTCTAACTTACATTATCAGCAATGTACCAACTGGAACAAGTCACGTCGCTGGGCTTTAAGTAGAAGGAAAATATGCTCAAATTAACACACAGTATCTTTTCATGCACTACATATGCACATACAGAGCATATTCAAACTCTTTAGCTATAAAAATAGCTTACTGCCTCCTGGTATACCATCACCAACGCAGAAAATCCTTATCTTCTCCAAAAGCCACTGTTCCCAACATATTTTTCAAGTCAAACAAAGAATATTCTGCCACATTTCAAGCAGGAGGCAGCACTCTATTTTGCCAATAAAAGATAAGTTAATATATCAGTAAGTGAAAATGTATTAGCAGGACGCTTTCAAATAGCAGAGACAAGCCTGTGAACGTTCAGAATAAAATGAATATGTAGATTATACTCAAAGCAAATAAAAATAATGTGGATTTAGGTTGATAAGTGGAGGTCTAAAAGAAAGGCACTCAGATACCATTCCAGGAAACAATGAGCCTCAGTAGCTCAGTGCTTCATTTTCCACATCTGAAAAATAATTATAGGGAAAAGGTTAGCTTTGTTGATAGCTGAGAACCTTTGGAATAAGATTAGATTGGTGGGGTGTTGTCCACACGTTTCACTGAATAGTAGATCACATCCAAAAACCTGGCATATTGTAGTATTTATAGCATTGTTACTGTTTGCAAGTTGCTAATAACATAAGTCACAGGAATTTGAACACTCCAGGGCTTTTTCTCTGCAAGCCTCATATAACAAATAGCAGCTATAACAACAGCAATAAATAGGTGTTTTGATTAAACTCGAGCTGGGTTGCCCTGGGTTGCATAGCAGAGGGTTGGTGTGCTGGGCTTTTCTTCCCCCTTTTTTCCCCTTTTTAAAGGCATGTTTTGTTCTACTCAGCTTTTTGTCTATCCTGCAATAATTTTAAAGTCCATCCAATGAATTCCAGAGTTCCAGAACAAGGGCTCAGCGCTGTCAGAGTTCTGCCTATAGGTGCAGGCAATGACTGAAGGCAAGGGCAGGCCACAGCTGGGCACAGTGCCTCTCTCCCAGTCTGCCCAGTAGCAGAGCCAAGCTCCAGCACCTGTTGGAGAGGTGAGGATCTGGCAGAGAAGGAACACACTGTATTTACAGATTTCTAAGAAGAAAACCTGGGCTGAACACAGCAATTATCTGTGGTGACTCAGCTCTGGTTACCTTTCTTGCTTCAACATCACCACCTCTTCCTCTGTTTGTGTGAGAAGAGCTTTAAGTGTTTCCAGTTCACTTTCGGATTGACTGGTTCTTCTTCTCAGATCTCCTTCTTTCCTCTCCTTCTCAGCCACCTCTTCCTGCAAACGTTTGCATACTTGTTGGCAAATCAGTAGAGATTCTTCCTTTTCCTTGAGCTCTTTTGCAAGTCTACAGAGGAAATGAAAAGCAACATCAGAGTTATCCTCAATCACAAACAGAAACTAAACAGATGGAAGTAAATTGTACCTGGGAAAGAAGATATTATACAAAAAAGTTTATGTTCTTCATGAAGTTAAATCTAGTGACTTGAACACAAAAATAGAAACTGAAAATAGAAAAAGAATAACAGTATAAAGCAGTACAACAGCTGCATTAAAGCCATAAATAACATTTTTGCTCTCCTTGCTTATAAATACATTCATGCTTTAAAACACAACTTCAGCATTTACCTTGACTCAGAAATTCCATTTTCATGTTTCATTTTTTTCATTTCATTTTGACACACATCAAGTTCTGCTGATTTCACCCTAAGAAAATGAAAAACAAAGTGTATTTGCCCAAAGCAATGACAGCCTTTACTCACACAACGACCCAAACACTTTTATTAATCCACTAACTTGCACTGTCTAGTTTAGTTACAAGGCAGATAAATAAAACACTCCATTACTTCTTGCTAACACTTTTCAGCAGCATATTCATTCTTGCAGTGTAAATTCAGCCTAACCAGGATCACAAAAATTTAATTGCTGCAAACAAGGAAGTGTGATCTTGCAACACCAATGAATGTTTTGGGTGGGCTATGAATACAAAGGAACAGATAACAATTTAATATGGTAGAGGAAAATGCAAAGGTTTCCTGTAATTTTGTCATCATTTCACCAACTAATAACGATGGTTAAGCCTCCTATTTGTACTCAAACAAGTAGAGAATATGTCATTTTATTAAATTGCACCCATATTACATTGAAATTTTAATATTACACTGAGAAACACTGTACTGTTTATTTAACTCTGTTCAAGAAGTCTTTTTTTTCATGCTCAATACTCGCATTATCATTAAAATATTTTGTTGCTAAGCATTCCAAATATTTGCAACCGTGTTTTGATCAGCCCCTCTGAATATAGGAACTGAAAACAGAAAGTATGCATCATGAAAGAATCCTCCCTAGAATTTCAGGAAAACATAGAAAACAACTGATAATATTTGGTCTCGAGGTTGATTGCACTTTTGCATTGCCCTCCAGCTTCACATCTGAAACTAACATTTATTTTCACTAGTGTACTACGCAGGGTGATGTTATTTCTGAATTGCACTGTGGACTTGCAACGCAGGAAAGCACTCAGAGCCCCAATCCCACAGCCCTTAGAAGTGCTGACAGCTCCCACCAAGCCCCACGTGCTGCCAAAGCACAGACCAGCTGCTTGGAGGGGACCCTGGGCTCCCAGGCTGCTGCTCGGGGCAGTGAGACGGAAGCAGAATGCTCTGTGCCACAGCATTAACAAGCATTTCCTATTTTTCCTTGTTTCCTCAGCCTTGTGGCCTCCCATCAGCCAGGAGTGGCAGCAGCCTCAGCACAGGCACTGCTGCAGGCACTGCTGCTTTCCATGCTCTGGGGCCACCAGTTGTGCAGTGAGGACCCTCTTGGAGACCTGACAGGGCTTTGATGGCATTTTCTTTACTCCATATTAATTTGGGCTTCATATTCTAACCATGCAACACGGTAAAATTACAAACTGTAGTAACATACCAGTGCATGGGGAATACCAGCAGTAAATTCACATTTACAGTCCAGAAGTTGTGTGGGTTTCACACAATTTATCCCACGCTTAGCATTAAATGAAGAGCCAAATTGAGCTGCACCATGAGACAGCTGAGGAAGGCAAGCCCTGCTTCCACAGGCAGACATGTTCACTCGGTTAGGAATACAAGCTGATTAATATAACACGCATCTTCTGCTGGTCAACACCTTCACAAACCACCCTGACAAGCAGTGGTGCAATTCTCTTTGAAAACAGTGTTATGCACAGCAGCAAAACAAACAAGCAAACAGAAACCTTACATTAGCAGCTTTTTGTAGTGATCCATCTCAGCTGTTACCTTCTGCAGCTTGTGCTCAGTGGTCTCGACTTGATTAGTTAAATCTGAAACCAAAAACACAGTGTTTATGGCACTCCCTGCAATGCACACCGCAGACCCACGGCTCTCAGCTGCCACACACAGGGGCTCAGCACCTCCAGCCACCCCCTCACAAAGCAGCTTTGTCATTTGTGACACTTGGTTTCCCACTGAAATACAAAAAAAAAATTCTATACTGATAATTTTGCTTAAAGACCACAATGCTGCTATTAAAAACACCATAACTTCAAAAAAAAAAAAAAACCAGCTCAAGATTCCTCCTGTATGTATATTTTGTTGCAATGCCTATTTGACTCACATGAAATAAGTTCCTTATGTTTGAATGGAGTGAACACTCACTGTCGTTTCACGTGGATGTTATTCACCATAGATGTCCACAAACCCATTGCACAGAGTCACACACAAGGTAAAACTTCTCTCAAAGTCAGGGCTTCCTAGAAATATCTTACACTATTGGCTTTCTAATATTTTCTGGCATCTGTTGTTCAAGCTGATGTATTTTAGAGGGCTTGGAGCAGGGAAGGGTGTTGATGGAGCATTTCCAGGTGAATCACTGCCATCCCACTTCTTTGGCATTCCTCATAAAACCGTCAGCAGAGCAAAGGATCTCGATGCACCCAATGGGTATGGAAGCTTTCCCACTCTCAGCAATGCTGCTCCACTACATGGCCTTTCTATGAGTTATTAGCAGCCTTCACACTTTTGCCAAACTCCACGCAACCCAGAATTTCTTTTTCCCATTTCATAAAATATGTAAGTAGGAATTAATTTGTATCAAACCTTCACTATCTGTATTCAGCAACCAGAGAGTACCTACCATTCACATTATGCTTTCAGAAGCTCACAGAATCCAAGGGAGCAGTTTGGTACATTCCTACTTGAACCCACACTATCTTGGCACTCAGACTACAAGGAGGTCTCAGAAATCCATGGAGACTGACCCTCCTCACAATATATGAAGAGGACAGTTTCAACTCTGTGATGAGGTCTGCTTTCCCCGACAGTATTGAAAAGAAGTGGAAAGTGAAAAGGTCTGGCAACAGTTAAATTCAGCCCCACCAATAAATCAAGCTAAGGGCTGGCAAAAGTTAACCTGAACTCCATTTGCACTGTGCTCCAAACAGCACGCATCACCTCTGCAGCCATTCTCTGCCCCAGAAAAGCAGAGCAGGTTCTGTATAGGCACAGCACAGAGAACAGCAAGCACTCGTGCAGCTCCACTTGTACAGGCATGCAGCTGGCTGAGGGGAAGCCAGAAGCTCTCAGAACACTGTATGTATGCTACCAAAGCTCTGCTCCCAGCAGCTGCACACACACAGCACGTTCACACCATAAAACACAGCTACAGCCCAGCTAGGGGTGGCTCAAGGTGAAGAGGAAAGTCAGGCACCTCTCTGAAGGCATTCCTCAAGCATCACTTCAGCAAGTATGGCTAACTGCTCAGCAGAAGCACTTGAAAACAACAGTTTATAACCTCTCAATGCTCTCCTGCTGTCTCATCTGTCTGACTGGAAGGTCAGCCACATTTTCCCTCTGTTCCCCAATAAAGAGCCCTGGAGCATCCAAGCTTGCTGCCAAACAGCACCAAAGGAGATGAATCAATGACAACTTAAAACTATTTAAAATCTGTTTGTGTGAGAGTTCTTGTCAAAACTTCTGCTAGGTGGGTTTCAAAGACCTCCATGACAAACCCACAGTCCTGTAGTCACTGAGTTATCTGAGCTCTGCTATCTGCATCAAAAAGCTGTGTAGCATTCACCAGGCCAGGCTGAAGTGTTTCTGCTCAGAGCTGGCACCTTCCTTCCTCCAGGAACGGGAACTCACGGCCAGGAACACCAACGATAGATCAGACCACCTGCAGTTACTTTCATTTACTTCTGTGTCTTCAATGAAGCATTCTTCTGTAATGTATTGTTCTGCACGCTTTTCCAAAGAGACATAATTCAACTTTAATTTCCTGTCATTCATCTTGACATTGGCTTATGAAATAAATGGCTCTGAATGCCTACAGAGAAAGGGGAAAGATTGGCTTCAAACACTAAGCAGATGTTAGACAGAACATGTGGGAACAATCCAACACTGACAACAACAAGCTCTGCTGCAATGTGACTGCTTTGTTAGAACAGATTAAGCGAAGATCGAATTGCTGTGGAGCAACAAGACAAGGGGAGCCCTTTGCACGGGATTGGCTGCTACAGACCAGCTTTTCAACGATTTGAATTTAACAATTTTTTCTTCTAAGTCTGTAATTACAGAAGATGCCTAGCAATTAGGAACAACTATGTCCTTTTCCCCCCTGTTTCTAGATGTGAGAGAGTGGACACAAGTTGACGAAAAAGGGCTAATGCTTAATTTGGTTCTAGTGCTTTGGGTGGTCTCTCAGCTGTTTCTTCTTGTAGTCAATTTGTTTTGAGAAGTTTTCGTGATGACTGAGCATTGGATGGGAGCTTTTCACAGGGGAGTAGATGGATTCAATTATACAGCTGGATTCTGCAAGTCTTCTCAAGAGAGAGTTCCCACCAAAGTCAATAGGAGCTGCACAGCAGCAAGTAGGAGGGATCAGACCTACCCACAGAGCCTACATAACAGTTCTGCACCGAGTCTGAGGGGCGCAGCAGAACTGAGGGCACTAGTGAGAATGGTAATGCAAGTGCTTTGTAATTTGAAACTCATGTTACACTTTTAAGTACCATCCCATTTTAAAGGCTCTTCAGACCAAATACATCTCAATATTGCTCACACTGCTCCTGTTCAGTCTTATTTACTACATTACACCAATCTTCATTATAACTTACCACAGACATTAACCTTCTTCCTAGAGTAATCTTTCATAGCTCCAGAAGCAGTTTGTTGCTATAATCCCTAGGATATTTTCAACACATTCCTGACACTGGCCTGCTTGTTTCAGGCAGCAAGCAAGAAAAGACAGCTTTTACTGGATAGCAGGTAGAACCTTAGAACATGGTTTGATTGTTCTTCATGTCCTTAGTCCATTCTTTTCAAGAAGATTGGTTTTGTTCAACATATTTTTTTTACTGGTCATTATAGGAGGAACGTATTTATCAACTGTATCAGAGAAAAAACAGCCTTTTAACAACACTTGAAAGAAATAGACGTTTCTTTCAAAAATGTAGAAAATAGAGATTTTCTTTAGTGACCGGTCACCCATTTTACGAAATATCAGAGCAAGGGAAGTTCTCTGAGACTCATCTTTGAGGCCTACCTGGAACACAGGAACTTTATTGTCCTGGGATAGCTGAGGTTTTTGGTCAGGCTTCCAGGCAGCACACACACTCAGCTCTGCCTTCATGGAGTGCCAAACTGTGGCTAAGAGGCACCACACTCCCACCTTTGTGTGTCAGCATTGTCCTGCTCTCCAGCAGGCACAGCACAGAGGATGCACAAAGAAAAGGCATGCTGAAGAACCACAGCTGGTCATCATTTTCCTCCTAACTGGGTGAATTCCCATACATGCAGTCCACAGTGCTGAGAGCAGCAAGTCTGCCTGGAAATGGCTTTCAGGAACTCAGCCACCCAGTTTGTGGCCTTTCCAGATGCCCTGCCAATGGCACGGTGTTCAGGGAAGGTTCCAGTTTCTGCTTTGTAAATAGCAACAACTGGTAAAGTTTTCAGTGGAAAAAAAAACAACAACAACAAAACAAACCCACCCCAGTGTGAACTACACTCACACTGGGTAAACAGCCGCTCTCAAAGCCATCAATTTCCCAGATAATTTGTAACAGATTCACAGTGATATCAGTTCAGAAGCACGCATAGTGAAGCTCTGTAATTTTCTACTCTTCCTGCAAATGCTACCAAAAAAAAAAAAAAACTAAAAAAAAAAACACCACAAAAAACCCACCAAGATACTTTCTGAGAACTTTGGTCTCACCTAAACAAAAGCTCAGTGTTTCGTCCATGTACACAAAAAGGAAGATTTCTTACAGCTCAAACTCATACTGCCAGCGAAGCCTTGCAGACCCCAGTCATTGCTGGAGACCCTCCTGCCTTAGCAGGACCTGCTCACTGCTGGTGCACAGAAACTCCTCAGCTTAGCTGTGGTCACGGTATGAATCTACCCTGTATCACTGAATCTCGGGTCGAAGATGACTGTGCCTAGTTGAAAATAAATGCACGCCAACAAAGTTTCTTTGCACCCAATTTCAGAAATGGGGGCCACCTCCTGCTATCTGGCTAAAGATACCAAACAAATGCACTCACTGGTTTTTAGCACATGGCTAAAATCAGTACAGGGAGAAAGCAGTTTCATTTTCCCTTCATATAAGCACGCTTTGGGGAAAAACTGGGAGGTATTCTGCTTCAAGGACAACACGTTGTGACTCACTACCTGGTCACTGATGAGCAAGCCCTGCTGGGGCAGCCCCATCCAAGCACCCTCAGAGGTGGGAGGGCTGCGTAAGCCCCACACGCTGTCCTAGAGGAGCACTGGCCAGAAATACCCCCACACACACCAGCACAAGGGGCAGGTAGAGACAGCTACTTGCATAGCAATCTCAGACTGAAGTGGTTTGGACCTCACCACGAGGCTCTCTTGGTGACTCAGCCAGGCACAGCCTCCCAGAGCGGCTATAAGGGGCCCCTGGCAGCTGCCCAGCTCAGCGCTCTGCTCACCACCAACCAGATGAGATCACCTGGGGTTGTTCTGCCAGTTCCTGCAGAGCTCCCCACCCTCAGGGCAGCCTCTGCCCACGCTGCACCACATTCTGCTGGAAAAACTCCTCCCGATGACCAGCCTGAAGCTCCCAGCTATGGCCAATGGCCCTTGCCTTGCCACTCGCCCCTTCCCAGAACAACTTGCACCCACCACCATCATCGTGTTTGCCCTGCAAACAGCTGCCCAGGCAGAGATGGAGTCACCGTGCCTGGAGCTGTTCCAGAACCATGGAGATGTGGCACTGAGGGACGTGGTTGTGATGGGCTCATGGTTGAACTTGATGATCTCAGAGCTCTTTTCCAACCTTTATGATTCTACGATAACATTTGTCAGACTAATTTGCATCTCTTTCTATTTTTCAAGGAGACCAAAGAAGTGAACTACACACCCAAAGTCCTTGCCTGCACAGAACAGAACTATGTCTTTATTGAGAATATTTCATGTACTATGTTCTCTGGGATAAACTATTTTTGCATACGCAGAAAAGTACTTCTTTCTATTTGAGACTCACAAGCACAAGCATGCCTGGAAGCAGCCCAGAGCTGGGCCCCAGCCATATGCATTGATGTCCCTTCTGGAGACTTGAGCAGTACCACCAGGATGGCTCTAAAGCACTGAGAGCTGCCAGGAACTGGGAGGATGTGCCAAGCTCTTATCTCTCCTAAGCACATGATGCTGCTCACTGCCAGGTCTGGGCCTTCTGCACCTCCGCTCTGAACTACCACGCTACTTCTTTCATGCTTGCATATCAAACAAGCATAGAGAAAGCAGGAGAAGGGACCAGATTCTCATTTTTGTTTCGATGGTACCAGTCTAGAATCCCTGCGTTCTCAAAAGAATAAACCAGCAACTGCATACCCCCCACCAACAGGACAGCAGTCTCTTACAATACCTTAACATGTGCTCACTTCCAGAAACAACGCTATCTCAACTATTCCTGCTCCCTGCTGCCCAGATTAACCGGTGACTTTTGGAGTCAGAAAGATACGGCCCTTAAGCCTGAGCTTTCTCCATATATTCCTGCCTTTTCAAAGCCAAGGTTGTTGGGATACAAGTCAGAATTGTTCCTACAGACCTTCTTCTCCTGTGTGCTAAAACTGAGTCAAAATGCTGTCACTTACCTATTGGCTAGGAAAGCTGGAGGTAAGAGTGTTCTGTCCATAACTTCCAGGGAGACAATTTTTCTTTTTGGTCACAGAGCTTAGTCTGAGCAGATAAAATGTGACTGATACACTTCCTTGAGTGAAGAATCCAGCTTTTCCAAAAGCAGAAGTGAAGAGAGACCTTCCTCCCATAAGGAAATTGCATTCCAGCACAGCACTGCCCCAGCACATAACTGAAGAGAACAAGGACGTTGTTCCTTTCATTCCTTTCATGTATTTCCTCTTCCATTTCAAGAGGCTGCTGAAAAGCACTAATGAGCCTTTGCTTGGTCTAACCCATTTGTCAGTCTCTTCAAACACCAAAATGCATTCCCCAGCTCTCACCCTTCAAATTCTTAGCATCGCAGCTGGAATTAATAGCAAAATATTTCAACAGTACTTGCAGCATGAATAGTGGATACTTGAACTGCAGCCTCCCTAGAACTACAGGAAACCATTTTCTGTTTGGATTTTCAAAGCGGTCTTTAAAGTGCCCTTACAGACACTTCATGTACATGAAAATGCTGCTCCTTCTTCCTATGAAGTGTGCTAACATTCCCCACTTCAGCTTCCCAGCTACTCCTACAGCTGCCTGCACTTTTGTATCATTGCTCATTAGTCTCATTATGTCAGCAGACCACCGCTAAGCTTATATTTAGTAACTTAAATAGACCTTGAGGCAGGAGCATCAAAAACCTTAGAAGGCAGATTACACATGCACAGCCAGCAATTTAAATCCATACAGAGGGAAATCTGCACCCATGAGGGCAGCTAGAATGCCACGAATGCGTGAAGAAAAGTTATTCTGAAACTATGACTAAGGCAAGGCAAGGATTTGGCTGGTAATAAAAGTGAAAGCAGGGATATTAGAACCTATCTTTTAGCAGCACATGCTATTGCACTTCCTCCACTGCTCCCAACCACAAGAATATAGACATCACCATCACAACGCATTGTTGGGTTTTGGGGTGCTTTGAAGCCTATTTGATCAGACAACTGCTCACCAGGCTTTGCTCGGAGCTCAGCATTTTGCAAGACCTGTCAACTCTCGCTAACCAACGGTGCACCATGACTCTGCTCAGTGGTACGAAATCACACATCAAATCACACCTCCAGCAAAACGTAACTCATTCAGGTGATTTTCATAAAGGTCACAAGAACCACGAAACAAGGGGAGAAACTACGAGCTGGTTTCGGTTCTTGCAAATGACTGCCACCACATGAAATATGCAATATTTTAAGATTTAACACAAATAGACAAAGCAGGAATTTTCAAAGCGTTGTTTGCAGAAACGAGAATCCTTTCAGAACATGCAAACAACACATCCTGCTGGGTTGGCTTTCCGTGTGTTTCTTTGTTTGTTTGGAGCACTGAACTATTTCAGTACAGAGCCAAAACCGGAATATCAGCATCAACAGTTTGTGGAGAAAAGGAAGTTAGAGGAAAAAAGAAAAGCAGGAGACCCAGACACAGCAGATCTGACTGATTTCTGACACACTGATGCAGTACACACCTACTAACTAGAAGTAACATGCACTAAGATCAAGCATGGCAATAAAAACGTGCTGCTTATTCCTATCAAGTTATTAATACAATGGAAAGATGTCTGATGCTTGTTTCACAATTAAAAACATGTTTTCTGTTTCAAAAAAGCAAATTGATTTTTGCCATCATGAGTTACCCCACTTTACCTTACAATGTGTTCCATAGGGACAGACCTCTGCCTGCTGATGGATTTGTGCTCTATCAATCAATTTGAGAAGGACAGAACAAAAATGTGCGTGCAAGCAGGTTTTTTGCCTTGAAAACTATTAAAAAAAAAAACTATTAATAGTGGATTCATTATGAAACAACTGATACCTTTTTGTTATTAACAGAAAAGAACGCCTCGCTTAATGCATTGACGTTCATTGCTGAGATTTTAGCTCTGCAATATTTTTCAGAGCCCTACTGCTCTTTGAACTCCATACACCACTTATTCAGGTTTTCTCCACAAAACGTCTGCTACTTCAAACTTGTACTACACGCAGTTTGAAAACAAAACCTGACACAGGGAAGCAACAACCACGGAGGGGAGCAGCACAGCATTCTGAGCAGCGGTCACAGTGACCCTTCTGCTCAGCATTCTGCTGCCCAGATGCTGGAGGATCCAGTCACACCAACCTCTGAGATAACTTCGGAGTGAACCCATTACGTAGGCTGTTTTTGTTTCTTTTTTTCTAAAAACCCTTCATGTCTGGAAACATCTTTACAAACAGTGTGAGAGGAGAGGCTGTGGACGGTGCACTTCCTGGGAGAGGCAGCAGCCCTGAGCAACACGATGCTTTCCGTCGCCATATAAACAGAAACACAGCTTCCAAAATATTCCTTTGGAATGCACATCAACAAACAACACCAAAACAACAGTTGCTTTTTTTTTTTTTTTTAAATAACAAAACCACAGATGTCAGCTCATGGTTACGTCTCCTATCAATGCTAACAGGGGAAAAGGTTTAACAAACACGGATAAAATCTTGTCACAATATTCCAATGTTTCAGGCCTTTTCTTCCAAGGGTCACGTCCTCACTTTCAGTTGGATTACATCAAAATGACGAGCAGTAATTTAGTTCAATAAATCCCAGTTTGTTTCTTGTCAAACCCAGAGATCTATAGCTGTCTATATTAATGCCAAATTCCACGAGTGGCACAACTGCCCTCCTCAACTCATGGGCGAACGAGGAATGGAAGCTGAACTCTGAAGCCCCTGAGAAGACGTGGGAGCTGTTGCTCAGCTAAGGATACACAGTGCAACAGAACACCACCAAGGATCAGCTGGAGCCAGGCCAGAGGGAGAAGGGAAACACAGTGTTTGGCAGCCATCCCCCCTTGCCCAGCACGATGCCCAGGAGCAGCACTGAGCCTGCAGTACAGATGAGGATGCTGCCCACAGCCACCCATGCGTTGGCTTTCTGAACACATGCAGCTGTGAGCACCCTCCTCCCAGCTACCACACAGCACAACTGCCTTACTCAGAGTTATTGCTTTCAGCACATAGCCCCCACCCCCTCTGTGAGCCCTATATTACCACGCCATGCTGCTTCCCTCCCCCCGCAGGATGAAGAAACCCCAGCTACTCAAGGCTCACATCTCCCTGCTCAGTGTGAGCTTATTTACAGACAGCCACAGGGACACTTGAACAAACAGTGCATGGGAAAGCACTGCTCAGCCCAGTGCTCTGCAGCCAGAACATCAAACAGAGCTTGGCCACCACAGTAACAAATTGGTATTTAATGTTTCCAGAGGCTTGAACGCGAGTTTAACTTGGTCCTCTATGTCAAGAACACTTTAAAACCTCCCAGTCCCAAAGTCCTTTCTCAGAGAACAGAAAGTTCACGTGTTTTTCAACAAAGTTTGCATAATAAAACATGAAATCCAATAACTTTCCCACCTGTCTTGCTCTCGTGAAAGCTACGTCCATTTTTATTAGAAAAACAATCAATAAGTTTGGCAATATTCAAAGCCATTGAAAACCACATTCTTTTCATAGGAAATGCTGAGCAATCGTGGTAGACTCACACAAGAATACATGGGAAGATCCAAAGAGCAGAGCTGGGCCACTAGATCAGAAGCTTCACTGCAAGCTTAAAGATGCACTCTTTTTGAGCACAAAGTTGCTATGCTGTGCATGAACTAGTCTGAACCTGCTCACAATGTGGCACTTCTACACTACAGTTAGTGCACTATATTATGCATAAAGAGCTAGAAAGTAAATATCACTGCTTGGAGTGAAGTCCCAGTGCAGAGCAGAAACTTAAGGAACTATACCGGGTTTTGAGAACACAGGCTGCAGCACCATGCAAACACCACAAAATAAAAGAAGATGACTGTGAGCAACCTCCTCTCATCTTCTAACATAAAACAAAGCAATTCTGCATAGAGTTTTTAAAAAAAAAATGAGGAAAAAGCAGAAGATTTATCTTTACAATGCATCTAAACATGAAACCAACATGAAACAGGAATTTCTGAAGCAAACAGCTTTACAAAACTCCAGTTGTAACACCGGGTAGTTCTCATGCCAGTATAAATGTGGCAATACAAATATCTTACGTAAGGATATTAAGCCACATATTTCAAGGCTTAACAGACTGTCCTATTAGGCCCGAGGATGTCCTGGATCAGGATGAGACATGTAAGGAAGACAGACTGTCCTGTAATTGCTGCTGGAGTTCCTGCACCGTGCTTTGAACGGTGCCACCTTTCAGCAGTGAGGCCAGGACTCCAAACTGACCGGACTTCAGACTTTAGCAGCAGTGAGTGCCAACATTCCAGCTCCCAAGAATGCATGTGAACAACGACTGAGATCACCGAAACTCTCACGTGCCCACATACAGCCACTTCACCCAGCAATGAGCAAGATCATCTTAGATTTATTGAACGTGGCACCTCACAACAAGAAAAATCTTCAGTCCTGAACGCCACAAGCACAGCTGTTCTCAGTGCTTGCTTAAGGAAGGAACTGCAACAGGCTGCACGGCAGCAGTGGAAGTTTAACTTGTGCCACCCACAAGTTTCTTCTTTTGTGTGAAAAATTAAAAGGCATTTCAACACAAAGGGGATGTCAGAGTGCGCCTGAGAAGGAGCTTTTCCTGCACTGAGATTGTTTTATTGCTAGTAATTTTCGTACTAGAAAAACACATGTCAAATGCAGTCATGTTTTCCCCATGGCAGTCAGGTTGTACACCCACTCAGATTTCTAGACAAAGACCAATAATAAATGGCCTAACTGCTTGACATCTTACCACTATTTGTGCTTATTTATACAAAGTTAGAGCATACAATATTCCTAAAAAGAAAGTGAAAATAATTTTTTTGGCTATATATAACAGAGAAGTCAGGTATCAGGGCAAAAGGAGTAACAACACGATCAAAACATGCCACTATGCAACCAAGTCACAAGCAGGTACCAAAGCACTGCTGCACGGGTTCTGTTCAGAGAACCTGGGACAATCACCCTCAGATAACTTGTAAATAACTGCCATTTATCAGCACTTCCAGTGGAACATCCAGGTTGCTGTACTAAAGAACCTTAGGACGCTTTCTTCGAATGGCACAAGAAAAACATCAAACTTTCCTTCTATAAATGCTACCCTTCTAGCAGAGAAAGGAAAGCTTAATTAACTGCAATAAATGATTGCTGTAGGTTACACTGCAGGATCTGCAACTCTGGTGCTGGTTTTGAGCCAGTCACCTTGAATGTTTTCTGACTGATTCTGCCTGCTTGAGCAATTTTCAGTACAGTGAGAGCCTGTACCACAAAAAGGCAATAAGGTGAAGGCTGTAAAGTTATCTGCTCATATCTGGCATTCAAATCCACCTCTGCTGGAGCTTTCCTAACAGCATTGTTATACAGTGACAGAAATAAAACCTGCCTGTGGCAGTCTGGGTTGATAGCTCTTTGGATGAGTCTTCCACAGTCACTGCAGTCTTCCACTCCTCAGTCTCACGTTGGATATTATCACTGCTACTGAAGGATCAGTGAAATTCCTTCATCATGACTAGCATGGAGAGCCACTGCTTTAGATGTGAAATCACATACTGTGCATGAGGGGGCATGGTAATCACAGTGCCCATTTGATGGCTCAAAGCCATGCCTGGAACAGCACCACCTCTATGCATTCCAAATGCCTTAAAACACCTCTGAGTCAGCACCACAAATACTATGCTGCTTTCTAAAGAAACCAGGTTCAAGAAATACTAACCTAAATACATAACAGTGCTTTGTTAGAGCCTGAGTTCAGCTGTTGAGTACAGCCACAGTAATGGTCAGAACCCTACATTTCATTTTATTTGCTTAGAATCTCAAAATTCTCTTACCTAATGTTTCCTTTTGTAGCTCACGGCATCTGCTTTGTAGCTCACTCCCTTGCTGAAGAGAAGTTTGAAGCTGTTGAGTCTTCAGCTCAACCGTATCAGCCACCAGAGTCAGATGTTTTACCTTTTCCTGAAGGCACTCATTCTCCCTCTGGGATTTTGCTAACTTTTGATTCAGTTTGGGTATTTCTGAGGAGAAAAAGCACATAGCCTGCTGTCAAATTTACCTCCTTCATTAAAAAGCATCTCACCTGAGTACGGGGATTGCTAGGTGAGGGCCTGAACCAATGGCTGAGCAGCAGGTGAGAAGCTGTGGCTAACACAAAGCATACAGGTGCAAGGTGACCCTTCTTCACTCTCTTTTAAAGGAGAAGGATCTTTATTTGGAGACTGCCTCTTCAGGAGGCTTCAGTGACTTCTGGAAAGGGTAAGCTGCTTCCCTGTATTGTCTTCTGAGCTATATATTGACAAATACCTTTACAAGCATGTTTATATCCTGATAGAAGGCAATATCATCACTTTCCCTTGCTCCACGCCTGATTCACAGCTTCAGGACTTCAGCATTCTGTAGCCTTACCCACAATTACATCAATTTATTGTTAGACTAAACAGTGTAAATGGCAAAAGGTTTGAAGTTTTTTGCCTGTGTTTACTTGCCATTAAGTAACCAAGGTTTAATGATGTACATACATAATGGGTTTCATAATTTCTTTTTTCAAACAAAGGCGTAAAGAGTAGCAATTCATTAACATTTCTTCACTTGCAGTTTCTTGTAAAAAACAAGCTCTGAAAATCTTGTTGCAAAATACAGTAAGACAAAACAAAACAATCATATGTCACCAAATGTTAACTCATAAAACAGAGCATAAGGGCTTCTGAACATCACTCAGAAGGGGAAAAAAAGATGCATGACTACCTTGCTTAGCAATGTTATGAAACTCCTTGAACCTGAATGTGTCTGCAGAAAAGCATGTACATATCCTCCTGATTAGCTAGAAAGAACACAGAGAACACAGGAGGAGAAGAATTCTTAGGAACACACAATACTTTCTGTGCTCAGTCTAATTAGGAGATGAAGTCATGAACCAAAGTGCAAGACACTGACATTTCCCTTGGTTGTTGCTACAACAAGGGATGCCACAGAGCGATTTCTGTGTGCCGGCTTTGCAGACAGGACCTTCCTGACCAGTTCTGTGCTAGGTGATGTCAGCTTACCAGCACTTGGCAACCTTATAATCCTGATACACATAGACTCCAGACCAAATACTGGTTTATCTACTGATACACACTAAAAAGCTGCAAGAATTTGAATACAAGGATGCAAAGTGTGACCAAAGGCATTAAAGTTGCAAGAGCCAATGCACAGCTTCTTTGGATCCTCTGGATGGTGCAGTTTGCCACTACACTATTTTATTTTTTTTTCCAGCAAAACTGCTCTCTCAGCTGAGGCAGAAGTGTTATTAAAGCCTAAATTTGAGCTTTCAAACTCACTGCCTGCCAGCACACAACAACATAATTTACCTGTCAAAGCTTCTTTGCTAACAGTTCTTATTTGTTGAAAAATTTCTTCTTTCAGGGCAGCCCAGCTCTCCAGGTTACTGGACACAACTTCCTTAATACTTTCTAGTTCTCTTCTGATGAAAGGAAACAGAGAGACAGCCCTGCTCAGAGTTGAGCAATGGTGTTCCAGTGTACTTCTGCAAAGCAGAAAAATAACAGCAGCTATGAGAAAATACCTTACTTGTAAGCCTGATAACTGCTTTTCTGTTACATCGTATTTTATAATATATTGGGTTACAATTCAGTATGGAATATGTTGGATGAAATTTACTATAGATTCAATGTTCTTCTAAACACTGATTTTAAACTCACATGTAAAAATGAAACAGTTACTTTTTATTGAGAAATCAGAGCAACAGTGCTTGAAGAACTGCCTCTGCAGGCTCATGCTGAACTGTTACAAACAGTATGTAAGCAGTCTGTATTCCCACTGTATTGAAAGAGGTACCCACTTCCTTCTAAGAGTTCTATAATGTTTTTCAAGTTGTGAAAAAGCTAGCCTGCTGCTAAGAATATCAGCACTCACATGTTCTGGTTACCCCTGCTAGCACTACAGCATCTCGTATATCCTGGATAAGCAAAACCAGGAGATGGTTCCAAACACTTCTCACTCACTGCATTCCTTGCATCTAAAAAAATCTTTTCAGCTGACCACTTGCCACAGGCATTGCCAAGAGCAAAGCTTTTTAGGTCCTCACCTGAGCACCTGGGATTGCTTATGGGCAGCTTCCTTTTCTTCCTGGAAATACCGCAAATCTTCTTTCACGTTCTTCAGTTCATCTTGTTTGGTTTTTAACTCCATTGTTAGGCTTGTTATCCTATAAATGTAAATAAAGTGAGGTATTACTCAACTTTAAAACAAAAATATACTGAGGTCTTTCCAGTGATGATATCTGCCTTTTTCAGGCTGACATATCAACCTTCAAGTGGAAGAAGCAAAGGAGAATGTCTTATCAGGACCCTTCTTCCTATTAAAAATACAAATTAAAATTCGTCCCATCTATGCTTCAGTTACAGTCACGTACCTGAGATTATGAGATGTATGGCACAAAGTGGCAAAACCCCATTTTCTCATGGCTGCTGCAGCACCCAGCCGAGGAGAGGGGCTGCACTGCATCTCACCTCAAAGGAGTAGGACTGAAACCAGCCAGCTGACCAGACGGTGCAGTGTGCTGAGCGAGACGGGGCTTTCGCTGCCTGTGGGCTTTCCCAGCCTCACCTCTTGCCAGCCAGACCAGCCCAGGGCACAGCCCAGCTCAAACCCAGGGCAGGCAGAGCACGTGCTGCATTGGGCACATCTCACACAACGCCCTGACATCGTGCTGAGATGCCTGCTGCGGATGGCTGCTGAGTGCATTTG
The DNA here is from genome assembly GCF_019232065.1 of Centrocercus urophasianus. Taxonomy (NCBI): domain Eukaryota; kingdom Metazoa; phylum Chordata; class Aves; order Galliformes; family Phasianidae; genus Centrocercus; species Centrocercus urophasianus. The sequence continues at coordinate 1,086,683 of NW_024884744.1, read as the reverse complement.
CTAACACTGGCACGTGGCTTCTTCATAATCGTTACTTGGTAATCATAGAGCAACCTCCACATGTCCTCATGTGACTTGCTTTAATTTCTGTACTTATATTCTGAAACAAAATGGCCCCGTGATGACACATGGGACAAGAAACCCAGCATGTCTTTTCCACTAGCACCTGCTTGCATGAGGAGGATGGGCCCTGGGGCGCAATGGGGAGCTTTCCATCCCACCACAGCCCTGCTGCACACACAGGCCACAACCCACAGTTGCCATGCTGTCCACAAGACTTGGTAGCTCATCCATACTTTTCTCTTGGCATCTTAAAAAAAATGACCTTTTGAACATTCTCATCACAGCAGTGGTTCTGACCTGTTTAGCTTTCAGGCACAGCTACAGCAGTGTTAACTATCTAATCGAAAACATTGTTCTTTCAACAACTCCTGAGTTATTCCCACAATTGTAGTGAAATGAATGGAAGTGCACAGAACAAACAGCTGAGCCAACTTGTGGAAGTCAAGTAAATAAATGATCCATTTGTCTACGAGTGACTCACTGTCACTAGCAAATAAATACTTGAATCCACAAGTACTTCATGAAACCAAAGGATGGCAGAGGTATTACACCAGCATTTCCTTCAATTTTAGAAATAAAGAGAAAACAAGAATGATTTGTAGCAAGAAGTTAAGCCTTAACATTCATGTGTGTTAGCTAATGTTATCAGGTGGATCATCTATAATGCATCTGCATGAAAATGCAAATCTAACAAGCAGCAGTCCTGCTAGAGAAACCTGGGTCTGCAGAGCTCAGCCAAATCCATAACCGAACATCTGGTACTCAAGAAGCAAGTTGTTGGGGCCCAACTGTGATCACTGAAAGGGAAATATATATACAGATATTTTTAATTTTGGCATTACCTCCCTAGGAAAAATTTCCCCTACCTGCCTGTAAATGCCTTTGCATTTTAGTTTTAAAATGCAACTCGCAAGTAAGAGCAGACATTTGCTTTCCCTTTCCATTCCAAAGATTTGGTATAATGAGGTCAGCATAGAACTGCACCCTCGGTTTCAAAGTGACATTATCAATATTTTTTCATCACTCACACAAAAAAACAGGTAGACAAGGCAAGACATTTGCACTCTGTTTACTCTCATTCCCATAAGGAGGACAAAATAAGCATGTTATTTGGGTGATATTTACACAAAGTTCAGAGTTCAGTAGACCACTCAGTGACTTAATTATAAGAGAAGTATGAGAACACAGTGATCTTGCATTAATTGTTATCTTTATTACCTCAAAAGAAATAAAGCCTATTGTGAGGGCAGTCTGGATTATCTGCATTCAAGCAAAGGTAAAGCTGCACATCAGCCTGGCAAACAATGACAAAGATGGTTCCCTCATCACAACCAGCTCAAAACCCATCTCTGAAGAAAGCCAATATTTTATTTCCCAGTGCTACCTATCTGGCTACCAGTTTCAGCTCCAGTAATTACAACCTACTGAATCTCTGCCCTCACAGCTTCACTCAGGAATCACTTCTAAGGGAGTGGAGTTATCTGAATGGAAGATTGAAAAAGGAGATCGTAGTTACGAGCAATTTGATAACTGCATAGAAAAGAAATGATGTTAAGGCATGGCAGTAATCAACAGTTAACTCCTTCTGCTTGATTTGTAAAAAGTGTTTTCAGGAATACATTTACAAGGGATCTTAGACAAGCCTTACTTGGTGATATCTATATACTTCTTCTGGTCTCTATACATCATAAGATGTTTTTGCTTCTTCTCACATCCATGTTGCTCAGCACTGTCATCTTTAAAAAGCATTTTTAAGCCTATTTTATATTTTTTAGATTGCTAGTTAGAAAAATGATCAGGCTGTGGGTGATACGTGCACGTGGGTCCTGTAAATAGAGGGTACCCACGTGCAGTGAGGTCAGTAAGTTCAGCCCCAGGGAGCGCAGGGCTCCCATGCAGAGGGGCTCAATTCCAGCACACCTGCACCTCCAGAAGATGGGGTGGTAAGCCTGTGACAATTCCCCTTCTTCTGAGCAAGTCCCAGAAGGGCAGGGGACCAAGTTCCACAAGAGCTGAAGTTCCCAGGCGGCTTTCAAGGTTAACCACAGGTACAGACAATAGCAACACAGGAACCAAAAAGGAATATAAAAATGAAACCGGCTGCATCTAACAAGAAAGATTAAATCTCTTGGTCTACCAGAGATGAAAAAGGGTGTATTTGGTTTCTGATAAAAACTTGCAGTTTGGGAAGAGAGATTTGTCAACAAGAACCAGGAAGAAGCTAATACGCCGAGCAGTCAGCTTGTGCCAGCGGCCCAAGGTAACACGGCAGACCCGGGACAGTACAAAGGAGATAAGGAATATTTAGACAGCTGATTTAACAAGGCACAATAGTTGATTTATGGTCTGAATGAAAGCCTACTGAATGTACTCCGTTTCATTTCAGCAGGTTTTAAATCAAATCAAGCCTTAGGGGGAAAAACGCAGAGATAAAATTTTCAGTAACTCTTCCGGCTTTGCTACAAAAAGTCAGCTAAAGGAGAATGTAATTCCTGCTGGGGCAAATGGTCCTCATCAGGAACACGCCGTCACCTACCTGCTAACACACAGAGTGCTGTTGCTGCTACAGTTGCCACCCAGAGCCCTGGGAGGAACAAGGAGCAACGCACTTCAGAAACATGCTGTCAAACCAAAGAAACATTGACAATTTGGGGGGGAGGCAGTTCAGCTCCAATGAAAAAGTGTTGAAATACAGTTATGAGCAGGGTGAGGCACAAAATGTGTGTCTTATTCAAGCTTGTGTGAACTTGTGTGTTCAAATGAATGTTCTATTTGCTATATTACCAAATGCTGTCCTAAACAGAAGCCATTAACAGCCATGTCCAAGTGCTACAGTATTTGAGTTATTCACAAAACAAAGTGAAAAAGTAAATGGATGAGAGCACTTCAGCTACAAACAATCCATAGCTGTTTCTCCTCCAGGGTTCCCAGTCTCCTAGGAGAGCACCTACATACCCCAAATGCTTTGTATTTTCAGGCTTAGGTCCATTGCTGCTAGCTGTAAATCAGTCACACGAGGAACAGCAGCCCTTAGGACCAGAAGGACTGACCCATACTTGAGCTTCTGACAGCGTGATTCAGATGAGCAAGGAATTACCAACAAGTTTCTGCTTCCTCTGCTCGCACCACACTGTTCTAACTGTTGTTCCACTTGAACACAAAGACATTTTGCAGTACTGGAATTCTGGAGAATACAAAAGACCCCTTTGAACTAGGAGGACCTTTGCAACAGTAAAGCAGTAAGCGTTTGCAGGCTCCTACTTCAGAGGAGCACAGCCACGAGCAGCCCCCAAGACGTTCAGAACTGTTCAGAATTGTTTTAGTGCTCTGTATCATCATTTGCTTTTCTATATCATCATACACATAGCGAACTGTGAGCTTCTCAGGGCACAAACGCTGATGTTTTGTGTTACTATGAGACAGTAAGTGCAAACTTCAGAATGGTGAAACTCCTGGGCTGTGGGATTTCTTCAGAAGTATTACAAATGTTTTAATGACAAAATGATAAGATGAAATATTTGATCATTTTCACTTGGACTGGCATGGGGGGGGGAGAAATACCCCCAAACTGCCTTCCAGCCTTTCTTCTCCTTTAAGTATGTTGACTGTTTCTAAACCACTAAAGAATTCAAAACTCATGTCTAGAGAACGCCACAAAGTGTGACTGACATATTACAGTATATTTGTTATATCTGATGAAAAAGATAAAACTTACTAGTAGTTTTCACTTCTTGGGAATGACGTGACCTAATACACACACATGAGGAAAAACATCACACTGGACAACATGCTCTGACCTTTCTGTTTTGGATTTCCCATCATTTCGGCAGCGCTCAAGGTCTTGGTAAAGGGACTGCAGTTCTTCTTGAAGTCCCTTTTCCCGTTCTAGACTTCCTTCATAAAACTTAATCTCCTTTTCCATTGCTTTTATTTTTTCTTCCATCACCTTAAACTCATGCAGTATCAAATAGCTGACGCCACAGTACTTGCACACCGTCTGGTCCCGAGACATCTAGGGAGAGAGGAAACTGTTAGAGTGCTGCAAGAAACTAGCTGAATGCAGCGACAAAATCAGAGCCACTGGCGTGATTTAAACACAGTCTAAACTCTGTAACACTTTGGAACGTTTATGATCAGATTGTACTTTTGCTCACCAGAATCTTCACAGGATAATCAGCTATGCAGTTTACTATGCAGGAGCTTCCTCCAGAACTCTACACTGAAATATTTCTGAGTTATGTTTAATACATTAATTTCAAATAAGATGAAGCCTTCTGTGCTTTGCTAAGTTCACTCTTTAATGAAATCTCCTCTTGCATGAGCCAGAAAAATGTTAATTACTGTGTTTTTTTTTTTTTTTTTTTTTGACAACTCACACCCAGCTGAGAAGACAAAAGGAAAAATAAGTAGTGTAATGTAATGTAATTCAGTCACCTACAGAAATAACCCAAGTAAGGGTCCTGCCACTGTGATACAGTGCAAATGGCACTTGAATGTGGTGGAAAGTGTAAGCAGTTTGCTAGGTATGAAATTTCATCATTGGTAAAATACCTAAAGACATTAATTGAAACACCATCTATTAAAGTGGGAAACACTCTTGTAAGCAATGAAATCGCTGAGCTCTGCAGTAAGCGACACGTCACAGAAATGACCAGGCTGCTCGGACTTTGATTCACCCTTGCTACTCAGGGTATCAGTTATCCCTGTGTATTGTAACCACTTTCATTTCCAGGAAACAAAAAGCAAAACCACTCAGCTTACAGTGACACAGGACCAAGCCTGCCCAAGAAAGGCATACAGACTGACTGTGCCAGCCAGAGCCACGCAGCGCTGTGACACCACACGTGGGACATGCAAGCACAGAGCAGGACACAAGCAGGCAGGATCCCATTCCCTGTCCCTTCTGGCTCCCTCTGTGACCAAGGGTTGTGCTGAGGGATCTCCTCAGGCTCCTTCCATCCTGAGCTGATCTCATTCTGCCACTCTGGAACGCATCCCATTCTTGGATAGCAGCACAGATGCGTTTGTGAGGAAACAGTCAGAAATGTGACTGGAGCAGAGGACACTCGTTGCACAGCTGAAGGACAACTTCCAAGCAACAGAAAGTTATGGGCAAGCTTTGAGGTACGGCAGTTGGAAACTGATGGCAGCCAGAGCTGTAGTTGTTTGTCCAATAAGCATTTAAAGCAGCCTTCAACCTATCATGCAGTTATCAACAGTTACAAGTTTTATAACAAAATGCCTTACAAAAAGTCAAAAAAATGAAAGACTGCAAACAGTTTAAGAGAAATGAGTAAAATGTAAGAATTCCTTGTGCTCTAGAAAATTAAAATAAGGACATTTTGAAACACTGGGATAAATGGAAATAAGCAATGCTTAGAGGCAGGAAAACAGCTCTTAAAAACAAACTATGAGGAGATCCATTACCCCACAGTTTAGATACAGCATGAGAAAAAAACAATATTTCAGGCTGCCCCGGAATCTCCAGACCAAACTTTATTTTCCAATTTCTAAGTTTTGCCCCTGTTTAAAACTCTCCTCGTTACAGTTGCTCTGAATGAACTGAAAACCCAAGCTTGTTTTTCCTGGCAGCTGCAAACCGTGCTCGGAAATATGAAACTGTTACTCGGGATAAACATCGTTAGGTTCCAGAGCACTAAAATTACTCTATTGAAAAGGGATGAAATGAGCTGTTATAAGGAGGACAGAGAGGGGGCTCTTATCCCCCAAAGAACACCGTGCTCTCCTGCAGCACTTCTGCCTTTCAGACAAACAGCTATAGGAATTTCACTGGGTACCAGGATTGAAAAACACCACCATAACACGAGCTCACCAAGCTCTCCTTAGTTTTCATTGCCAGCATCAAAGCAGAGCTCTCCTCGCCGGCACCCGAAGCATCTCCTGGAGCACCAAACAGAGGAACACTGCTGTGCTGCAGGTGCTGATCTCACTCCACCAACACAGTGACAAAGCCATCTTGCAGCTCCACTGATTCAAAGGCTGAAGCCAGAGAGCATTAGCACGCCTTCAAAATGACTTGCAAACGAGATGGATTTGGGCTTTGCACAGTTTTCCAGAGAAATAAGATTGCTTTGTTTGTGCATGTAGTTCTCTGTGGTCATCCTTCAGTCACTGTGAACCAGGATGTTTGGTCATTTATCAGTGACCCTGGCACTGAAGGCACGAGTACTGTGCTCTACAGGTGTCACACAGCCAGGTGGGCACGAAGGGCTTGATCCCTTACTAAGGAATGCCCTGGAGCACGGCTCAGTCCCATTACCCTGCGCAGGTAATGCATGCAGGGAGAACCTTATGCAGGCCTGTGCAGGAGAAGATCCCACTTGAGATTGTTCCTGGTACCCAAGGCACCAAGGCTCACCAGCCACTATGCACAAGCACATAGGAAACACGTCTTTGTTAGTTCTTTTGCTTACAGAGCTGCCTCTTCTGGGAGGGGATTATCACAGAGTAACCACTAGGAGATCTGTGCTGATTCCATATTTTCCTATTTACATTTGACCAAAGGATTGTTGTCATCATCTTTTTCCTGTTTGTATTTGAGATAAGAGAAAAAAAAAAAACACCCAGTTTGGAAAGAACAGAAAATGAAAAAAAAAAATCAGAAGTGCAACAGAAAAGAGACTGTGAGGATAAGCAGTGAACAGAAAAAGAAATGAGATTTTTTAAAACCTGAAGGTGATTCAATATCGTGGTTTTGGTCAACCTGAACAGGGATACCGAGGGCAAATAGGACATAAAAAGATAACAGAGGGATACCAAAAGCAACCCTGATATTTGATTTAGCAGAACAGTACTGTGTGCTCACAGCAAAAGGAGAAACAAAGAAACTCGCTGAGGACAAAACGTTGAAACAAGGAAGGTTTTGAGCTACGGCTCTGACATACGTTACACCAGATGCTCTAAAGGATGAGAGCTACGTCCAGAACAAACCACATCACGAGGCAGCACCCCGAGCTGTGCTGCTCCAGCAGCTGTTCCACTACAGCATCCGTGGGAGTAGTTCCGACCGAGAGCTGTGTTCAGTGTTGGAAGAACTCCTGTTACTCCATGGTTACATGGATCTCGGCTCCCAGGAGCAGTGGAGATGGGTAGTCACATCTGTCTGACTCAACGCTGCGAGCATACGGACAGCATAAGTTATAAGGGGAAAAAAAGACGGGTGGTCTGGCCCATTTTTAGCCCTTTGAATAACAAGCTTCTTTTCAAGCTTCTGAAGTAGCAGGATGGGAATTTACATCATTTCTGCTTGACCGAAACGCTACAGGGGGCGTTGACTTGGGCACTGTGCTTTCTTCTGCTTGTATTTCCAATTCCACTGACAACAAACACTAAAGACCTAAGCTCTCATTAAAGGAAAAGCATCTCCTTAGGGACTCAGCAGCACCTGGGCATTAATGGACCAGAATATGGCCACCAATGCTGGAAACAGCCAACAGAGGGAAACTGAGAAATAGCTAAAAGCAAGACCTTAAGTCCTCAGGCAGGGAGATTATCTAAAAAGTCTGGAGTACGTCCGTGTGGCCCATGAAATGAAAGCACAGGGCCAGGAGCACTGATGCACCACACTTATGTACTCCTGCAGCGCAGGGAGGCAGAGCTTTGGGGGATGGCAGCACTCCGTGCCCCTGGGACACAATGCTGCACTAATTGCCCCATCTGCCCCAGCAAGCTGAGGCTGCTGAAGCAAGAACTGGCCCAATAGCAGACAAAACCAACACTACACTGCATTTGTCTGAGCTGCCCTCGTCCCACAGCAACACACAGAACTCCAGAAAACAGAACTGCATGACATTGCAGTTGTGCACTCTTAAATTATTCCTGTATACTGGTCGTTTTATTCTGCCTGTTTGATTTGACCTGATTATGTGAATGCACTTTCTTCTCATTTTAACCCCCTCTGCCACACTACTTTCATTTCTCTCACTCTATTTTCCCTCTCCTAGCATGCTACCTGGGATCTGTCACACAAAAAGAAATGGTTACGGCAGCCACACAAATAATACTCTCGGAAGACAGTGGAGATTTCTGCTCCATGTGCAAAGAGTTACCTGATAGAAATTACCTGTTTTTTCATTGAAGGATTCTAAGAGTCCCTGTTGAAATTTCACTTCTTTAAAAACACAGTTTTCTGTGGGCAGTTTGCAGCCAGCATCAAGTCTGAAAGCGTTCCATGCTGCAATGCTGAGCCACTGCAGGTTGCAATGCTAAGCCATGCTGCCTACATAATTATTTTCTCAACATCCATAAAAGCAGCAGATGCAAAATACAAGCCACAGTACTTGCCTCGAATACATATAAATACCACTAAGGATTGCAGTAAAAACAGAATGCCCCAGTCCCAAACATTTCATTCCAAATATGCCCCGAGATAATTAGTTTGCCACAACAGGAAATAATACTCATATTTCAGGTAGCTTTAATGGTTTCCTGCTTGCGTTTAAAGCAGACTAATGAATCATAAAGATGTACAGCACTGCAAGTAACAGCAGAGCCCCACACGAGCACTGCTAACACTGACCACATGCCCACGGTGCCGCGCAGGCCGCGCTGCTCATGAGGCAAGGGCTCCTGTAATCCCTGCAGCTCCCAGCAACGTGCTTGGATGCTGGCTCAGGACAGGACGCAGGAACACTTGAGCACAGTGAGTACAGCCCCAGCCCTGTATGAATACAGCAAGAGATCAAAACACCTCACGGTGACTCCAGAACTCTCAGAACTGAAGATCATTATTCACATTCAGAAGAACTGCTCCTACAAATCCTCCAGTACCCCAACAAACACTGGTAACATAGCAGGTTGCTAATCCCGTTAGGCCCAAAGCAACCACAGCCCCACAGCTCAGCCAGCAGAGCTGCACATCTCTGTACGCTGCAATACGTGGCTTTTAGCAAAAACAAGCAGAAATTTGCTATCTTTTCCAAAGCACGTTACAGCCACTGAGAACATTCACATTATGTCACTGTGCTCATCCAGAGGGCGTGAACAGAAACAGTGCTGCTTCTAAACTGCTGTTGGTACCAACACTGCTTCAAGTATTACACACATAGCTACACTGCACGCCACATCTACAAAGTCAGTCTCAATGGACAGGACAGCTTTGACTCTTCAGCCAATTAACACAGCTGGAACTGTGTAAGAACCTATGGAAAGAAAAATAATCCCAGGTTCAAAGGGAGCAAAGAAAAGTAAGGAAAGATGTGCTCATAAAGACGCCATAGTGCACTCAATCTATAGCACATGGGGCCAATCTAATCAGTAACCACTTGCTGCTAGCAATGCACATGATGTTTTGTGGAGAGTCAAATACCATGGAACGTCCTGTACTGATGTACAACACAACTTCAAAGCTCCTGTTTCGTTCACTTTCTTAAGCTCCCAGGATGAGAACTGCTAATACTTAAGGATATCTCGTGCCCAATTCATTTTGCTATTGGTATTAAGTAAGGATCACCTATTTGCCAAGTAAGATATAAAATGAGATGTAACTTTGTTTGCTGCCTTAATGACTCAGGGTGTCACTTGACCCTCTTCTGTAGGTGGCTGCAGTTTTGCTTCCCGCTTCACTGAGATGAAAAACTGGCAATCTACTCACACTGAAAGGACACGTGGATGCTCACTTACCTGCTGGGTTTTTCCCCCCCGTTTAGCACTCATCTTGCAATGTGTATGGCACAAGAGCTCACAAAGGCAGTAGAAGGGGGAGACAGAGAACCAGGGCCATCTAAAGTTCTTACATGATTTTCAAAGCCAAAGATTCCTCAAGTTCATATCAACTAAGTCCCTCCTCATCTATCATTTAATAACAAAATGTCAAGAAGCTTCTTCCTCTCTAGATTAAAACCTTTAAAGTTTTAATAAATGTAGTGGTCAACACCTGCTGGGCCCAGCCTGCCAATTTATTTCAGCTTCTGCTACGGCATCCATGGCTTCACTGCAACAGGTCTTCCTCCCAGGCAGACTCTGGCAACTGAGCTGCCTGCAGGATAGGCTGTATTCCTATCCCTCAGCACCACATCCTCCAGAAGAGCATTGTTTTGGAGGCAGTGATATTGCTGCTCAAAGTGCTGACAACTCACAAAGCTCCATGCACCCACAGCATGGAAGAGAGAAACGATGACAGCTCTGCATCCCTTACTCTGATCTGCTCTGAGCACTGCAACATCACAAGCCAAGCAAGCCAATCCAAACCAGCACCCAGGCTTGAGCATTCTTGATTCTGCAGCAGAAATTGCAGTGCTTAACGTACTCCCCCTGGATACATATGTTCCACTGGCCAGTTAGCTGCATGTTGGGAGCATGTGCTCTGTCTGGCACAATGAGCTACAGCTGGCACAAGTCCTACTTATGCTAGGAGCAAACTGAAAGATTCCAAAAGAGATGCTATAAAATCTAAGAAGCAGAGAATGTGAAGGGAATAAGAATGTGTACATAAAAGGTAAAAAAATACATATACAGGAAATTGTGAGGGCGAGGTAACCAAGCCCCCACCTTGTAACTACAACTGAGTGAAGAAACTGAGCAGCAGCAGAGGATGTGTAAAACCACGGCTCTTAACTGATCCCAAAATCTTGGCCTGTCATTGCCTTAGAACTCATGTATCTCACACTGAGGTGACTGGGTGGGATGGGACAGGAACTTGAGAATACTCGTGTTCATATTTAGAAGCACCTTCTGCACAGAGATGTTTTTGTTAACAGGACACCACAGAGCTGAAACAGAGCTCAAGAGCTCTGTGCTCCACTCCAAAGCAAAAATTGGTTTTATTTGCCCTCTGCAGCAGCACAGGAAGAATTCCACAGCTTCCCTGGGTGAGCTGCTCCAGTGCTCACTACCCCAATTTCTGGAGTTCCTCTCATCCAACCAAAGCATGTCTAGAACAGTGAAGATAAGATTAATTTGTATCTGAGGTGGAAGACAGCCACTGCCTTCCTACACATGTGAATACTGTTACTGTGCCCTCAAGCATCTTCTATAATAAGCAAATCTAGTTTTATTGCCAATTACTAGCAGAACAGAGCTTTTAAGCTCTTTGCCACTTTTGCTCTTTCTAGATCCCACCAGCAGTGTTACTCTTCAAGTCTGCAGTTCAGAATCAACACCTCAGCAGCTCTGATGAGAAGATAATTGAGGCCAAGTTTCACACACAATTCCTGTATTAATGCCTTCCTGATGCTGCATATTTTGTATTAATGGATCTGACCCATTTGTTCTAAATATGCCCTGTTCTTACTAAGATATTCTTAATGCTGCAGACAAAGCACTCACAATCCCTCCTAGATTGGCACCAGTGTGTTCCTTACTGTAAGCTAAAACCCAGGTCAACAAAAACTAGCAAACACTGACAATCCCATTGGATGAAATAAGGTCACCTACTTCCTGCCCAGTTTGTGCCTGCTCTCACACCTGCCTCCTCCTCATGTCAGCACATGCACAGCACTCTGATTGGGAACTAGGTCAGGAACCAAGCCAAGAGAAAGACAGGTGGCTGAAGGGCCACCAGCTACAGCTTCAAGTCATGGGAAAGCACAGAGCAGTACTGGATCTGGAACAATGTTCCACTGAACCTCATCTCTTAGCTTGGCATGCTTGTTTGGTTGAGAAACTTGCACTGATTTTTCCTAACCGGCTTATCCCGCTGATGCTTGCAAAGTGATTTCCAAATAAACAAAAAGTGATTTCCTGCTGCCAAGAAAGTTGCTGGTGGCTCTATAAGATTCCCAGGTTCATCCCTTACCTAAGTACTTTCCTTCTCTTGCTTTGCCTATCTTACCCAATCTCTGAATTTTCTGCAATCATCACTGATGGTTCAGAAACTGTCTCAACGGTATTCTTGACTATTCCAGGAAGAATTTATGCAGACTCTGCTAGCCTAAGCAGAGAAAATGCTTAGATTACTTGTTGATTAGTAGAGACACATAATTAAATAAATAAATAAATAAATAAATAAATAAATAGAGGACAGCTGGGTGTTTCAGTGTCAAAGTGAAAGCTTCAGAGTGTAACAAGAAGTGAGTTGTGTTCCACTCGTGTGCATCATCACGTGCACACAGCCTGCCCACTGGATGCCCCCTACAAACAACAGCTTTATTACTTCGGTAGGAATCGGTTTCCCAAAAAAAGAGCACCCTCACACACAGTGAGAAGATACAGAGAGAGGATTAGGCAGAATCTTCTGTTCCTAATTGCATTTGCACTTCTTCAGAACGATTACACGTAGGCATTCACAGAATCCCAGAATGCCCCAGGTTGGAAGGGACCTCAAGGATCATGAATCTCCAACCCCCCCGCCACACACAGGGCCACCAACCTCCCTATTTAATACCAGCCCAGGCTGCCCATGGCCCCATCCAACCTGGCCTTGAACACCTCTAGGGATGGATGGGGCATCCACAGCCTCTCTGGGCAGCTGTTCCAGCACTTCACCACTCTCATAGTGTAGAACTTCCCCCTGACATCCAACCTAAATCTTCTCTCCCTCAACTTAAAATCATTTCCCCTCGTCCTGCAGATATCGACCCTTTCCAAGAGTTGACTCCCCTCCTGTCTCCCCTTTAGGTACAGAAAGGCTGCAATGAGGTCACCCCACAGCCTTCTTTTCTCCATGCTGAACAAGCCCAGCTCCCTCAGCCTGCCTTCACAGGGGAGGTGCTGCAGTCCCTGATCATCTCTGTGGCTCCTCTGGACCCCCTCCAACAGCTCTCTGTCTTTCTTGTACTGGGGGCTCCAGACCTGGACGCAGCGCTGCAGATGGGGACAATCACCTCCCTGTCCCTGCTGGCCAACCTTCTGCTGATGGATTCCAAACTTATGGCACAGAACACGCTGTGTGGGATAAAGCTGGAGCCTCACCTGCTATCGATAGCAGCACATACAGTGAATGCGTTCCTGTGAGCACACCTGCAGAATCACATCTAGTACTACTGCCCGTAACCACACTCCGTATGTGACAAAACCAACCCTACCCAGAACCAAGCTACGCTCTGTGGTTCCCGACGCTCTGAGGCCAACAGAACACTCCTGCAGGTCCCGACCCCACAAGGTTCGCCGCTCCTTCCCGTTCCGTACCTTCTGAATCGCCTCGGGCAAGGCGTGCACAGGGACGTGCCGCTGCATGGCCGGGGAACCGACAGAGCTCGGGCAGTCAGAGCGCGCTCTGCCTCAGGAAGGCCAGGAGAAGGGAGATGAAGGGAGGGAATGGAGGGAGGCACGGCCTGTGAGCCCCCACACACAGCCGCACCGCAAGGGAGAGGCCGAGGCCCGGCAAGGTGCGGGCGCTGGGGGCGGCCATTTCCCGGCCCCAACGGCTTCCTCCGTCACCACGGCAACGGCGCGTGCGTGCGTGCGTGCGTCACGTGACAGCGGCGCGCACCCGCGAAGGGAACGTGGAGCGCGCGGGAACGCACTCAGTGACCTCAGCCCCTCAGTGACGTCATTCACCTGAAACCCCCCCTCCGGTTAGCTCAGTCGTACAGTGACGTCATTCATTCACCTGAGCCCCCCCGTTATCTCAATCGTACAGTGACGTCATCACCTGAGCCCCCCCCGTTATCTCAGTCGTACAGTGACGTCATCACCTGAGCACCCCCCCGTTATCTCAGTCGTACAGTGACGTCATTCATTCACCGGAGCCCCCCGGTTAAGTTACCGGCCCCCCATCGTGCCGGCTATGCCTCCGCGCTCCCCGAGCGCCGCACACGGCCGCGCTGTTCCCGCAAAGCCCGCTAGCCGTCTGGCTGTTTTCCCCTCGGCCCGGGTCAGCGGCGTGTCAGAACGCGAGCCATCTGCTCAACCTCTGCGTGAACCGGCTCCGGGCCAAACCCGCCGAGCTTACAGCAAAGCGACCAAACGGCGTCAATCGGGAAAAGACGCGAGCATCAGAAAAGGCACGGACGCGGCGGGACGGCCGCCCGGCGGGGTTCTTTCTCCCCGGGGCCGCCGCCGCCTCGCGTGTGCCCCGCCGTGACCCGCTCCCGCTTTGCGTGCCGGCCCCGGGCGGCGCGGCGCAGTTAATCCCCGGCTTGGCAGCCCCGGGTCGGCTCCCCGCGCCGCTCCGCGAGGCGGGGGATAAGGAGCTTGCGTCCCCTCCCCGGGGCCGTCACCCCAAGTTAAAGAAGTAATCGCGCGGTCGCACGCAGAGGGAACAGATGTCCAAAGGTCAGGAGAAAGCGAGCGAGCGAGCAAGAAAGAATAAATAAATAAATAAGGGCTGGAGGTATTTCATGAGGAGCGGTGCGAAAAGCCAAGCGCGAGGCTTTGATCGGCGCCTTCGCAGCAGCTGTTCGCCCTGCGTGCTGCCGGAGCGGCGGGGCGGGGGGCGGGGAAGCGGCTCGCACGCGATGGCCGCCCGTACCGTGCGGGGAAGAGCTGCCGTGCGGCGCGGCGATGAGATCAGCGCGGCGCGGTTGTCGGGAAAGCGGCGGGGCGGCACGCGGCGCTCCCTGCCCGACCCCGCGTGGCCCCGGGCCGGGGGATGCCGTGCGGCTCTTAGGGACGAGGGGCTGTGACCGACGTGGGGCTGAGGGGACGCGTGTGGGGGTCGGGGTGATCGGTGCGGGGGCTGCGCTGCCACGGGGCCGAGGGGACCGCTGTAGGGGCTGCGAGAGAGCTGAGGGGTGGCTGAGAGGATGGATAGGGGGCTGCGATTGACCTGGAGGGCTGCGATTGACCTGGGGCTGAGCGGATTGAAGTGGGGTCGGAGGGATGGATTTGGGCGCCGTTAGAGATGTGGGGCTGCAAGGGTCTGCCATGGGGTTGGGGAGGCTGAGATGGGGTGGGGCTGAGGGGATGGATGTGAAAGCTGGGAGGACGGCATCGTGGGGACCGGGAGGGGGGAAAGGGGAGGGGTGGGTGGGGGGGGGGGGAGGAGGTGAGTATGGACAGAGGGCCGTGAGGGGCTGACATGGATGGGCTGTGGGAAGGATGTCCAAGTACTAAAGGGAGTACTGTGGGGAGCCATGAGGGGGTTGCCGAGGGGCTGACGTGGTGGCTGAGGGGACTGAGATGGGGGGCTGTGAGGGGACTGTCATGGGGGCTGAAAGGTCCAAGCATTCAGCTCAGGGCTCTCCTTGCTGCACTCAAGATCTGGGGGTCCCCAGGGGAAACATCACACAGGACAGGCAGCTCACGCCTTGCTCTCAGCAACCACTCCCTGCAAGAAGCCCACTGCCAGTCCCGTGTCTGCAGCAGGGCTGTGGCTGTGCTTTGGGGGCACCTCAGCACCCCCTGCCCACAGACGGCAGGGCGGGAGCTGGCCCTGCTCCCTACGTGGCGCAGCTGCGGGCCAACGTGCGTGCCAGCCCCAATCACCGCAGCCGCTCCTGACCGGGTTCCAGGCGGCGTGAGCAGCTCCAAGGACAAACCAACAGGCGAGAAACGAGTGCGTGACACGCAGCAGTCATAAGCCAGCTATTTCCATTGTTTTCCTGCAGGCTTTGTACCTTCTCAAACACACGTGGAAAGCCTCCTGTCGCTTGCAAATCCCAGCCCGGAGGAGCAAAGTCCACGCCAGGGGGCAGCTAGGGAAAAGGGCTAATAAACACAAACACCCTCTTCACACAGCACAGGAGCAGCCACGAGGCACAAGGGTGAATCCTTGTCTGCAGTATTATTCTAGGTTAAAGGAAAATATCGTATTTTTATACCAGCCCTGTTGTTCCAGGCTGCCCTTCCATGCGTGGAAGCGCAGTGAGGCAGTTTTGCAGCGCTAAGAACCCCCCGGGGTGGCTGCGGCATGGCGGGGCTGCAGGTACGGGGCTGTGAGAGCAGCGGCCGACAGAGCGAGGAGAGATGGCAGGAGACGTGCAGGGGAGGGGTCAGGGGAAGGACAGGGTTTGTGCTGCGTACGGCAGCGAGGTTATTTCTGGTGCTGCGTGCACATCGTGTTAGTTCCTGTTTTCGAGTCATATTGTTTGCTAGGTTTGGTTGGTTTGCTCCCCCCTCCCCCCCTCCTCACCTTACCAATGTCACAAGAACGAGATCCTCCTGGGAGAGTGGAAGCGTGTTTGGAGGGGGGATCTGAGGGCTACCTGGGAACCAAGGTCAGGCAGGTCATCCCGTGCAAAGCAATAGCAGAGCAACAGCAGCTCTGCAAAGCAGCGTGAAAACGATAAAATCAGGGGGAGCATAAAGGAGCAAGGCACTGGCAGTGGGGCGGAAAGGCAGAGGCAGGGGACGCAGGAGGTGGCACGTCGCCAGCCCAAATAGCTGAGTGAAATAGGAGCGTGCTAATGACGGGGCATGCGGGGCGAGAATCGGATAATGAGGGAGGGCATCCCAGCGCTCCCGTTGTGACATTGCCAAATCAAAGACAAGCTGCTGGCTGCAAGAGCACATGAGGTGAATCAGAGGAGGAATCTGTATGATTAAGCAGCAGCTGAGTGCCAGGAGTGAAGATCTGTCAAGGATAATATCAATAGTGTATGCGTAGAGGACAGTGGGTTTATTTGCCATGATAGAAAAGGAATTGAAAGGGAAGACAAGAAGCTCGTGCTGACTCCGAGCTGGCAGCGAGAGAACTTGGGAAGGGTGCCAGGAAAAGCGTCCCAGATACAAGGCTGAAGTGAGAACGAAAAAGGGAGCGCAGAGGCTGCCGAGCAGCCAGCAGGTTAGGAACAGGCACAAAAGGCACGAGGCAAGGCCAGCCAGCAGGACGTGCTCAGGGGAGGAAATGACCAAGCAGGAGCCGGGGAGATGGCTGCAGGAGGGTTCAAGGTTTTGTTTGTTAAGGCAGCATATCTGAAAGATCGCCCGGAGCTCTGGGACAGCGACAACGGTGGCACTTCTGATGGCTCCTCCTGTGAAATAGAAGCTTCGCATATGGGTGAGGTTCAACTCTGCGGGGCTCAGCAGATTCCCAGGGGCCCGCTAGGAAACTCCCACGGGAATTCAGAAGCACCATAAATCTTTCCCCTCCCCCTGTCCGCAGGCAGCCTGCTCTGCTTTCTCCTAATTTAAACACACGATCTGCAGGGAGGAGACCGTTTATACTGTTGGCTTAAAAAAAAAAAAAAAAATCCTGCCAAAATGAAAACTGCGCTGCACACACAGCCCTCCCCACTGAACGAATGTGAGAACGGATGAAACAAGACAGATGTTACTTGCAGCCCTTGTGAGCTACTGGAAGAAATGTATCTCATGCAATGAAGAGGAAACTACGGAGTAACTGTGAAACAGAGAAAGAAAAAAACAGATGCGGGAAGCCTGGATGTTCAGAGGAATGGGAAAACCAAAGAATGGTGACATTGACTTGAATGTGGGAGGCACGTCCTGCATGCCCACGTCCATCATTCTGAGATCCAGCATGCAAAACCAACGCCGCAGTCCCTCAGCGATTAAGCAAATGGACTCGTTCATAGGAAGGAGGATTACTGAGGACAGCCAGGGTTTGCGAGCACAGAAATTATATTATCTGCTGCTGAAACAGTTGGGGAGCTTCTCTAGGGCCCTACCTCATCTCCTGGTGCCCTTTCGAAATGCTTAGTAACAGCAAGTCATTTGCAGTAGATTAGGCTGCTCCTTCCCTCTTCGCCTTATTACCTCATGATTTGTGATTGCAGTGTAACGTCCTGGCACATCCTGATAGGAAAATGCAAATGTTGCATTTCCATGGCACGGCCTGACAATTTAAATTTATGCCCCGCAAAGAAATAGCCCCAAGTGTATGCTGATTGCATGCCATAGCTACAACACTGTTATTAACATCCAGCCACATCCTTATGCCTTTGTATGTGAATCTTGGGCGAGATATGAAACAGTAAGAATTTTCCTGCTCTGTTTTAAAGCCTGGCCTACTTCCTCTTACATTCACTGACTTTAAATGAGATTAAGAATCCGAAGCGGGCTCCTGTGATTTTGTTGCCTGAACTATAGGTACAGAAGTACAAACAATATTTTTTCTCTTTCCTGTAACCTGAAGATAGGGGGAGGTGACGGCCAAGTGAGCTCAGCTTGATTCTGCTGTGCACCCCCAGCACGAACAGCACGGCCATCACAGTGCACAGAGCAGAGCCAGCCCTGCAGTCACTGTGGCCATGGGAGGTGACCTGCACTGCACGGCTGCTCTGCTGCCAGCTGAGCTGACAGCCAGGAGAGCTGCTGTACACAAATGAGCTGTGGCAGGCATCACCATCATCATGCAAACCGGTTTATGAGCAAACTGGAACAGAAGCCAACACAGAAAGCTCCAGCATGGTTGCTTCAGGTCTCCTACAGCACTTACAAAGAACACAGTGACCTGCCCAGCACTGTGATCTGTTCCATCCCTTTAGCTGTCGTTTCTGTGAGTTATCTGTCAGCAAGTCATGATTTACATAATCTGTTTACTACTTGCAATTATCTCAAGTGGTTTAAGACTGGAAATTTTAGACAAAACATTTGCTTTTAGGTTTCTTTGTCACTCGTCTTGAAGGATTTGGCACAGTGGTCAGTAAAAGGCCCAGAAACCGTTGAGATGTTTGGGAGCACGAGTGGAGCCTGAAGTGTGTTATCAGGACTACGCACAAAGGAGCGTTTGTAGCCCTGCTAAGAGCATATCTGGTGCCAGGCGGGTTTGGGATGCAGGCTTCCACCAGCAGCGTGTCCCTCTGCCAAGCTCCAAGAGAGTGCCAGCCCGTGGGATGGCTTCTGTTTGGATTTCTGCACTGCTTCCCTCCCGGATAAGGCTCATGACAAGCTAACGGCCAGCTGTTTGCCAGCACTCAGTGCTCACAGGATGTGTTTTAGCTGCCTAGCAGCTGTCTCTGGGGAGCAGTGGGGGTCAGGAGAGCAGGGGCTGCCCATATTGTGGGCTGAGTGCTGTGCTGCAGCCAGCTTGTCTCACTCACCTGACAGCAGGAGAGACAGCGAGCAGAACTAGATCCTCAATTGGAGAGAGATAATTGTGAAATTGGACAGCACTTGCCTGTCACTATGGAGTCACTAAGGGAACAGGCATATTTTCTTCCTGTTTACATAATATTTCACCAGTATCTTTGCACCAGTGAACTGTAGCCACAGCTTTGAGCTACATGGATACACCGTGGCACTATGACTTGCCAGAGGTATTGGTGCAGATAGCAAGGTACAGCCATTTGTCATGGTGGAACGTGCCAGAGTCCCTGGTGCACCAGTAAGAGCAGCAGGCTGCAAGCACGGGGCTGTCACAGGGGATTAGTCATGTCCTTAGCCACAGGAAAGCTGAAGAGAAGAGCAAATCTCACATCCTCCAGCTTAACAGCTCCTTTCACAATGTTTTTCATCCTTACAGAACAGAAAACACATACAAATATCAGCTTCCTGACCTTTTACTGTGGAATTTTTCTCCAAATACGGGAGAAAAGGCAGTGATTTAGTTCTGCAAGGTGTGCAGGAAGCCCTCTCTAGCCAAAGGCACCGGCTGCCTGCCATAGGTGCGTGCCACTGCTGTGAGCGAACCACGGCAGCAGGGCTCCCGAGGCTCCCCAGCATGGAACGTGTGGGGCCAGGGAGCTCTGCAGTGCTCCGTGTGCTGAACTGGGATCGATGCCTGCAGAATCAAAGTGCTCCTATGTTTGCTCTTGGTGCAATACACGTTTGAGTGCACTCTGTGGTACCTCAGCAGATACTGTGGCAGATACTCAGCGTTAGATCTTAAAATACAGTATCAGCACAGTCACACACACAGAGGATCAGCACTTCCCATGGGGGATTCGAGTGACATTCCCCACCCCACAACTAAAGGCACATTAAATATTTATGCAGCTGTCACGCCTTGAGGCCCCAGCAGGATTAAGGTCCACAGCGCCTGGTGCTCTGAAAACGTGATAAGAGCCAGTCCCTGCCCAAAAGAATGCAGTCCCAGCACGGCTGCACCACGGCCCTGCAGTGGGGCTGTTTGCCTGCGCCGTGCCTGTTCCATAAACCTGTTTGCTGAAAGACCTGTTGTGTTATCAAGGTGCCGGAGGGCGGAGGGCTCCGTGTCAGTGCCAAGTCCCGGCTCTTGTTTGCTTTACAGATGGGGACCCTCTGCTAACAGTGAGTGAAAGCAATCCCTTGAGCGGGCAGGATGGGAGCAAGCTAGGAGAAAAACTACCAGCATAGGTGGTGCTTTCTGCATTGAGAGATAGCTCTACTCCTGAAACAACTTTTTTTTTTTTTTTTTTTCCCCATTACAAGAAGAGGGTTTCTGGTAGTTATGAGCACAGTCCCTTGCCGTGCGAGGTCTGCATTCAATTCTTATTCATCAGACACTCTGGGACAGTGACTCAGCTCCTGTCTTGTGCAACTCTTCTGCTAGCAAGTATTGCTGCTCCTCACCAGGGTGTTGCAGGCATTAAAAGGAGACGAGGCGGTGTCGGGGCAGTGGTGCAACACACAGCAGCTGGATGGGGCTGATTGATCACCACTGGCTCGCCTGTGGCTTTCACAGCAGCGTGCAGCCTCCACAGCAGGAAGCAGGGCTGTGGCTGGAAGTGAGTAAGGCCAGGAGTGAGCAGCAGCTCCCGGTCAGAGCCCGATAGCAGAGGAAATCCTGGAAGCAGGTGCCCTGGAGGAAGTGCAGGACTGGGACAGCGGTGGCATCAACCAGACTTGTCTCCTATACAAGTTTGCTTATGGAAATATGGTCTGCTGGTAAATCATAGCAAGGACACAGGAGGCGAAGAACACACATGATGTGCCCCTAACTACTGCCTTTCTCCATGTCTGGGAAATAACTGAGTCTTCCTTTAGCAGCTCAAGGCACTTGCTGCCTGCAGCGCTCGCGATTTCAGAAGGCAGCATGGCAGGTGAGGCAGAGCTCAGCCTCATCCCCAGCATGACTCCCAGAGGCAGGGCAGGGGCCGCTGGCCGGTGTCCCCTTCAAGAGGCTCTCAGCCAAACCGCCCCTCCAGGCAGCAACCCGGGTGGGCGTGAGCTCGTAGGAATCAGCGTTACACCAGGGAACCCCCGGAGACATCGCCGCCGGCCGAGCCACGGAGAAGTGAACCAAGGACAGCCCCACTGCTCCGCCACCTTTGTGCCTCCCTGCGTTGTGCCGCTGCTGCCCGTGACCTGCTTCTTCACACGCACATCCCTGGGCACTGCCACGCTGCAGGGCGGTGCAGCGGGAGCGGCACGCGGGCGCTTGTGCCAGCGCATTCGCTGGGGCTCCGTTCGCCTCCAGGGATCGGCTCATGAGACAAATGTAGGTCTGTCATCATCTGCTCGCCGGCTGCCGCCTCGCGCTCCGTGCTCGTTTCCAGCACGCACGGCAGGGGCCGCCTCGCATTCCCGGCTCACCCAGAGACAGCAGCACCGCGGGGTGTCTGCAGAGCCGTCCCTGAGGAGCGCGGAGCTGCTGCTGCTGCCGAACTCGTTCCTGAGCACCGGGGTCGTGCCCTGCTGGCCCCGCTGCCAGAGCACATCTGCACAAGCTGCGCCGCGTCCGCTCCAGCTTCCCCGTGAATGTCAAAGCGCCCGGAGCTGCCGTGCCGTTTATTTTGAGGACAGCAATGACTAACATCGAGGTATCGCCTTTCAGAACTCTTAAAAATAGAAGCTAAAATTTGCTTCACGTAATCCTTGCCACATAATGCCTTCCTGGCTGGGAGGAAGAGAGCAGCCAGGCAGCAACAGGACGTGAGTGGTGTGGAATTCGCTTTGACCCAGAGAAGCCTAATTGCACTGTTTGCACAGAGCCTCTCCCTGCTCAGGCTGCACCAGGTGGATGGATGGAATTATCAGGTCGCTCACTCAGTGGCAGAGCTGGAGCAAGACCCAGAGCCCTGCATCCTTCATTTGGTTTCAGCCTCCCTGATGGCAACTTCCTTGCCTTGTAGCAGATGTGTGGGCCATCGAAGGCGGTTCTATCGAGGTGCCAAAGGCGGATGGGCAAACAGGAACCATCGTTTATGTCTTCAGCCATTTAAAGCACCAGCTGCCTTCTGCCAGCTCTTCTTCATAAGGATGAGAAAGCAATCCCTTCCCTGGGTTCCTGCAGACCAGCATTTCCCACTGGTGTGCACCATCAAACAGAGACCGACCCGAGCGGCCACACTGGGCCCATTGCGCTGCATGGCACTGCATCACCCAACAAGAAAGCAGCACAGCTCACTGCAGCAAAGGGAAATTAAAACAAATGCACATTTATGAAAGAAGGCTTCTTTTTGGCACCCAGCATGGGTTTCCTGGCTGACTGCTGACACTGAAGCAAAGGGAAATCCCAGCAGTTCATGCAAAGGCATTAAAATACAGGATTCTAAAAATAACGTTGAAAAAGCTGGACTGCAAATGACAAGAAGAAAAAGATGAGCTTTTGAAAATAAGAATGTTACGTTCAACCCCAAGAGCCAACTGCCAAAGGACAAGGCCTGAAAACTGCAGTTCAAGTAGCCCAGGAACCAGGTGGCCAGGCAGGGAGAGGCTGATGGAGAGCAAAAGCCCTCCCCGACCCTTTCTCACTGGATGCTCTTGTGGAGCCCACAGCTCCTGGCAGCATGGCTCTCCCCTTCCTCTGCACACTCTGGTGCATGCAGAGGCTTTGCTGGCTCTCTCTGCCTGGGACTCCCTGAGCTCAGTGCTGGTACACCAGGCTCCCAGCTGGAGCTTTTACCACAGCCTACAGAAAAAAAAATGCAAGTGAGCCTCAAAAAGCACAGGGCACAACTTAAGGTAACTGGATGCCTAAAGTAAATTAAGGAAATGAGAGCAGTTTTCTCATGGCCAGTGTTTGGTCTGTGTGCTGTCTGAACAGTAAGTGATGTCCTGTCCCACTGAGCCTGGAGAGACCCGGCCAGCATGGAGCAGAGATGCAGGCAAAGATAAGAGGCTGCTCAGGGTGAGAGCCAGGAGAAAATAATGGCCAGTGAGAGATGCGTCATCAATACGGCATGGCTTTTAAAGCTCAACTTTTTACTGCTGTGTCTCATTGGAGGAGCACAAATCTTCATACGGAAACATTTAAATGGCAAATAATCAGTTTAAGAAAGAAAAGTATTCTGTGGAGGGACAGAAAAAAACAGAGAAACTCTGGAAGATGAGACTGCAGGGGAGGAAAGAAAGCAGCTAGACAGCATCCTCAGGCATTCTGGGCCTCGCTGCGGTCTTTTCAAATCCCACTGGGAGACCATATATGAAACACATCTAGTGTTATTCCATCACAACGTGAGAAAACCCAGCACCCATAGGGTAGAGAAGTGATGTCAGAGGATGCAGGATCTCATGGCTGTCCTTAAAAATACCAGTACATTTTGTCGTGGGACAGGGACCCAGTCTTTCCTTGGAGATGAGTGACCCCAGCAGCTCTGCGGCCCCATGGAGACCCTCTTGGTGCTCCCCTGTGCATGAATCCCTTGCAATCCTCTCTTTGGCAGGATGGGAAAGCAAAGTTTATGACAATCACTGGTGCTTTTCCCTTGGAAACAGTAACTAAGGAAGTTACACTGTGTGATGGAAGAGGTCAAGGCCATGTGGTGGGATATGTGCACAGCTGCTGGCAGAGCGCCTCGTATGGTTTTTCCAGAGGTCCAGTTACAGACACACCAATTCATTCCCAGAACCAGACTCATCAGAATTCGTTAAGAAAGTACTTCAGCATGGCAACAGCCAGGATTGCTTTTCCACATTTTTCAGCATTCTTGTTAATCCACCAAACTGAGCAACGCCACATGTAAACCACAGTCAGAAGGAGCCAACAAAGTCCTCCTGCGAGGGATTGCTCTGCTCTGAGCTGGCACATGCCACTTCTGTTGATGCTAATGGGCCTGAGAGCATAAGGAAAATGCACCCAGGGGACCAAGAGCTGCCACTGCAGCCCCTCACCTCGCACCCCTGGCTCTGCAGGGCTGTTCTTTTATGATAAGGGCAGCGAGGCACTCTCACAGGCCCTTCCCCAGCCCCATGCACAGGGTGCAGCAGGCTGTGGCAGGGCTTTCAACAAAACCCTGATGGCAGCAGCACAAGCTCCTACATAACCCTGCGTTGTTCAGGACTGCTCTGAAGGAGATCCTGCCTCTTAGACATCTGGGCATGGTTTGCCGTGGCGTGCAAAACAAATGAAAACCTGCAGAGCATGGAAATATCAGTGCGATACCAGGCTTGATGCTTTCCATGAAAAGAATTTAAATGCCTCACAAACTGTGACTTCATTCCCAACAGACTCACAGCTGCTTAAGCCCTCACCCAGCATATGTGACACAGTGCAGAGAGGGTCTGTGGGGTTCTGCAGGAAGCAGACGGAGCCAGGCTGCCAGCACTGCCTCCTGGGGGAGGAAAGTTGTGGAAAAATGATAACTTTCAGGAATATGGAAGAGCAGGAGAAGCATGCAGGGTAGGCAGGGCACAGCAAGACCCAGCTTGCAGCACACGGCCCTCAGGCAGGTCTTGCTGCCCTCTTGCTCATGCACTAGGGCACATCCCCCAGATTGCAGATGCGTAGGCTGTAATTTAAGGGGATGGGCAGCACACCTACCTTATGTGCGTGCATCTCAGTGTGGGAGCTGTGTGACAGCTGTTTGATAACACCCTGCCTTGGTTGTGCCCCAGGCTTCAGCAGGGACTGTTGGGGATGAGCACACAGCACGTCGTGGGCAGCACGAGCACAGCCACAGCCCCACAGCACCTCCCACGTCCCGCAGGGCACCACTGGCACCCTCCAGCCCTATACAGCAGGAGCTGACCCAGCCCCCGACCTGCCAGCTCACCCCAAGCAACGTGCTCCTGTTGCTGCATAGCAAAGGTGCTGCTGGGCATGGTGAGGCATGTGGAGCAGTCATACCCTGATAAATCACAGTGTGCTTTCCTAAAAAGCCATTTCCAGTTTTACTCTATGGAAAAATATCAGCAGGAGCCACTCCAGGCAGTGGAACCATGGTTTCCACTTCCTCTTGCACAAGGCCTCCTCCCAAAGAAACAGGGATGAAGATATCTGAAGATATCAGCAGCCTTTGGTTTCAGAGTTGTACAGAGCTCCCTCCTTCCACTGGGATGGTGTGCAGATACCCAAGGAAGCAATGAAGAGCACAGAGGCCATAAAACCTCTTGGTACAAGAAAGCATCCCCTGGTTTTGCAGCCTACCACTCATGATGGAACACAGCAGCTGCCCCTGGGCTGGGTTTCTGTACTTTCTACACGCTCATTGTTTTCTGGCCATTGATTTCCAGTCACCAGCACCTTCCTTCCCATTTCCTGAATCTTCTTCTGTCCTGCTCTCATTTTCTATTTGTGCTTCTACCCTAGCATTTTTCCAATGGACATTTCCTTGAGCTCTCCATACCCTCCCTTCCCTGTTTCTGTTCCTTCTCCTTTTGCTCTCCCTTCCTCCTCCTCACAAGAAACCAGTTCTCACTTTTCTTAAATCATTTCCTCATTTCTTTTTGCACTTCATCCTCACCTCACCAGCACTGCCAGCAGCCTCACATCCCCTTCAACCCAGTGCAGGTCCTGGCCAGCTTTGTGTGCTGAAGAGATGGAAGGGCTGTGCATGTCCTTTCCTTTCTAGCTAGATGTTCCATGGGGCATCTGCCCTTGGAATGGGACGGCCTTCAAGGTCTCTTCCAACCCAAACCATAGAACCTAGAAGGGGGCCCTGGTGAAATGACATGTAGCAGCCACATTGGGAACTTGGGGGCTCACCACCCAACACTGGCTCTGAACTTCCTTCTTCCTTGTGCTTCACAAGCTGAGGGAGAAAAAAAAAAGGCAGCCCACAAAGGAGGAAGATGTCTTGTTGGGCCCTTGCTGGGACAGTGCTGCTGTTCTTGGTCTGCACGGTGTGGCTCAATGAGAAGTGCAAAGAGCAGTCCTGGCAGTGGGGCCATCTGGCTAGATGTGGCTCAGAGGAGTCCTGCTGGGCAGCAAGTAGAACACAAACCAACCTAGATGCTGCAGGGCCCAGAGCATTGCTGCTGTGAGGAGAGCTGAGAGCTGGGGCTGCTCGGCCTGGAGGAGGCTCAGAAGATCCCATCCATGCCCATCAATTGTTGCTGGTGCTGGGCTCAGGGACTCACCTCAGCTGCCCTATGATAGCCGTGGGTGTGATTCAGCCCCGGGGAGCAGAGGCAGCCCGGCAGGTCCCTCCCTGCAGGCGGCCCAGCTGCACCTGCTGGACCAGCACAGCCAGCTGCACACAGCGCAGAGGGGATGCATCCCTAACAGCGACAGGGCCTGGCTGAGTCACAGAGTGCAGGCTGCATGCCAGCGGGGCATGGGGACACATGAGGACACACCACCTGTGTTGCCCAGGGGGTTCTGTGTGCCAGTGTGGGAAACCAAGCATGGTCCAGCCCCAATTCCATCACCAAACACCAGCGGCACCACCTGCACAGCAGTCACAGAGGGGCCACCAGTCCTCCTGGGACCTGCAGGGTGGGATGCTGGCAGCAAAGGTCACAGCGAGGTGGGGGTTGGTCTCTGCTGCCAAGTAGCAGCAATAGGACAAGAGGTGATAGCCTCACGGTGCGCTGGGGAGGTTTAGGTTGGTTATTAGGAAACATTTCTTCTCCAGAAGAGCGGTGAGGCATTGGAACAGGCTGCCCAGGGAGTGGTGGGGTCACCATCTCTGGAGATGTGGATGTTCCGTGGAGATGTGGCACTGAGGATTAGAAGGCATGGTGGGTGTGGGCCAGGGCTGGACTCAGAGATCTTGGAGGTCTTTTCCAACCTGAGTGATTCTGTGATTCTATGATTCCAAGGCCTCTTCCATCCAGTAGGATGCACTGAGCCAGGCTCTGTCATGTGAAGGGCACATTTGTGCGCCCACACAAGGCAGCCTCTTCCTCTCCAGCATCCAGAAGCGAGAAGGGAAGGGAAATTCCTGGATGGGCACTGCTGGGTGCAGAAGTTCCACCACACAGCTGGTCTGGGACTCAAACTCACAGCACTGCAGGCCCTTGAGTCTTCCAGACCAAGGCCAGGGGCAGCCTCCTCTGCATCCTGCAACATGGACCGTGTCCTTGTGGGGACTGCTCCAGGCCCCAGCCACCCACTGCTCCTGGAGGAGGCACAGCTTCACTCCTGCTGAGGTCTGGGAAACCCTTCTGCACTGGGCAGAGTCAGAGGTGAGAAGATTGCACCAAATCCAACAGCAAGATGAAACAAAACCAAGCGTGTATCAATACACAAGAACTCATTCCTTGTGGAAGGGGAGAAAAGCAGATGATGATTTATAGTCATAAAAGCATGCTCAAAACAGTTTGTACCCCTCTAGCAGGGGAAAAAAGGAGCCCAGCATCCATTAGGAAAGAACGATCCTGAGGACAATCTGACATTGCAATCCAACAGTGCAATCACAGCCATTAGAGAATTAAGAGGGTTTTTTGTTTGCTGCATTAGCATGGAGGTGATACTGCTGACCGCTGCTGGCAGAGAAGCCCCAGTGGAAGAGATGTTCTCCAGCCAAGCTCCCAGTTCTCAGTGCCGAGTGAAAACCTCAGATTTCCACTTAAGGCTGGAAATTACAGCAAATAGCTGCAGTATATTGTGAATGATTGCCCCAGGAGCTGGGGTACATAATCCCAGATTTCTTGGCACGTGCCACGATCAAAAGTAGCACCAGAAAATGCAATCACTTGCTTATGCTGTGGAAAAAACAGAACCAACGCAGCAGCCACAGTCCAGCACTGTGCAGCATGGACACAGTGGGGGCAAAGCCTGCCCAGCAACCTCAGTGCTGGTACAGGCAAAGCTCAAGTCATAACAACAGCAAGGGGAAGTGAGCAGAGTGGGAAACGCAGTAACGAGCATTTTGATACTCCACCTGTGCTCACCAGCAGGAGTTTCAAGTCAGTTGCATTTGTGTATGGCATTTTGACATGTATACATACATATATACATAGTCACACATGAACGCACTGAGGGAGAACTGCAGCAGTCCCCTAGCTCCCAAGCCAGCAGGAGCACTCCCATTTGCAAGGCCTGAATCATGCCCGTGCTCTCCCACTTCTCCTTACAAGAGGTCACCAAACTGCTCTTTAGCCAGGAAATCCTGATGGTCGTCAGAAAGAAGCAAGACAGCAGACTGAGTAGCTTTTAAAAGCCAACAACCTAGGCTATATCACCAACCCCAACTCCCCGCCCCACAGCCCACCTTACCTTCCTGATGTCTTCTCTCCAGGAGGCCCATCGCACCAACACAGCCCTCCTTCCCCAAGGCAAACACCCCCTACGCTGCCAAGAGCAGAGGATGGGAGCTAACTGGAACCAGCTGCCTGAGTTCTGCCCCTCCTCTACCTACAGGTGGTTTGACTGCTGCAGATATGAGCAGGGTTAACACAGGTGGCACTGAGAAGAGCTTGTCCTCCTGGGCAGTGTGTAGGGCTCTGAACCACTGACCTGTCCTCTGCACTCCTCCTGGCTGGGGCCACTTGCAACCAGCAGTCACTACTTTCTATTTCTTGTCCATATCACAGCTAAAGATACTGAGGAGCACCGAGCCAAGCAGAGACGCCTAGAAAACACAACAAAAGCCCTGATTAAATGAGTATTATGTGTTGACTGTTACTTTAATATATCATTTTTTAACTCATTATCAGCTTAATTAACTGTAAAAGTAACATTAGCAAGAACTTTCATTCTTGACCAAATTTGAAACCTCATCCAAGAGAGGGTTTCTTTGAGGTTTCTTTTCCAATAAATCCGTTCTGCAGAGCTGCCCTCCTTCAGCTTGGGGCACCTGACAGCAGTGGGAATTTGTTTAGTAATCCAGACTGTAAGCAACATATTAGTTTGGTAATGTCTCCCAGTCCTCTTGAAATAAAGCAGTAAAAGGAATGGATATGAGCATCTCTCATGTAGTAGACCCGGGATGAAAATTGTCTAGTTTGGATTATCTAGGGTGCAAGGAAACAGCCTCAAGGCACACCAGAGAAGGTTTACATTGGACATTAGGAAGAATTTCTTTGCAGAGAGGTGGCTGAGCACTGAAACAGGCTGCCCAGGGCACTGCTGGATCCTCATGCTTGGCAGTGCTTGAGGGATGTGTGGCCATGGCACTGAGGAACACGACCCAGTGCTGGCACTCGGTGGGCCAGGTTGGACTTTGTGATCTGGAAGGTCCTGCCCAGCCTGGATGACTCCATCTAGAAACACCCATCTGTAAGAGTTCAAGACCAGAGCACAATTTTCTAGACACTGCAGTATGCACAGAACACAACTGAAATTAATGCACACAAACACAATTTTAAACATGAATGTTTACTAACATAAATAAACAGTGTTTTATAACAAAAGGCACAGATTTTCAACTATAAACAATGGAAAAATATTTACAGTTTGCACATACGTAATCAAACAGCAAATGCACAGTTGGTCACTTCAGATCTTCCTTCTACATTTTTAGAGTCACCTCCTTGCAAACAAGTAATTTTATTCAGTTCTGTAATGTTGGTTTTTTTTCCCTCACAAAAACTGCTACAAATGTCAATAAGAGTAATTTAGCAGCACAAGTTTTCAAATGGAGACAGTGTTGCTAACTTCTTCATACTGGATAATAAAATAAGGGTAGCTCTGATCATCATTAAAAATGACAAAAATCTGAGGCTCAAAGTAATTGTCCACACAAGAGTCATAGAGGTCACTGGTGATGCTGCCCGGGTTGACGGGCGGAGGTCTCCTCATGGTGTGATTGCCCACAGTGTATCTCCCCGTCAGTACTTTAGCCAGGAACATGTAATGAACTCCTTTGGGTGACCTCTTGGAAAAATTGTGAGAGTAGCTTGCCTTTCTGGCAAAGTAACTGCCCTGTCCAAACATGGTGGCGTGCTTCCCGCAGACGCGCGGGTCGAAGTTGTGCTTGCAGATACCATCCACCACATCCTGGGAGGTGCCGTGGAACAAATGCCTTTCGTTCATTATCCTGTCAAGCCCAGTCATTTTCTTGGACATATATTCCTTTTTCCTGGAATAGAAGATGGAAACTGAAAATGAGAATTCACTGTAGATCTGCGAGCAAAGAGCAGTTCTCGCTACAGCTCTTCAAGCAAAGGGCATGGGCATTATGCTGTGGAACATTAGGTGTAAGAGGAGACACGAGGACAGGGTGCCTGCACCATCTTACCTTTTATATTTCTCCCAAAGAAACTGATTTTGCACTCTGAGAATTTTCAAAATTTTATATTTGGTCTCTGGCACAGTCTTGTGAAACAGGTTATAAATGGTTCTGTAGCTTTTATCTTCTTTCAAAACAGGCACTTGGATGAAGTCCTGAGACGGATCCATACTAATCCAGGTTTCAGGATAGAAGTTTGGAGAGGTAACAGCAGTTGGAGATAAGACATGTGAGGAAAGCGGTTCGGCTGACGGAGAGGGTACTGGAGAACTGCCTCCTAGAGTCCTGGTTTGGGAAGAAGAACAAATTTGCACCTGAACATTCACAAGCTGAACAGCTTCTCATCACAGTTACTTGGTCACCAATGTTTCTTAACAATCACTGCTCTTTGATTCTGTAACCATTTACATCACCGTAATGCTCATTTAAAACAATTATGCCAGCTATTTCTTCTGTATTAATAACTCCTGCATCCATCCAAACTAATAATAAAATCTTGAGTTTCCAGCATGCAGTTCCACTTGGGAAAATATTACCAGCTGGTGGTGATTTAAAAGCCTGTTATAATCTTTATTGTTCAGATTCTAGGGTGGAGGGGTGGTTATAAACTACATAAGAGGCAGAAAGCTATCAAACACAAACCTTTTATAAGCTGGTTGTAAACTATTACTTATTTTAACATGTAGAGTAAGACATACAGAATCAGAGGAGAAGAATAATTTGGCAGCATTTCACCTAATTTCCCTAGACTACAACACAAGGAGCAGAAACAGTTTCTTGCACAGTATAATGAATATCCATGATTAATAATATTTACAGGCAAAAGCTGCATATATTTCACTACATTATCTAGAAGAAGGGATTACGTTTGCAGTGCTACCCAGGATCGTACTGTTTTCGTTTGCACAGGCCAGATGTTGATTTGCATTTGCAGTTCCTTATTTCCATGTGTGAGAGCAGCCTCTCCTTTTGGGTGCGCTGCCAGGGAAGAGGTCAGCAGTGGCAGAAGGAAGGCAACCACTGCCTCTATTGCTTATGACAGAAAAGCTCCATGTGCACCAGAAAAGGGCCACACCTTGGCAAAATCAAGTTGCCAAGGCAAGATTGCACTCTCAACTGCTGTGGAATTGTTCATGCTTTTGAACCCACTAAATTTAGATAAAGAGTATGGCAGTTGTGGCTTATATTCACCTGATTATAATCTGAACATGCAAGCTCTGCTCAGCTGAATAATCCTTACTTAATGGAGTTCTCCCACTTACGTCAATGCAAATACTTTGAATATGTAAAGCCAGCAGGTTCAGGCTCTGGTTTTCTGTCTGTAAGCATATATATCTTCAGCTCATGAGGCTGGTGAGGTTGCCTCTAAGCCACAGGAATACACTGAACTCTCTCAGACTTAAGCAGATGAAGACATTGCTCAAGTGTTCTCACAGAAAAGGTTGCTACCGACTCCAGGACCAACCAAAAGTGGTGACAAGCAGGTGAAGAGCAGTGAGAAGCAGCCACCTCTTGTTAGGGAAGCTTACAAAAGTGGCAGGAGGTTTCTGCTGTCTGACTCGAGAGACACAGGGCAAGCCCTGTCTCCAAACAGCACAGCTCATTTTACCCGTGTTCATGAGATTTCTCAGGTCACTTGTTTTCTCATAAAACATCATGGCCAAAGCATAAGGAGAAGATCTGTTCTGCCTAGGGGGCAAGAGGGAGGGAATTTCATGCATTCACCTTGGGCGAGCTGAGGTTTGACAACACCCAAGGCCAAATCCTGCCTCCCTGTGTATATGCAATTGCATTTAGTGCACAGGAACAACAGGCAAACAAGACTCCCTGTCCTCTCTTTGTAAAAGGAAGTCTACTGGGGAGCAAACTCACAGCTCTGCTAAAGGCAAAGTTACTTCCACAGAGCGAATCTTCAAGAACCAGTCATCCTCTGTTCAAGTGCAGTTCAGGCTGAAAAGCCCATTTGTTCCCAAGGTATACAAAAAACAGAGCAACATCTGATTGCCCATGCTTGTTAGCCTGCTTTCTCTGCAGAGCAAACATAATTATCTAGATAAATAACAATTTACTGCTATTTACATCTTAGCTATGGAAATGCCAATTGAGGTCACCTCTCAGAATATTTAATCTCTGATATATGAGCCTGAAAGAACCTCATGTGAGTTTCTGTGTGACCCAGAAATAATTCCATGTGAATTTCTGATTGCCTTTGAGCTCTTCAGGACTACAGGAACAATGGGGTGTGTGTGTCTGCTTCCAAACAGATTCACTTGATTTCCAAACCAGGTTAGCTGTAACACCGTTCACACTGCTCAAAGCAGGAATACTCCACAAAACTGTTCACGTGGCTGCCACTGGCTGCTCAAAACTGAACAGAGATTTCAGCTCATTTGCATGGATTTGACTGAACTCAAACTTCTTACTGTTCATTAACAGCTTAAAGAGACCCAGAAGACGGCCTTTTCTAAGAGTGATTATTAAAACAGCAACCTGCAATATTCCACTGTGGTTTTATTTAGTTCGCTCTTCTCATCCTAAAGTCAACTGAGAACCTCGCTCACACTTGGGCTCAAGGAGCAAGAGCAAAATAACAGGAAGCTGTGGATTAATGAGTAAGTCAGCAAGCACAATAAAAACCCTGCATCCTTTGGTGTACTTTGTTCATCTATTCTGAATAATGTAACTTATGTGTAAGCATGTATTGTACGAGGGAAAGCAGTAAAAAGTCAGCATTTGTTCACTACTGTCACACCATCACCACTGTTTCTATTCCAGCACTCTTTTGAAATGTTATAACTGCCACAAGCAGCTGGGAAACCCCGCAGGTGGGGAGCACTGTGTGATATGTGGAGGCAAACATTGGCTTTTTAAAGACCCTGCTAATATTCAAAACACTCTTCTGGTCTCTATTGACAGTTGCTGGATTTTTAAGTCAGAATTACGAGGACTTTGGATAAAAAGTGAAAAGAATGAGGTTTGTGGCAGAACAACATAAATTTCAGAGCTGCAATTTAGATTTGGTAGTTATGGTCAGACCCTCACAGGGGTAGAACCCTCAACGGCCCACTAAACTTACTGGGAGTTGCATAATTTTAGCATCTCTCAAAACCATAGACTTAAACTGTAATAAAATCATCACTGTTAGTAAAATGCCAGGGAAATAACTTCAATCCTTATTCTTCATTAAGATCAGAACCATAACTGCTATACCCAGAAAGTCCATGTTTGCTCATTTCATTTGCATCCTCCAAGTATCTCTTCAATTGTTTTTGGTTTTCCAGAAACCACATCTAAAAATGTGTCTAGCAGCCACTTGTTTTCAGGCTCTGACCAAATTCACTTTCACCTCGCAATTAGATGCTCTAACAACCCAGCAAGCTAACGAGCATTCTAGCCCTAATGCAGCAGTTAAATCTCCTTTGATTGGCCCAGCATGCCAAGCTTCCAGTCAGACTAATGACTTCCACCCCTTTGCTAACAGGACAATATGTTCCTAACTACTGAACTCCGACAATAATGTTTCCAGCTGTGCTGGTGAGATCACAAAAATGGCATTTTTATGAATTGTAATCAAAAAATGACTACAATGCAACACTTTCCTCACTGCCTTTGATGGTAAACATGTTCACCCCCCTTGAGATGACAATAAAAACAAGGAATGCTTTAATTGTGCTTGAAAATTATAGAATGTTTTTGAACACTCATTTTTATGGGACCTAGAAGTGATGGCCTGGCAGTCACCATAGTAGGTGAAAGGCTGCAAGCTGGACAACAGTTTGGCAAGAATAAAGCACATCTGGGCTTCTGATGTCTGAGATCCAAAAGGTATATTAGAGTCTATAAATAACAGAGACCAGCAGCGAGGACTTCCTCAGATAACAATTGCCTTGAGAAGTATTGAGTGAGTAGTTGCCAATGTGGCCAAGCATTTTCCTACCAAATGATACCCGTCTCCTTGTCACATCCTAATGAACACGAATCTCACGGACAGAACACCGTGAAAAACACACAGCTTCCATTCTGCTGGGATACGTACTGCAAGAACGGCATCAGCACAACGCAGGAGCGAAGAAGAGGTCTCCTCTTGATTTCTCTTCTGAAACACGCGTTCTGCTGGAAGCCATCTTTGATGTTTAAGATGTACTGGTTATGCCAGGTGACAAAGCGGACCTCCTTCAGACCTCGGCAGCTGGCTTCTTCTATCAGCCGTACAACGGGCTGTTCCAAGAAAACACAAAACGTACACACGATAAACCATGGGTTCAAAGTGAGTATTTCTGCCAGGCACCTCAAGAAGTCCCTCTATCCAATCCCTTCTCCTCCCCTCTTTCCCTTGCTCTGAACCCACAAGCCACTGAAAAGTGTTTCTTCTGGACTCTCTCCAGCTCTTGCACGATTCTATTTGCAAAGGCTGCATGCAGTGCTCTGCTCTAAGATTTCCAGCATGCTATAAAGTCAGCATGATGCAGGAAAAAAGGCGAACAAGATGCGTTTTATATTGGCAGAGATCTTTCTAGCACTGCCAAAGTTTTAAGACATTGATCATACAATATCTTGTACAGCTCTGGTTAGCCACAGGTGAGCCCTTAACAACCACAGGTATCTAAAAGGCTTAGTGGAGAGCAAACAGAAATCTTACTTTGCTTTGGTTTTGTCTCACAAAATTGTGTTTAACAGTGGATGTAGGTTATGTGTCCATAATAGGACACGTAACCTTGAAGAGCTGGGAGACAGAAGGCTTATTTAAAACCTGATACAGAAAACTACGTCCACTAAAGAGTGAAGGATAATGGTAACTTTTCAAATTGTTCAAAGAGAAAACAGACTGAAAGTGGGCATGCTGCTTATAGCACATAGCACATGGGTAGGTCTGTGCTACAACCCAAGAGCAGGACTCTGGAAGATGCTAAATACCTCAGAGTATTCTCTCCAGATGAAATGATCCCTGCAGAAGTACTTCCAGACCGTGTAGTAGTTGGAGCTGGAGTTGGGACAGGATGGTGTGGACAGCCTCCGCATTTGGTCAAACTCCACAGTTTCGTATAGTTTCATAACATTTAAATCCACCCAAAATTCGTGTCCTCTGGAAAGCACAAGAGAAATGAAGAACTGTCACTTTCTATAATCCATTACAATTATCTGAGATGGCACAGGACGGAGCCCCAGCTCACATAGTGCTCCCCAGAGCCTGGATGTGCCCACATCTCACAGCCAGACCCACGACCAGAGAGTTGCTCCACATGGAACGTATGCCAGGACAAAACAGGGCCAATTCACTCTTCACAAGGTTCTGTGGGCAGCAGTACCAACCACGATCAGCAGCAGAGAACAGCCCAAACCCAAACCCACCAGTCCTCCTGACCCAGCAACGTTTACTCCACACACACGAATCCTGCACAAAGCAATACACGTATCCTTGACATTTTGAACACACTTCCTGAGTAAATGAATCACACGACTGCATTGGAAGAAGCAACTACACACTATTCAAAAGGTTATTCTTGTGAAAGTTAGTGCTCCAGGGAAGAAAAGAAAATGCAAACGTCTCCAGATGAGGAGCATCTGCTGCCAACCCACCAGGGAGCTCAAGTATCTTTCATTACATGCAACAAAACAGAACCAGTGCAATATGAAAAGGAGACAAGAGTTTGCTATTACACAGTTGATGCTGAGGAATATCAGCTATTTTTGAGTACACATATTGCTGCTACAAAAACCAATGCTAATGTGCAACTGCAGTGAAGTGACTGGAGCTTTCAAAAGGACACAGAACACAATGGTGCTGTGGATGAAGAACCAGAGTGTGCCTTTTATCTAAAGGAAACTTCAACTGCCTCTCCTTTGCACTTCACGACGAATGACTGCAGAGCGGCTCAGCAAACAGTTTCTAATGTTGGTTTATGAGTTGGTGTTGAAAGATGCATCAAATTAAAACAAAAATCTCCAATTGCTGGCTTAGCAGCAAACAGGAACTTAGAACACAGAATGTAAAGAAGCTGAAAGATATGACAGTAATAGCACTCACTCCCTACAAAAGTATTTTTTTAGAACTTATTTTAGACATGAATGCATTTCCAAAATAATAGAGCTTACATAATTAGTCTTCTACTTTTATAATCTCTACAGGTTGTCAGCTTACTGCTATTCATTCACAGCTACTAATTGCTCCTATTGGGAAATGCAGCTTTTGAGACTATATAAAGTACTTTCTTAGCAGCAAACATAAAGCTGAGACCTGAAATCTACAGCTTATTTTAAAACCTTGGGTGACATTTTTTCTCAAGACAACGCTCTATCGTGTACCATCCATGAGGAGCTCCCAGTTTGTTCCCTGTGTGTGCCAAAGGCATGCAGAGATGCATTTATCTGGGAGGAAAACCAGCAGCAATCAAAATAAACGCCCAGGGTGAAGGGACTGAAGCGACAAGTTGGGCTTACAAAAAGCCCCACATGCTTTTGGTAGTGAAACAAAAAAGATCTACCAGGAAAGTCAGCCCACCTTCCTGGTATGGAGGCATTTTGTTCTGTAACAGCAGGCTGCAATCTACCTTATTAGAAGACAATGTGTGAAACCATGAGGAAACAATCTGTGTGTGATACTGAGCTGCACTCCTGGCCAGCAGGAGCACGACAGGAGTTTGTGAGCGAAGTTCTTTGCAACTGGATTTTTAATGCTGCTTTAGGGACACATGCTCTTTCTTAGCAAAATACACGTCCCCTGGCTGTATTCTGAATTTCACTGTTCAGTAAAACCGTCAGTTTTGAGAAAAGCAAGTTTCAACTGGTGCTGCATCACCATTTGGAGTGAAGAGATGGACTCGGTGCCTGGCCCTGACTCAGGACCCCCAGACACAGCCGCCTGCTTCACGAAGCAAATGCACAGCCAGGTATTCCTCAGTACAAAAGCTCATTGCTCAAGCATCCATTCCCACTTCCCTCTGTTTTCAAGTCAAACAACACAATGGGGTTCCCCTACTCCAAATATCTGTGACCTCCAAAAAGCACCAACAAACAGACGGACTTGTCTCTACAGATGTTATTTTCTCTTAAAGACAGTAACCCAGAGTTTAAGTGAAGCTGTTACAGTTTTGTGTGTTGCATGTGGTATCGTCACATCAGACAGTGAGAAAATGCTTGGAGTGGTTTTGTGTTGAGGCAGTGCAAAGAAAAAGGATGTAGTTCTTTACAATGACAGTGATGAGATGCTGGAACAGCTGTCCAGAGAGGCTGTGGATTGCCCATCCCTGGAGGTGTTCAAGGCCAGGTTGGATGGGCAGCCTGGTCCAGTATTACATACGGAGGTTGGTGGCCCTACATGTGGCAGTGGGGTTGGAGTTTTTGATCCTTGAGGTCCCTTCCAACCCAAGGCATTCTGTGATTCTATCTATGAACATCAGTCAGAAATCTTTAGTTTTGAAGACTGGAAAACAAATTGTGCAGGCACTCGAGACACGGGTGGCTGCTGGTACATCAGCGGGGCATCTAAAGTGTGCTCAGCTCT
The DNA here is from genome assembly GCF_019232065.1 of Centrocercus urophasianus. Lineage (NCBI taxonomy): Eukaryota > Metazoa > Chordata > Aves > Galliformes > Phasianidae > Centrocercus > Centrocercus urophasianus. The sequence continues at coordinate 1,049,120 of NW_024884744.1, read as the reverse complement.
GCTACAACACAACTCCAGCAGGCACTCAGAGCTGAGAGGCACAGCAGAGAAAATTCGAGCAATGCAGCGAGGGAACCCAGTGGGAGGACAAACACTGGTTGAGATGAAGGCAGCGTGGGCTGCTTTTCCTGCTGCTTTTCCTGCAGAGCAAACAGATCTCTGGGACAAACTCCCCAAGCCTCTGGCTTGATGGCGCATATGCAAAATATTTTGTGCATGCATTTTCTAGCTGCAAAGCAATTGAGGAACTGTAGGGTTTGTGCAGCATTATTCTAGAAATATGAAAACCTCACATACCATTCCAGTAAAACGCATTGCTGTCAACTCTTTTCCTACATGAACAAAACCTACAGGCAGTTGAGGTTCTGTTTGAGAGCGACACGGCAGGCAGCTAGCAAGGGCCTGCACAGAAAATAGTTTCTCTGGAAGCTGAGTGTTTTTCTGTGGAACCTGCATAGAACTTGCCAGATTGCTGCTCTCATTACCAACAAATGCAACGATTCTCTCTGCTGTTTGGAATTTTTTACATTTTTGCAGCTCACTGTTTCTGCCTCTCCTCTATCAAAGGAACCTCCCTGTAAGCAAGCTGAGGAACTGGCAGTTCCTGCTGACCAGTGCTCACAGTTCACTGCAACACAAACCTGGGCACCATGCACCCAACCAGCTCCCTGCACACCCCCGCTGACCACATGTATGATCTGAATTGGAATTCAACACAGCAACTCCTCTTGTTTCCTCATCTTGAAAGAGCAATGTTCAGCCCATTGGACCATAAGGGTCAGAGCCACCTACAGCACAAAGAGCATCCTCCGGCTCCAGGGCACCCAGGGCTGCCTTTCTGCTGCCCCACTCAGCCCCAAGTGCAAGGAGCTCACCTGCAGGAAGTGACAGATGAGAACCCAGGAGGCTCTAATTAGTTCTTGAAGAAAAAATGCCATCAAGCAATTTCTGAGATGCTTACAACATAAACACTGCTGTGGTGTTCTCTGTCCACTGCCCTCCGCCAGAAGCAGGGAAAGGCTCTGCCATTTTTTTTCATGATGTAAACTTAGCCCAGTTTTACTGAAACTCAAATTTCCATTAAAAGGGGGATGCTCCAAAATAGCTATTTTTATTTGTAAAGCTAGTGAAGGGTTTGGATTGCTGCTTCCTATCGATTTTAATGGAAAATTGAGCATATGGATTCTCTGACATCTGCACAATCTGCTTTATTTTTCCATGAATACTTCAACTACAAACTTATAAATTCCCCACATTTTCTATCTAACACCTGCTAGAATAACACTATTTTATACAGCTGAAAATCTTAAATAAAAGCATATTTAAACAACTGCATCTGAGAAACGTACTGCCTGTCAAACAGCCCCCTGCTCTTTTTTTTGCAGCTAAAATACTGACAATAAGAATATATGTTCTTTTGCTAAAAATCCCAATTCACAAAAAATACATATTATCTCAACATTTATTTGCACTCTAACAGTTTCTATCTCCACGCAGGGATACGAACTTTCCAAATGACAACAGAGTGGCACTCATGCTCTGAAATCCTAAAATATATTTAGCAAAGATGTTTAATAATAGCTCTTTGGTTAAAGCACTTCCTCTGCATATTAAAAAGCCTATTACCAGCTTACATAATGCAAAGCCACGGCAGAAAAATGAACTGTGATTACAGCGGGCGTTGCGTGATTCCATCCCTGCGTGCGGCTTTAAGACACCGGTGATGAAAGCAGAAGCGACAACCGCACTTCTGTGCTGCCCAAGGCCAGAACGCAGGACACAGACCCCAAACTCAGGGCTCAAGAAAAGCCTGCTGGATGCTCAAGGTTATGCCTGATACGTTCTTTAACATAACATCGCTTTCTCTTCAGTGCTGAGAGATGGGTTACTGCTTCTGAGGCATGGCATACGCGCCAAGCAGCAGGCAGAGATCTAAGGGGAAGGATGGAACAGGACAGCCTGAAGCCAGTAATAACGCAGTGTTCTTTCTACAGTGTTTCCCAGCTGAAGAATTATTACATTTCTCTGCAAACACCACAAAATTTCCTGCTGCTGAAGCAGAGAATTGCCACCCCCATTTCACCCCAAGGGAGACTTCAACAGCTTCCCAAAGCCACGCAGATCTGTGTGAGGTGGGAATGGAGACTGCTAACAACGCCTCTCCAACAATAGGCCTCGTAAATGGCTCCCTTTGCGAAATAACCCACTTCAGTGGAGCTATCCTCACTGAGGAGTAAGCATCTGAACACTATTGAGAATGCAGCACGCAAAGAAAACCAAATTTGGCGCTGTGTAACAGCAACAGCTCGAAATAAACTTCCACAAGTGCCCTCAAAAGCAGAACCCAGCTCCTGAGCAGCTCAGTCTTTCCTGCAACCGATCTGTAAGAGCCAACACAGTGGCAAAATCTCTTACAGACACAGAGCTGGCCAAGCACCCAGCAGCAGCACTGCAGGCTGCTGGGCAACAAAGGGCCACTGAAACACAAGTGCTTGGGCTCAGCTTTGCTGGCATTCTTCTGAAGAACCTCAGCCTCATGTGAACTCTGCGTGCTCTTTCCACAGAAGTTCTGTAATTCTTACATACAAATAGGTGACTAGGAGAAACAGCCTTTGCAAGTGCTATGAAAATGCATGTGGTTTCAAACTCTCCCAAGTACAGTTACATGTCATGCACCTTACCGCAAGCACAGCTCACAGAAAAACAAAACACAGCCATCAACAAAGGGCTGTGCAGGAAATGAAACTTGGTTCCCATCAGAACAGCTGTGACACTGAGAGCCAAACACTATTAGATGATGAAACTGCCCATTTTCTCTCTGACTAAGCTGGTTCCTCTCTGTGCCAGCAACGGCCTGAAAGCCACTCAAGGGAGCAAACAAACCTAAAGGATCCAAGCAGGTACAGAGAGCTCTGTAGGTAAGTATGCAACGCTCAAACCCAACTCTGCTCCTATGGGAGCTGCAAGTCAAGCTGGTACATGGCATGCTGAGCCCACATTGGTTGTACTTCACAAGCACATGCAGCCAGCAATTGTTTGGAACTGCCAGCCGTAGTCCAGCTCCAGGTGGGGGATCAGGTGTGTTAGAGCAAGAAACTGCACATCTCCTGCGGCGGGGTGCCTTAGTAAGAACTCTCTGTTTTAAGCATAGCTACACCAGTTGCAGCCAAAATTTGCTCCATTCAAACCCCAAACTGATTCAATCGCAAACAGCAGCAGTGAAAGCCTGACTAACACCCAAGGGTGGGCACAACCTCACAGAGCAGCAACAGAAACGCAGGCAGATCCCTCCCAGCTGCTTGGAGGAGTGTGCCTGAGAAGAGAAGAGAACACGGCACCTTCCTGCACCAAGCAGCACCACGCCAGGGCAGCATGAACACGAGCTGGTAAACATGAGCCCGCGGTCTCAGTCTTGATCTTATCAGCATCTCTGTGTTCTGACACTGAACCGAGAGGGGCAGCAGGTGACAAGGCAGGAAATTAGCTCGGTGTTTTACTTAATTGGTTCCCTCCTCACATGGCAATACTTCTCTCAGGTGTAAGAAAAGAAAGGTGCTACAGAAAGAGCTACAACTCAAGGCTCCATCATAAGGGGAGAAAAACCAAACCACACAGATCACCTTTTTACTATTACTACAGCAACTTCACTGCTTTTCCTATCCCTTACCAAAACTAGTTGGGTCTTCAGAAAGGCAGGCTTTCCTGCCTGGGCTGCCCACGTTGCACTGTTAGCTGACTTTCGTGGCAAGAGGGTCCACCTGACTGAGATCCACAACTCTGGAACATACTGGGCCCAACACTGCTGAGCTGAGGGCCTGGCCCCAGACCAAGGCTTGTGCAGGTCCCTGCACACACAGCCACACAGCCCCAGGAGCTCACTGATGGCTGCTGTTGGCAGCCAGGGAGGCACTGGGTTAAAATGCTCCTTCTTGGGAGCTGCGGTTCCATCTACCATTCTGTAGCAGTGATGTCAAACACATTCACATCTTTCCATGATTTCCAGGACTCCTGCATGCACCAACATCACGAGGTGAATGCCAGTCCTCTCTTCTCCACAGCAGAGAAACATGGATGTCCTTGCCTGGGGTGGCCTGCTGCTTTCAGAGCTCTCCTCCCCGCACAGAGGGGGGATGTGTTTCACAGAAGGTTGTTTTGTTCAAATTTTTTCTGTCACTGCAATGACAGAAAGCAGCCACAAAAGCCATCAGCTGAGCTTGCTGCTGACCCGGGCACTGTGATGGTTGGAGCCCTACAACTCCAAGCTTTTACTTACAAAACACATTTTCACAGATTGGAAGACAGTGGTCAAAAACACCAGAAATTCTCCATGTGTAGCAAAATGAACAGAATTTCTGACTACAGTTCTAATGGCTTTTACTCCACCTTTGAAGAGCAAATTTGAAAATGTAATGAATAGGAGATGTTGTTGTTCTTTATTTGGATATTTGTTGGGGTCAGGAGTTCGCAGTGTTTGTTCTGGAGACAGCAGAGCACAGCCCAGAGCAGCAACAGAGCCAGGAGAAAGGTATTTGCTTTCACAGAGCTGCACTGCCACCTCCTCCTAAAGGCACTCAGATGGAGCCTACAGCCTTTTTTCAAAACCTTCTGCATGCACACAGCTGCTGATTTGCTCAGAATTTTACCCAATCTCAGGAGTTAGCTACTGAGAAATACCTCCGAGATTATGACAAATAACAAAGCTGCATCCATTTCCTCAATGCTGTCCATGAAGTGCCCATACAAAGCCAAGCCTCACGCTCACTAGTGACCATCAAGCCCACACATCTCAGCCCCCAAACGCCCCATGCAGACATTTCACATCCCATGCTGCACAAGCACCCCCAGCTGCACTTCTTTGTGCATTTCACTACAAGGAGCACGCTTTGTCATTACTGCTCAAATTCCTACTGGGTTCAACAAAGCCTTGGACCAACCAGGAAGGAACTCCATGATCGCTGCTCTCGCTAAGCAAATAATTCTAACAGCCTCTTTCTGTCCCTCAGCCCAACGCAGTGGCAGGCAGACAATGCTGCAGCACTGTGACTGCTGGATTACCTGTAAGCAACTCCTCTGGGCAATCTGTTTCAACAGCTATAAATCTTTCTTGCAGAAAGGACTGTTTTATTAATGTAAGTACACACGGAACAGACTGACCTCAACCTGAAGCCAGGTGACAGCTGTTTCCAAAACTGCAATCTGTTTATTGACATGAAACAAGAAAAGGGATATAAACGACTGCTGATGCCTGCGAGGGCTCAACGTGACACTTGGAACTTCCCTGTTCGAAGCCAATTAGTTTTATTTCATATGCAAATGGTGCTATAAAGTGGGGCAAAAATCAATTCACTGAAATGTTCTGGCATAAAGCAGAAAGCAAACACACTTCCAAAAATCTCTTCACATGCTTTTAGTTGGAGTCCTTGTCTTGCATTCCTTCTAGCAGGGAATTAGAAGTTCAGAACCACTCAGCTGTGTCTATTCAAGAAACACCACACCAAGTCACACGGCACGGTGAATTTCAGATGTTTTCTCATCTCCGGTGCTATCAGTAACACATGAGTTATCTCACACCGTGGCAGCTGGGCAGATCAGAAAGAGAACTTCCTAATTTAGCTATTCAATAGGTCACGCTGTGAGCATAAGTCCTCAAACAACTGCCGTGCTTACGCTGTGCTCTGTAGCGCTTTAAAGGTGGGTAAGAATGTTCTCACAGAATCACAGGAGCACACTGCAAACAAGAGCAGAGCAAAACCAATCTCCTGCACATTTCTTTCTGTCCTTGCCTTTCCTTCCCAGGTCCCTCCACGCACTCACTGACAGTCCTGGTGGGGAACACCTATTCCTTACTCTGTGTGCAAGAACCATTATGAGCCAGCTGCCTACAGGCAGAACATACACCACTGAGCTCCATCTGCCTCTCCATGGCTGGAGCCACGCACACACCTTTGTCTTCCAGCTCTCAGGACCGATTTCATACAACTCACACCAACATAATGACACTGGAGAGTCCTAATCCTGTGATGAAGCTGGACTGCAATTGGACAGTGGGGCTTACGGTTTACTTAGAGCAAAGGCAGACGTAGGTGGGGGCAAAAGGACAACACATCAGCATCAGATTTCAGACAGACAGAAAAGCTGCTGTTTCATGTGAGTTGGGACATGCCAGGTGCATGTGTTTGAACAGAGGCCACGATTCCCACGGCACGCAGGGACAACTCGTCTGCCAAGAGGGGGGAGGAATTCCCAGCCAAAGAGGGGGATCTGATGGGTCAGGAACCACACAGTTGTTTTAAACAAATCCTCATGTAATCAGTTAGGAGGCTGCTTATTTTGCAAAGCAGCACATGCATGATTAGACAGGTGCATGTGCATAGGGAAGACCTGCTGAGTTCTGCACCAAGCGTTTCCCCTTCCTCAAGAGCATCTTAAAATATCACAGCTGGGGTATTCTCATGCTGAAAAGCAGCACTTGGCATTGTTCTCTCAAACACTTGGCTGCAGGCTGGAACTTCTCCAGGGCCACTCCTCACACACATGAAGAAAACAGAGTGCTTGGAAGTATTTTAACCTGCTGAAGTTCGTATATACTGTGTACATAGCTCGCTGTTTGGCTATAAATACTTGGTAAGACTTAAGAGAGCAAAACTACAAACAGTTTATCATAATGTTATACATTCAGTCTGCGGTGAAATGCAGCAAGTGAGTATCCAAGGCAGTTGAGTGATAAAGAAGCAACTGAGTAAGGTTCCCCATTTTCCTGCTTTAGGATCACGTCCCCCTTAGGTGAAAGGCACTATCTGAATGTTTACGTTATTCACCTCAAAACACTGGACATGAAGAAAAAAATATAAATAGCTCCTTAGAGAACATCATACTTGAATTTGGAGCTTACTGTCCCACAACACTTTCAGCACAACTTGATCAGAGCAGCAGGCTGTGATGATATTAGGCACGCAGACAGCAATAACTACTTACTGTGCCATACAAACCTATTTAAAACAACTATCACCCACTGGCTATTAGCAGTTGGCTTCTGCATGGCCTTTCTTGGACATGCAAACTGCTGAACAGACATTTCCTCGTCGCATGCAATCTGTACAGATAGGCCTGTAAAGCTAGTCTGACCACAGGAGATTAATAGCGTTAGCCAAATAATGTGGTAACCATGTGAACGATGAGCTGTCCCAGCATGTTTGCAAGTCTCCCAGCAAGGTTCAACAGGCTCTATCTGCATCTTGTTGCCATGAGACACAACATGGCCCTGAACAAAGCAAAGCCAGGTTGCACTGACCACCAGCCAGCAACAGCAGGAGCCACGCAGCACCTGACCCTCTGTGCCCAAGAGGTGAGCAGGGTCTTCAGGCAGGAGCTAACTTGTGTTGCCTCTTGCACAAGAGCACTTCTTGCCACAAGGCACAGGAAAGCACTTCCCCTCAGCTCAAAACCTAGTTTGAAACCACACTAAGTCTTAAGGCATATTCAGTGTCTGAAGCAAGCAGCTCTGCTCTTAAAAAAAAGTGTCACTTCCCGGTTCTCTCTGATGCTTACCGAGAAACACGAAGCTCTCTGAAGGGATGGAACATGCAAGAGTTACAGAACTGGTCTATTTATCATTCCACGAGAGGATATTTTAAGTTTGCAACAATGTTCCTGTGTTGCAGCAGGACACGGTGTTACAGCACGGACTTAAGCAAGGTTCCCAACGTCTCCTGAGAACAGGAAGAAGAAAGAGCAGGAGCCACTTCTGCTCGGGAAGGAGCTGCCCCTGCCTCACAGCACACCCCAGGCTGGCTGCAGCTCAGCAGCTGTGCCCTGATCCAGCACACCCGCCATGCCCGAGACCGTGCTGTTTCTCTGACTTCATCCGTGGTAACAGAACGTTACGTGTCTGCCAACAACTCTGAGTTTCTTCCTGACCAGTTCAGACAGAAACTCGGTGTACCGAGAGGCCAAACTACTCACCAGCCTGGAAACCTGCAAAAAAAGTGTAAAGGAGGACAGCATGGCTCAGCCAGCTTCACAAGCTGCGATCCGATGACTAAGCAATTACGAAGCATTGTTCCTTCTAAGATTAATCACTGGGGACTCCAACACTGAGAACAGGCAGATCGTGGGGACAGCAATGGATTCTGTGGACACATGCTAAAAAACAGGCTAACAAAAAAAAAACAAACACCAACAATTCTGCTCATCTGTGCAAAGCTCAAATTTAAACTGCTTGCAGGAGCTTATCTTAGTCCTTTGTTCGATATTTTCTGTTTACAGAAACCTTTTAAAATAATTGGAAAAAAATGGAAGCATACATTGTAAAATATGGTGAATTTTATCTGCTAGATGTTACAAGATCTTATTCTATGCTTAATTAGATGGGCATATTTTTCCAGGACAAACAGGATGAATTTGCTAGTTGACAGAGCCTGAATTGTGGTATCTAACCCAACATCCAGTCAGGTAAAGGCTCACGGACACTTGGTGCATTACACTGGGTCTCTGACACCCAACTGGACATCTCTACATAGTAAATGCAAATCAAATAATCCTGCCCTAACACACCGAGGAAGAAGGGATCCTCCTGTGGTAGTGCAAGGAAGAAGAGGCAACAAGAACAAATCCACAAGAACACGGATGGCAAAGACAAATCTGACACTTCTGCTACAAAGAAATGGAAGCATCACTTTGAATTTCAACTGCTGCTGGAATAAGTTGCACGGAGCTTACAGAGTGCAGCAGGGGGAGGTGAGGGTGAGAACTGCGTGCTGTTATTTCCCCTAGAAAAAGAAAGTAGAAAGAAGTCCATACCCTGAACTCACGTAACATAGACCTGATGAACTCGCAAATGTCAGCACTCCCTACTACTATTCAAAAAAGTATTATAAAAGATTAAGTAGTTTTGGTTTTGATCTCAGGGTGCAGGATTGAGTCTAAATCGATAGCAAGCACCTTCTATGTTTCCCTGGTTATCTACTCCATACCCAAGATTAGAAAACGGTACTATGTGCAGAGGAAACAAGAACTAATACAGTTCAACATTCCTGGATCACAACACTTAACTGGATCAGCATTTCTGGATGTGCTCCTCATGTGGTTCTTACTGAATCAGCTGAAACCTCACTATGTTATCAGCCACACAGAAGTCTCACAAAGAATCACACAACGGATTGGGTTGGAAGGGACCCCAAGGATCATCAAGTTCCAATCCTCCTGCCACAGAAACTTCATGCAGTACCAATGTAAGTTCAGTTACTTAGCACATCATCATGAAGACTGTTCAGAGTGCACGGCCTGGAGTCACTGTGACAGAAAGCACTGCAGCACCACTCCTGTTTCAATCACTGCAAAGGCTCATTCACACCCCTACTTCTTCTAATATAGAGAAGAGACTAACTAGGAATGTAAAGAACAAGTACAATGTTCACAACAGCCTCTGCCAAAACGAAGTTTCCTTATTTCTTCTGCACTTCCCAGTTGCTAAACATCAGTTTTAGCAGGCATGAAATCATTTTCTGTCTGTGACAAACTTCTTAAATATTAAGGCAACATCAGGACAGGGTTTGGAAAACCCTTGTACACAAAATACCAGAACAAAGAACCTACATTCTGTCATATTTCTGCACCACTGCTTGGATTTGCAAATAAGTAACCTAATCCATCACCTACCGATACTTCACTTTGATCCTATCATTGTCAGGGTTGCAGTAGAGTCTTTCCAGATGCTCCTGGGAATCATTGCTCACGCTCTGCCAACTCTGGGTTGCTGTCCTTCTCACCTGCCAATGATAGGGCAACACTGTGTGATGTTTTGGACAATCATTGCCATAAACACAAGCGCCCTGGAGAAAATCAACACAGATTTCTATTCCATCTTCCTGATGGGTGTGATATTGCAGCTGGTTCAAGAGCTCAAATACCAGATCGAGTGAAGCTTCCTCACTTTTATCCTGGAATATTCCAGCACTGAATTTATTGCTTGAGTTTAGAGTGTATTGCATTGGACAGCTATTCTCTTGGAATAGGCCAGCTGTGTAGCTTTCCAGAAGCTTGCTTGGGAACAAAGGACATGCAGCACCATCGCTAGAAGATGGGTGCAAAGGGCGATCCTGGAACGATTCATTACTAGTGTCAGCAGCAGTTCCAGGAGCAGTTTCTGATGAGAAGCTTTGCTCTCCTGACTGCACCTCCTGCTCAGGATGCCCAGGTACAGGATGAGCTCCCAGCAATTGACTCTGCATGTCTGGAGCTGTTGGAACCAGCACAGTCACATTACTTTCTGGCTGGGGACAAGTAGTACCGAGTTCCAGAGCCTTTTTCACAGCAGGTTCACACAAATCACTATGATCCCCTCCTTGTCCTCGAGGCACAAAAACTCTATCCAAGGTCCCAGATCCCAGCAAACTGGTAAAGATTGGCCGCAAAGCCCGGAGAGTTTGTGTGTCCAGTCTCTTCTGCACTTGCTGTTTCTTCTTGAAGCAAGGCTTCACCGGTGGAATCTTTTCAGACAGTCTTATCTGAGGAGGAAAGTCCTCTGAAGGAGGGCGCTTCATTCCTGGGCAGTGAGTCTGCGGCGCAATACACGCCGGCTTTGCTTCGGTGTCCATCACAGACTTCGCTCTCCAAATCACTTTCAAATGTCCCAGAGCCTCACCAGGATCAATCTAGGGCAGAAAGGAAAACAAGACAGTTAATCTCTCTAATTGCTCATGGTTGACATGAACAAGATCACCCCTGGAGAGGATTTCAAGCCAGCAACGGCAAACTCCTCCCCTCTCTGTGACTGCGGGTAGCCCCTAGGCACGTAAAGCATGAAACCAGCTAAACTCAGGCTAATTAATCCCAAACACACACTCATCGTCTTCTCACATGAAATCTCAGAGACACTCAGGCACGCACACACAGTCCCCAGAGGGGGGGCAGGAAAGGGGGATGGTCTGATTCTTTCCTTCCTGCGACGATGCTTAATAACAAACAGCACTTCAGCTCATCATGCTGCACAAAAGTGAGCTCTGTGTTGCTCAGTTTCACGTCTCCTCACTTGCACACCTGAGAACTGCCCAGGAATGGCCGCTCCCCCCACACACACGCCCGGCTCCTGACTCACAGCACACTGCACCCGGTCACCCTGCAGTGACACACCGCTCCCCTCCCACCTCGCCAAGCAGAGCTCAGGCTGGGCAGGGACAGAAACTAAGGCTGATGCTTACTCACCAGAGACAAATTCAATTAGCCCTAAGATGAAAACTAAATTTTTTCCTCACGTATAAACGAGTGGTATGTCTCTTAAGTCACCTGTGTGACTTAACAGCAAGCTGTGTGCCTTTTAATCAGCAATCTAGCAATATTTGATTACATTTAATTAAACCCTCTCCCACCTCCGTGCCCGTCACCTCAGAGCTTGGAGTGGAACCCATTAGGGATTACTTCATGGTAAATGCATTCCAAGCAAAGTCACTTCTCATTTCAAACCAAAATCTCAGAAAACAGATAAGATCTGGCCATCATTTCTTACTACCAAGGATCACTCTGGAAAGTCTCTCACCAAGTCTTCCTTATTTTGGAACGTTCATCTAAGAGGCTTTTGCATTACCCTGGGAAACAGCACTGCCAAGACCGCCAGGAAAAAGAAAGCAGTTGGACTACTCACTCCTATTTTTAAGTTTAAAGCAATCGGTGCATTTGTCTGCCAGGAAAAGCAAGCTTGCAAATTACTGGGACCTCTCTTACTGCTCCCCAGCTACAACAGGCTTCCTAAGCCACCAGCAGTACCCTCAGCCTTCATGTAACCCCAAGCCCTGCCCTGCACGGCAGCCCCTGCTGTGCGAGGTAAGAGCCTGGGCAGCTCTCCAGTTTTATCTCTGTGCTGCTCCTGTACTGTTGGCGCTCAGTTGATTACTTTGCTGTTCACGTTTCACCCTTACGGAACTGCCTGGCTGTACAGAGCAGAATCCCCCAGCAGCTCCAAAAATAGAAAGCAGTGGGCATACTGAACAGCAGAACTCACTGCCGTTTCTATTTCAGCATTTTTACATCGTTCATTCAATGCTATTTAGAAACAACCTCAGCAACCGCCAGGCGCAATGCTATATTTGCACAACGTATTTCAACAGAAAAAGATCTCCCGGTGTGAGATTTCAGCCCTAAGCGCTGCCACGAGCCGCACCCCCAACTCCTCTCGCTGAAGAAAGCCAACACAAAGCTCCCAGAATCAAGTAAGGGACACCGACCGACCCCAGCACACTGCACACCGAGCTGCTCCCCAACCTACCGACCGACCGCAGCTCCCGTGTGTGCAACCAGCCTGCTGCAGGGGCAAGGAAAAAAATAAGAACGGTAAAAAGTAGGTTGCTACGGCCGGCCGCTGTTAACAGCGTTCCCAGCCACAGAGCGACCGCTCGGAGCAGCAGCAGACACAGAAGCAGCAGCAGGCCGGCGGCGGGCCGTGCAGGCGGCGAGCCGTGCAGCGGAGCGGGCCCCGGGCAGGCGCATGGCAATCCCGGCAGCGCCCCGCAGCTCCGCTCCGCTCCTCTGCCCCGCGCCCGCTCGGCCCGCACATTTAAATAGCGCTTCCCGAGGGCAGCTGCGCGGGGCGGAGCCGGGCACCGCCTGTGTCGGGAAGGGGCCCGCCCCGGGCGGCTCGGCGCGGCTCCGGAACGGAACTACCGGCCGCTGCCAGCCCCCCCGTTACCGCTTCGGAGCAAACAGCCTGCACTAAAACCAACGACAGCACCGGAGCTCCCGACCTTACCCAACTTCCTAGTCTGGTTTGCTCTAGGAGCGCTCCTTCGTGACGACGTGCACCGTACCCCCATCCCGAGTGTAACTCCGCACCGCTCCAGCACGGAGCTGCAGCACTCGGGCCCGGCCCACCCACCGCTTCAAGGGACGTGCTGCAAAGACGATCGTAATAAACTGGAGCGAGTTCCCGTCTATTTACATAGCATAGCGTAGAGATGGAAGGCGTTACGAGCGTAGCTAACTTTCCTTTGTCCAAAAGCCAGCAGCATGCTGTCATCTTCCGGCAGGCAGCTGTGCGTGTGTGAGCGCACGAGGCAGCCCAGTTGTGTGGGTGCTGCAGGCTGAGGCAGCCTGTGCTGCTTGCTGCAAGGCAGCAGAACGCATCCTGTGCTCGTACAGCCTGTCAGCTCCTCAGCACCACTGACCTGACCACACAGAGCTACCAACAGCGGGGGAAAGGCGGCTCAAATGGATGGCGATGGAACGCCTATCACGGTGTTTGCTGCGGTGCCGTTCTCTTCAACAAAGCCAGGCCTCCATTCCCTTTATACACACATGCTCAACAACTTTATAGCATTAGGTATCCAAAGAACACAGGCATCTGGAAAGCAGCTGTCAGCTCACAAGGTGACATCAGGAATTAAGTGCATTTGGAAAATGCTGCACGGATGCATTTATAACGCGCCAGCGCTACAAAGAAATTACAGCACTCAGCTCCATGCAGTCAAAGCCAACTGCTTACAGAGTGACACAACAGAGGCTGAGGAAAGCAGGCATCTGCACCTACAGGAGCCGAAAACAAATTTTCAGCCCTAATTGAGCCCTGAGTGCCTGAAACATCAAGCAGGCACAGCCCTGCGCTGTCAGGGCACAGCGAGAGTTTAGTAAGCGCAGTGACCGGCGATGCGTCACACCCTCACCCCATGAGAGAGAACTGGATGCACGCTTGCTTCTTGTTTTCTATTACAGGGGCAGAAATTATCTGTTTGGAATGGCTGATTTCATGCATGAGTTATAAATAACGCACCCGGCTGAACAACACGCCACGATACGCACAACTCCCACTGCGGAGGGCGGGAGGATGGCACCAAGACAGGAGGAGGCTGCAATCTTTCTCCATGCAAATGTATAATTAAAGGAAACAGATCACGGCACGGCAGCAGATCACGAAGCTGTTTCTGAGGCTATCCCACCCAAATGCAAAAAGCAAGCAACCACGACCGCCAGGAAAGCGTGACCTCATTTTTAAATACATGTTCAAGTTTTAAGCAAAAGCTTTCATTATTTCTTTCAAATGGCAGAGTGCACTGAAGTGAATGCAGTCATTTACAACCGTGACTTGCAGATAACGTAGCTGTCAGCAGGCACACATCACCTATTTGCTGAGAAAAGAAGCAAAATATCTTCACTCAGAGGTTCACAAAGTGGCTTTCAGCCCACTGAAAAAAAACAAGGCCTCCTTTTCAACCCGAGTCCTTGCACAATGGACATTTTTAACTTCATAAGAACATACTGCCTTACATCAATTGCCCGTTTCTCATGCTTAATGTGAAGTCAGCACACGTTGATGGGAATGAAGGATGCTGCAGAACAAGGCCCACAGAAGCTGTGCTGTACCTTCTCAGTTCCTCAGAAGCCACACATCCCAAGGACATCTCGCTTACTCAGTTGCTTCGTGCATTTCAAAGTACGAGAGCAGAAGGGGGAGGAATAGGCACTGCCACAAGCTCTTTAAGTTTTAGCTCAGTGTAGAAGCAAAGAAGAAAGCTGTTATATTCTGTTCTGCCTTCCCTCCATGCCAGCAAGTTTAGGAGTGGCACATCCCACTGCTTCAAATCAGACAAGGGCTCCCACATAACCCAATTACTGGAGAGGCCCAGCAACCCAAGCCTGAGCTCTCACCACTCACTGTGTTCCACATGTCCTCGGACGCCTCCACCTCTCAGACTGGCTGTTCGTGACCTTGGTTAGGCTGCTCTAACCGAGTGCTCCCCTGAAGGTGTGTAGTGTGGAAGAACTGCTGAGAAACAACTGGATGTGGCTCTGGGCAGCCTGGTCTGATGGTTGGAGGTCCTGCACATAGCAGGGGGGTTGGAACTGGATGAGCATTGTGGTCCTTTGCAACCCAGGTCACGCTATGATTCTATGACTCTTCAAATAGCTTCTCATAGGAAATTAAAAGGTTTTGAAGCAATGGTTAAAAAAAAAAAAAATATGTGTGGGAGCAAAACCAATATGTGGTGCAACATATTTTACAATCTTTATAACCAGCAAAAAGTGAATGCAAAATGTGAAGTTACTTCCCTGCCTGAACTACATATCTAATTCAGTCATCTGTCCAGAAAGTTTCCAACACACTTACACTTTTGTTTTTTCCACTGTGCTGCAGGTGATCACTGAAACTACTGGAGAGAGAAGTAGTTATGTGGTGCTGCAGGGCACACACCTTCCTGGAGTCCCCAGCACAGCCTTTTGGAAAGTAAGGCAGCTGGTTCCAGAAAAGGTGAATCGAGGTCATCGTGCAAAACAGTGCTGCAAGATCTCTTTTCACTGATAGCACGATAACTCAGCACTCACAAAACCACTGCTATCGTGCTGAGATCTTTGCTACTCACAGACTTCTCAAGACTGAAACTCAAGTTTACAGAAAGGTGAGTTGGCTGGAAGTTACCTTATTTTAAGATTACTTACAATACTGTGCTTAGGTGGCCCTCATGAATTTCAAGGCATTAAGAAACAAGTCTCCTGAGCAAGAAGCTCAGCAATACCATCCTGTATTCTGCACATGCACAATACAAGCAATCCACTCTGCTTTACACAACAAATCAAGAAAAGAATCAGGTTGACTTCAGAGGTGCCCAATTTCCTCCAACTTCTCGATCTTTTCTCCTACATAACCAACCACTGTATGAATTTCTACACTAAAAATGGTTTACAACACTAGATTTTCCATTACCTCCAGGTAAAGAAGTCAGTATGTACTAATAAATAAAATACTGAGATCTGTTGTTCTGGGCTTTTTCATTAATATTACAGAATAATTATCTGCTCTAACAGCTAAGCAAAAGTACAGAATGAATCACAGCCAAGTTAAGCAACAAGTTACTGACAAGGGGAGGACACAGGTTCCTTGTCCCATACTGCAGCACCTGACATACTGGATGAGCCATTCAGCACTCCAATGTCCAAGCAAGCACAGCAGTGCATACACTCCTTTCTTTGCTATGCAGCAGCACGTACAAATGTTGAAAATAAGAAACAGGATGAAAGAACTGTCCTTAAACTACCAAATCATTACTATTTGCATACAAAATCCACTACAGTTAGCATACCTTTATGTTCGTAGAAACAGTAGATTTCTGCCTTTATGCAGCTAAATTGATGCCAATCTATTAATGCTTCATGGCATGCAGTGAAAGATGTACATTTATTATATGAAAATCAGTACGAAACTCAATTCAACTGTACAGCTACTTTTTATTGTAATGCCTAAAAAAATACCCAAATAGACAGCTCCTTCCCATACCAGTGCTTGAGGAAATCTGCTAATTGCCTTCAAACTAAATCTCAAGCCTACTCTTGCTCTTCATAGACATGTGCCAGTAAGTCAGGTTATTCAAGTACCAAGGAAAAAGAAATGTCAGTGATGCAGATGTTTCTCTGCCAACAGACTCAGGCTACGAGAGGCAGATGCCTTTGTTCTTTCTTACAAGTTTTACAAACAAGGCATTTTGACTTTGAGTACATGTCTATTGACCCTGTTAATTCCAGAACCAGTTATTATAATCATGGGGGTTTTTGGGTTTGTTTTTTTATTATTATTATTATTATTATTTTTAGAACTAAAAAGTGTACTCAGTGTGTTTATACGAAGGTGAAATAATGCAAGCCAGCTCTCACTGAAAAAGAACAAAAAAGAGGGCGGCGAAGGTTCAGCACCTGTAACCCAGTAGCCTTTGTTGGAGTGACACCTAGTGGCTGCAGCTCACCGAAACGGAGAGAAGTAGATCGCAAAGTCCGAACACGTTGAGATGAAACGCCCTATTAATTAAAGCCTTTCTCTGCTCAGCAACGACCAAAGGTTGGCCGGGTCGATGCGTGCATTGCTCTACATCAGATGGAGAACCTTCCGGGAGCAGCAAATGCTTCGCCCCGCAGCCCAGAGCAGCAGCTGGGACCCAACTTTGCTCAGAGCTGCCAGGGCTGTGCACTCACCACAGTGGTTCACATTCATTACTGTAAGTAACATATTTTGCATCTAGGCCCAACTTTCTTATTTGCAGGTAGCAACAATAAATATATACATACATATTTGACTCTTACTTAATAGAGGCTGCAAGTTTGGTAAAACCAGCTTTGCACAGGGGAAAAGAATCCTGTACAGCGCATATGAACATCACCATACTTTCAGTTGTTCTGCTGACCATCAGAGAAAATCACCTCAAGAAGGGATGATTCATACACTTAGACTGTGCAATTAAAAAAAAAAAAAAGGGTCATTTTCCTGGTAAGTGTCTCACAGTTAATCATTTCTGAAGAGATATCTTATCTCAGCACTGCAGCCTCAAAGGAAGGGACACAGCACTTTGGCCTACACATCCAGCAAAACATTTTAGTATGCTTAAGATGTACTAAAAATAAGTTTTGTTAAGAGTTCCCGTCTATATCACAAAACAACAAATAATTTTAGCACAAAATAGGAACAGGTATCAGCTGCACTCAAGTCAAGAGTCTGCCATGAAGCTGTCCTTCTTGATGGAGGCTTTTTTCTGCAGCTCTATTACCTGAAGCTGTGCCAGTTTGAAAAAGCAAATTAATGATGCTTCAAAACTTAGACAACAGCCCTCATTCTTGAATGGCACGTAGTGAACATTTGTAGGAAATTGTCCCTGAATTAATAACACACAAGACTTTTGAGTATGCTGAAAAGAAAACAAGGATATAAATAGCATTTGGTGACTGGAACCTAAAGACAGCTTTTCATGAGCATAAACAGCACTCCTTGGAAACGTGCCCTTAGTGCCTAGTTAAACTTCCTGACTCGCTTACCCACAAAGAAAAAGGTATCCATTCATGTTACAGGCTGGGGAGACAAACTGGGACATTCAACTGGAGAAAGCATTCATTCAATTTTGAAGCTGATTCAGATACATGAATTAATACAGAAAATGACAGGAAATGCAATGGGGACCCTCTCATTGGGTCTCCATTCATGGTTGAATTGGTGCACCCTCTTGTGGAAGTCTCCTGGATCAGTACAACCATCCCACATTAAAAAGTGGGTGGCAGGGCTTTGTTTCTTCCCTAGGCTGATTCCAATTCAAACTGAGGAGAATCGAAACGCTCCTTTATGTTGTTGGCCAATCAACATTTCAACACTTCCAAAATTAAAGCTACTTCCACCAGAAATATGTAGGCAGCTTATAGTAGCCATTCTTCAACCAAAAGTTCAGCAAACCTTAAAGGCACACCTGGAAAGCAGCAACACAAACATCACCTCACATCTGGCAAAACCAGACAGCGCTTCACTTTGCACGGACCACTGCAGTGCAGCAGGGATTACTGCGATGAGTGTGAGATGCACAAGGCTACTGTGTGCTACACGCAACTGCAATAACCACCCTGTGGTGGAGTAGACATAAATAGCCCCTTTTATTCACACATCCAAACATGAGTGCTTTAGGAGCCATCAGCACACGGGTGGCCAGCTTTGCAGCTATACTTTATAGGCTGAGATCCGCAATGGGAAACCCCAGAGATAACTCACAGGAGGGAAGTGGCACCAACCACCACCCCTCCTTTGCTGCTGAAGGATGAAGGAGCAGTGGGTGTGTGACACACATCTAACACCCAGAAATCCCACCCGACCAACTTCCTCCCACTAACAGGGCTTCAGAGTGCTGAACTAGACCAGCAAAACCCCACTGCAGATCACCCAACACGCTCCTTACGTGGGGAATCCATCTGACTGCTTGCAGTCTGCACCCAGTTAGAGACACAAGATGACCACCCCATATTTAAGTGGCTGTCCCCGGTCGCCTAGCACCCTTCACACAAAATACACAATACAGAAGCAGCAACTAAAGGGATGGTTACAGATGTTGCTACGTAGCCTGCAACAAACCTGGGCCCTGGGCCAGTGCTCCACTGCCTCAGTCACACCTTTCACTCATTTTGCTCTCCCCTAAGGCATGCCAGTTGCCTTCCACACACGAAGAACAGTTTGATAGGTCTGCCTCTATTAAAGGCTCATTCCTGCAACTCTCTCAGCCTCCCCCAGTGCAGCTCTAGTGCCAAAGCATTAACAACACAGCTCACAGGCTTAATTTCATCCTGCAATCCCACCACCCGTACAAAAGCCTCCAGCACCTCCACGTGCAGAGACACTCACAGCTGCATGTCTGGAAGAGTCTTTCTGAGTGAAAGTTACACACCCCAGTGCACACTGAGTGACTGCCCATGCTAGGGTCACATTTGGCTGAATCACATTCATGTGCAGCATCAAGCTGCACAGCCTCCACAGCAACCAAAACAGGGGATTTTGTGCTCAATCAGAATACAAGTTCAGGATATGCTAAAGGATTAAGTAAGATACTGTGCTTTTCTATTTCCTGCTTTCTAAAAGCTCTCATTCGGATTACGTGCAGGACATACCTCCTGATCTCAAAGCAACATGGAAAACAGATCATGATGTTAGAGAAATAGATGCCCTACATATTGAATATTAGGTTAATTCTTACCTGTATAACTTAGTTATTTGTCAAATACTGCATTGAATATTGCTCTTCCAAGGTGTCAGCTCCATGAAGTATCTGAGAAAAATGTTGACTAAGCAAACCCCCCCCCAAAGAACCTACTTACAGACGTTATTTCATTCATCTGGTCTACATGCAGAAAAGTCTACCAACCAAAGCTTGAAAGACATTTTAAGGAAGAAACTAGAACAGATGAGATCATTTCAATATGCCAAAAATGGGTCAGTGCTACACTGAGCTCCCTTCAGTTACAGAAGGGCCCCAGAAATTCTGCAGGTTTTGAGCTGCAAGTTCAATACTGTACCTCCAGCTGTGCAACAGTTGTGCTGGTTTGGGGGCTGTGCTCTGAACCATACCCTGGAATTGATCTGCCTAAAAAGTAATACAGCCAAGTTAGAGGCTCAATTTTAAACCTCTGATTTTACAAAAAGCTATTAAAAAAAAAAAAAAGCATAGCACAAAGAACAAAAATGCTTCTCATCCACCTGTACCACAGACAGCAGAACTGCTCGGTTCACGCTCATCACACGTTTCATTCAGTTACCAATTAACAAGCACTGAGGAGGAAAGAAACACAAAGAAACCTGTCCAGATTTCTTCTGGCCAGAATGAGGAGAATACACTATTGAGAAGTGCAGTAAAGAGCTGCAGGCTGGCACAGACCTTTTAGTCCACATACTGCAAAAAAGGGCTCTTAACTTGAGGAAGACAGACGCCCTCCCCAAATGTAACAAAGTGCACCACTCGTGCCTTAAAAAGAACACAAACAACCTCCAAATGTGCAAGCATCAGGGGACAACAGAGAAGAAATAAGGCTCTTCAAGAAGATAGCTGAATACATTTCTGCCTCACATTCTGTAACTGGCTGAAACAACCAACCCTAAAACATCAGGTATTTCTGCACATTTACTCTGATAAAGACATGTTATAAAAGCAAGGAACAGAGAGCGTGTATCAAAGTCCCTGCTGAGAAGCTTTGCTGTTCCAGGTTTTTGTTTAGGGTGTGCACTGTAATTGCACACGATGTTCTGTTACTTTCACAAATGCAAGTTGTACAACAACACAGAGATCAAGCTATAATCACCAACAGGGTGATGTATTTAACCATAAGCACTACTTTGTGGCTCTCAGAGAAGGTTATTGCCAGTATCTCTTTTTTGATACCACCATTATCGCTGGGAGGTGAGAGCAGTCAGTATCCAGAAAGAGATACGCCTTTGTCTGAAGGGTTTTCAGAGTTCTTCTATTGCATAGGTTGTCAGCTACCATGGCAACTAACAACAGAGCAATTCACTGAACCATAAATACTGGAATGTCCTAGTAGTAACACTGGAAGACAGCAAAACTGGTCCTATTTGGTCTGTTCATACATTATGTATTAATCTCAAGGGAGTTTTTCCACAGGTTTTGTTACCTAAAAAACACTGTTACTGAGAGCCTTTAAATTAGATTAGAAGGACTGCATAATGCATCAAGCTGTAAAAGCCTGTAATCTTTTCAGCAGAGCTATGCCAAAAAGAACCATCACTCAAAGCAATACAGAATTTTCCATAAGCTTGAGAACTCTTATTTACAATAACCTGTTACTTGCAGAAACAACTTCCCTATGTTCCCAAAGGTTTAGGTAGGCAGAGCTGGAAAACCACGACCAGAATTTGACAGAAAGGTCACTTCACACCACATGAAGAACACAGCACGCACAGTTCAAAAGAACTCTGACACAAGATTCTGTAACAAGCGAATCTGACGGAATGCAGAATTGTTCTCCCTTGTAAAACCATTTAACAACAACAATTCAAGTAACACACTGAGAACACTGCTTTAATTTCCCTTAATACAGATATGCCCTCAGACAGAGGGCGTTGGATATGGAAGTACAGCTAAAGGACTTCTGCTATCAGCCCACACAACGATGACACCCTAGGTATTCAGGCACTGAGCTCTGGCCAGAACACCACCATTCACTGTAGCTGAACCCCTACCGACTAGAAAGACTTCTGCAAGGACCTTACAGCCCTTCAGCCCTAGGGCATCTATTTCTAGCACCGCTGTAGTGACGGAAAGGGCCCCAGCAAAAGCTTTCTGGCTCTGCTCTTTACCCACCTCAGGTTGTTCTGTGCTGCCTCACAGGAATTTCCCCTTCTGCACCTTCAGGATTTTCTTAGGATTCTGGCACCTAAAGGAAGAGATGACAAATTTATCAATAGAGAAAAAGCCTAAAAATACATCATGGATTCATTAGCGCTGCTGTCTCATGCTTTTCTCCTCATGCTACCTAAGCAAGCACACTATCAGAACCTAATAAATACATGCTTTTTTAAATGTACAATGACCAACAGAGCCTTGCTAAGAGCAGGCTTATTTACTATTTATCACCTGCCTTGAGGAGTCTGCTTTCCGATCTGACACAAACATGTTTTTGAGTTTATACTTTGCACAGATCAGTAGAGGCAAAACAGGCAGAACAAATCCTGCTGGGAAATGCCACTGCACTCATTTCAAGCTGTCAGCTTGGTCCAGCTCAGAGTTTAAGAGAAACCATGAGAAAAGCAAAGATAGATCTTGTATTTCCACAATACTTATCACTATTTCTGTTTCATTATGAAATTTGGTAAGAAACGTAAGTTAAAGAGTTCACAGAATTAATATAAGAAGAGGTTTTGCTCCTGGGTGAAGAAGCCATTTTTCCTCTGGTGTGAAGCCTTATGAGCCCAATGGCCGCTGAATGAGGGCTCAGACAGAACACAGTAAGCACAACACAGATTCAGGCACTTAAAAACCGAGTTGTTTTGACAGAAGTCTTCATACCAATTTATTTCTGGGGAGGCAAGTACAATGTACTCAGGCTGAATAAGAAGCTTCAGTGACAGCTTCATGGGACGCAGCGTTCTGCCCAAAGCTACAGCCTGCCAGTGCCAAGGCTTTAAAACAAAAAAACTTCTTCAAGAAAACCTTTCAGCATTCTACTGCTCAAAACAATGTCATACTTCATCTTAACGGAGAGACAGATGATCATCTGGCAGACTTTGTTCTAAAATATTGCATACTTCCCACGTAAACTCAACCTTGGAACAAAAAGACTTAATTACATTCCACCACAACACAAATTTACGCAGAAGAGTGAAAGAGAAAACTGTGCAAGAACATAGGCAACAAACTGAAGCCTTAAAACAATCTCACACTTCGTCTTTCCTATGGTTTCCAACCACTTTAAGCAATCCTAACAAAGGTACTTCAATAAGGAAATTCTTATGACTTGTAACACTATCAAATAGTGGTGCTACCTAGTATGCATTTAGCTTCCAGCCTTTCTACAATGTAAACAAGATTGAACTCCACTCCCAAAGACCCACGGCATTCCAAACATAGACATAAAAGGGTTACCAAAAAATAAGGTAGCCACTTATTTCATGTAGCAGATTCTTGTAGCAATCGACAGATCAATGCCATGGGAAAGGCGTCACAACAAAGGTGAGAGAACAGAAGGACCAGCATGATAGAAAGGTGCTACAAAGAAAGGGAAGAAGATTGCTCACCCGTATCAGAACATTCTAGGGTTACAAGGGAAAGTCTCACCAAGGAGGGATCTCCAGAAAGAGCTCCTTCCCCAGTGGCAGTCAGCCCTTAAATAGGATCTAAGAGTGGTGCAGGCAGGCTCCACCCCTCCTGGTCACACCACTGAACTGCCTTCACCTATGCTCCCAGGGCTCACCGGATCCTTTCCCCAGGTGCTCTATCAGTGGTTCAGGCTGTGACTCAACAGTTACCACACAACACACATCCAAAATAAAGAAATCCATGAAAGTCAGGTACATTTGCAAGTCCAATTAAATACATACATGCAGATTTAAACGCTTAAAGACCTTGAAGCAACAATCCACTAAAATATCTCGACCCATATAAATTCCACAGAGACAATTATTTCATTAGAAGTCTGAATTCCCCTTCATTATTTTTAAATGCATTTCATATTTTTTCCATTCTTAGATAGCCACAGAAATACTTATAAATTAAAGAGATACAGCTGAAATAGTATTATAATCTGATCAGGTGTAAGAGCAATCACCAATTGTTCAACAGCATGCAAAGCACCTAAGAAGAACAGTGCCTAAAGACAGTACCCACACAGTGCTCTACATGGTGGCCACATGCAGCTACAGAGAGATGCCCCACTCATGAGTCCTACAGGCCACAGCTCCAGGAAACAGAATACACATAGCTGTTACGTGACCCGAGACACAGGGCTGTCTGCGAGTTCCTCCTCTGGCAAAGCTAGCAGGTAAAAAACTGGTCGTGGGCAGTTCCTCCTCCTCAGGCGATGGAAAGCCATCTGGAGAAACCTAAATAGGATGAGCAATAGGCTCAGGGGAACCTCATGGAGCTTGACAAAGCCAAGTGCAAGGTCTCACACCTGAATCATGGCAACTCCCATTACACATACAAGCCGGGAGAAAAAAGGATAGAGCGCAGCCCTGCCAAAAAGGACCTGGGGGTACTTGGCAAGCTGGCAATGAGCCGGCAGTGTCCCTTCACAGGCCAGAAAGCCAACTGTACCCTGGACTCCATGGCAGGAAACACAGCCAACAGGTCAGGAAGGTGATCCTGCCACTCTGCTCTGTGCTGAGACCTCACCTGGATTACTGAGTCCAGACATGGAGTCCTCAGCACAGGAGAGGTTGACCTGTTAGAGTGTGTCCTGAGGAGGGCCACAGAAATGATCCCAGGCATGGAACACCTCTGCTATGAGGACAGGCTGAGAGCTGAGGCTGTGCAGGCTGGAGAGGAGAAGGCTCCAGGAGGACTGAGAGTACCTAAAGGGGCTGTAAGAAAGAGCCTGGAGATACCCCCATTCCTTGCAGGGGAAGTTGGACTGACAGCTTTAAAGGGGCTCCAACTCAAATGACTCTATGACAGCAAGGGGATAAATGAAAAGGCAAGACTGGCCCACACACAGAGCAAGGGGGTCAGGCCCAGCACTGCTGCACTCACACAGCACTCACCCGGAGTTTCTGCTGGCACTCAGAGCCCCATGCAGCCTGCTATGCTGTCAGCCTGGAGATCTCTGCTGCAGATGCATTTCCATGCCACACAGGACGGCCTCACCATCAGCAGAATCGCTCCCAGCACTGCCTGTAGGCAACACAAAATCAGCGACACCATTCTATCAGCACTATGTTCAATATGCTGCATGCATTATGAAACCCAGGTTTGGTCTCAGACATTTAACACAAGATCAAATAGCAGAGCCCTACTACTCTTACGTATTTTATCAACCTCTTTTCAGTCATAACATACAATGACTTTTTGACAATATAAAATTGCCTCCACGTCCACCTAGCACTCCCTCAGCACGTGCTGCATCTCCTATTCTTTCTTGCTAGCAAAGCATACTGATGGGAGTGCAAAACTGGAAGAAGTGGCTTAGTTAAACTTTACAAAGATGGACTCTTCAATAACGCCTCGTCATTTTCATGTGCGAAATACAAACCCGGGGAGGCAGAGCGCGGCAGTGCCCAGGGCTGGGTTAAGGCGCGGGGGTCTGCAGGGCACTCCGCCTGCAAAGCCGGTGCGTGTGAGGGGAGAAACGGCCGGATATTTCCAGAAAAATTGAAAACAAAGGCTTTGAACAAACTAGATATGAAATAACTTGGGTTTTGGGTTTTTTTTTGGTTTTTTTTTTTGGGGGGGGGGTTGTTTGCTTGGTTTTTTTCTATTTTTTTGCCGTTGCTTGTTTTTTATAAAGCAACGTCACCGTACGCCAGCACTGCACCGCTCCGCCGGAGCTGACCGGCCCCACACGCGGCTTCCGTACTCACTTGCAACCGGGCCAAGGACCCTGAGCAGCGCCGGCTTCCGCCGCGTCCCGCGGAGGCGGCTCCAGGCCCGGCTGCGGGCCGCGCGGCAGCTCCCGGCGTCGGCTGAGAGACGAGCAGACAACATCGCCTCAGCGAGAACGGCGGGAACAGCCACCACCCCCCACCACCGGAAGTGGCGCCTCGCGCGCCGGAAGTAGCACCCAACACACCGGAAGTAGCACCCAACGCACCGGAAGCGGTGCCCCGTCTTCAGCAGTGCTGACTGTACCCAGGCATGGCGCCCAAAGGCGGTCCCGGCGGGCGGCAGCAGTCGGAGGAGGATCTGCTGCTGCAGGATTTCAGCCGCAACCTCTCGGCCAAGTCCTCCGCTCTCTTCTTCGGCAACGCCTTCATCGTCTCTGCTATCCCCATCTGTAAGCGGCGGGAGCCAGCCGGGGGTCGGCGGGGATCGGGGCCTCCCTCGGGGGGTGGGTGGGCAGCGCTGAGGGGATCGGGCTTTCCTGATGGGAGAGGGAGCACCGAGCGGAGCCCTCCCGCGGCTCGGGCCCCTTCCGTGCAGCCGCGGGTCCGGGCCCCGCTGGCGACGTGGCAGCCCCGACCCTTGGTGGGGTTGGAGCGGTCTGGCGGCGCGCTGCTGCGTGGCAGCACTCAGCGCTCACAGCGCGTTGCGGTTCTACCCTTAAGGGCTCTACTGGAGGATATGGCACATGGATCTGGTTCAGTCCGCCGTGCTGTACAGCGTGATGACTCTCATCAGTACCTACCTCGTGGCGTTTGCGTATAAGAACGTCAAGTTCGTCCTCAAGCACAAGTGAGTTTGGTGACTGGTGTACGCCTTAGTTTGTAATAATTCAGCAAAAGTGTAGTCAACATTTTTACGAAGATGTGGAATGTTACACTGTAGAACCCTTGTGCTTGAATCAACAGATGTAAGCCAGGCTGCCTCAGTGTTTACTGTCATTGAGTCCCACTGTATCAGTTGATGAATTGCATTAGGTTGTGAGGACAGTATACATGCTGAGTTGTGAGCTTTGAGAGTGTGAAATTTCACAACTCAAATGTTAAGTGATCAGCTTTGCTTCTTGACTGCTCTTCCATTGAAAGTCCTTGACCACAATGCAAGATGTGACACAAAAGCATCCACTGCATGCTTTTCTTATTGCTGTTACCTGATCACAGAAATACAGAATTGTAGGGGGGGACCTCCAGAGATCATCGAGTCCAACCCCAATGATACCTTGGGATCATTATCTTCAGTATGGGGTAAAAAGGTGTTTGGACTGAGCGTGTATTTCATAGGTTTCTTTGGTGTCAGTAACTTCTGATTGCATCTGTCACATCTCCTGTAGGACTTGCCTTGTCTGCTGGGGGAGTGATGAAACAGCAAAGCAACCCTTGTTCTCAGAAAGTATTGCCATAAACTGCATTTGACAAGTACTTCTCATAATTTGATTACTGCTAATCATCCCTTCAGCTTGGCAAAACTGTTTGGTATCTGGCTAACTTTTGTTTTTCCCTGTGTAATACATCTTCCTATAGTCCTTCCCCCCTCCCCCCCCATTTTTCACCTTTACCTTGAATGGTGTTTCTTATAGGGTTGCACAGAAGAGAGAAGATGCTGTTTCCAAAGAAGTTACTCGCAAGCTTTCTGAGGCAGACAACAGGAAGATGTCTCGGAAGGAGAAGGATGAAAGGTAATCCTCCTTGTGCTCTTTTGTTTTTCCCTTGTTTTAATACTAGTTATACTATCAGCCTTTTGTCCATCTGTAAATCCTCTTTTTAGTTATCGGTGAATGGTCTCAAATGTTGAAACCTTTATCTATAAAGGCAGCCTCTCCATTCTTGATGTGTAAAGGAAGACAACTTTGTGTAGAGGGCTGCTAATAGCTGATGAGTAACAATCATAGCTACCTCTAGAGTTAAGATAAATTCATTTCTTTAAGAACAGACTCATGTAATGTACTTTGCTTAGTGGAATGCAAGCTCCTTCTGTATAGCATTCCCTCCTATTGCTCTACTGTGCTGCTCGTGAGTAGTTGCACTTTTTACCCAGTGGTTATAACTGTCAAAGCAAGTATGCAGATTTCCAATTCAATAACTTACTGATATCCAGGATATGCCTGGATAAATATTGCTCCTTGTTAGGTGTCTGTTAAGACCATACAAGGTGAATTGTCTTCTCTTTGGAGCAGAAGAACCACATCTTTTTTTCTAACTGCCAGGCACGCTGTTGGCATGTAGCAGATACAAACTTGCACAGACTGCTGTTTACGTAGCACTAGGTTTGACCTGCAGGGTGGGAAAACAATTGTAAGTCACTTAGATACACAAGTGCAGAGTAGATACAGGCTTTCCTTTGGCTGCTGAGTTGGCTGGCAGTTTTTGCAGTGCTCTGTCTTTTAGAAGCTGGCTGTGACAGGGCTGTGGTTTGCTTCCCCACTGGATGGAAGTCTCTTCTTAACTGTGAATGTGTCAGGACGTGCATTGACTTAAGTACATTTTGAAATGTTTTTACTTGTTCCTAGGATTCTGTGGAAGAAAAATGAAGTTGCAGATTATGAAGCAACAACCTTTTCCATCTTCTACAACAATACTCTCTTTCTGGTCCTGGTCATCATTGCTTCATTTTTTGTGCTGAAGAATTTCAACCCCACTGTGTATCCTTTATTACCACACCTAAAACAACTGAAGTCCTACTCCCATAGGTTGCCATTCATAGATACATGTGTTATCTGTGTGGCACCTTCACCCTGCTGAGGTGTGCAATTTGTTGTGGTTTTTCAACTCAGAAACACCTGAATGTAGAAACAGACAATACAAAAAAAAAAAAAAAAAAAAAAAAAAAGCAAACCCCCATAAAAACCAAAACCAACCAAACCCAACACTTCCAAACCATATAAATGTTGATCATCTGCTGTTGGCTCTCACAGAAATCTTCTGACTTTCCCCATTTCATTTGTAATTCTGCAGTCAGGAGGCGGCTTGTGTTTACAGAAAAACTACAGAGGTGTTGTCAAGTACTGTAAAATTGTAGGATTGTTTGGTTTGGGTAACTTCACATATAAATATTTTCGTTACTTAAATGCTGCTGATGAGTACTGTATACATAAGAGACCTGCCTTATTTATAAGCACTTTGACAAAAACAGGCCAACCTTTAGAGGCATCTTTATTTTAAGGTTAAATACATCATAAACAGAACAACTGGTTCATAACCTTGGTTGAAAGCTATGTTTCAAGTTAGCGTTTGTAATGTGATGGAAAACACAGCAGTGATAGTAGAATACCAAGGTCCCAGGCTGCAGCCAGTAAGGATTTGCTCACACACAACAGCTGTGGGCACAGAAATAAAGGAAAGAAACTACCTGCCTTCAGAAGGCCTCAGGTACACAGGAATCTCCAACAAGATACCCTCGCCTCCACTGCCAACCCTTAAATGAAGTCTGGGGAGGCGTGCAGCCTGGCTCCACTCCTTCCATCGTTGAGGTACATTGCCTGCACCTGAGCTCCCCTGGGTTGGCCCTGCCTTCCCACCAAGTTGTCAGTCATGGTTTCAAGCCCTGGCTTAGTGTTTCTGCTGCACTGCTGCAGTGCCTAAATTAAAGCTTTACAGAGGAAAACCTTTTTGATTCATTGTTTTTGGCAAAACTTTTACCAAGTTCTGTAAAAGCAGAAGTGGTACCTACCCATGTATGCTTCCTTAACTTTCTTCTTACAGAAACTATATCCTTTCCATAAGTGCTTCGTCTGGACTGATTGCCCTGCTGTCTACAGGATCCAAGTAGACCAAAGAAAAAGCAATTTGTTTTTGTGGGAAGGTTCAACTTCTGCTTGAGGGTGGAATAAAAATAGTATTTTTTTTATAATGGGACTGCCTGAGGGTTTGGGGGGAGGTTTTCAATTGAAAGTTCATTTACCTTTGGTATCTTTATATGGTATTACTCAATAACTGAATCTAATATTTACTGGTATTGAAAGTAAATGGCATGTGAGTTGTTATCAAACAACTTTCCTGAAGCATTTCATAGATGTGATGTTACTGCAGACCATTAGACAGTATGAGTCAACCACAAGGGACTGCTGCACAGCAGCACAGAACAGCCATAGTCAAACCCCAGAGTGGAATTCCCCTGTAAACTATTAGGAGAGCTACAGTCTGTAATCATAAAAATTGACAATCTACCCCTTTTCATTGTAACATGCAAAGTTTTAATAAAAAGGAGACTTTCTGTCATTAAACACCTTGTATTTCCTTTCTCAGTTCCTGAAAGTGGGTATCTCTCTGGGTGAGCAATGTGTGTAGGTTTGTCAACTCTCTCCTCTACCATAAGAGGAGTCTCCTGCAAGTCAGTGTGGGATTGCTTTCATTGGAAATACTTTTCATTTTCAAATAACTTTGAGATAAAAGCCTAAACAGTGAAATTTTCCTAGGAAAATGTTCTTTAACTGGTTTTCAGTTTATCTGGCACAATTGAACTAAAAGGCCCTGGCTGGCTTGCTGTAATGACTTTATCAGGCAATCCTTTTGCTTTCTTTCTGGCTATCAGTGAGGCAGCTGTTGTGTGAAATGCTTAACTCTACTGCTATTAATGGAGTTATACTTGGAAGTCATGGATACTGCTGTTACATAGCAATCCCAAACAAGGAAGAGAAATCTTATAATCAGATTTAATGTAAAAATGACTTTGCTAATCTTTGTGCTTCTATGAGATTCGTATTTATGTATAGTTCGGTAAAACAGAGGTTTGAAACTTCAGGAGATACTCCAAGGCAACCCAGGTAGCATTTGCTCAGTGTGAGTCCTCTGTAGGAATTTGAAACAGGTTTTTCTACGCTAAGTTATCAGATTTTTAGCTTCTGTAGTTTTCTGGCCTGCCTTGCAGCTCTGGTGCAAGGGCTAGTGATGGAGGAGCAGAGCTGAGAGCTGGATTAAAACAATATTGTGACCACAGCAAGAAGGCGTATTTCTAATACTGGTTTGAATGTGTTCAGTGCCAGTACAAATATGAAGCAGTATCAGCCTTATTACTACTAAGTCTTTAGCACATGTGAAACAGCATCTGACGCAGTCATTACACGATGTAAGGCCTGTTCTGTTTCACTGCTCTGCAGCTGGCTCCTGCTGGCAGCACATGGCATTTGGATTCAGTGCCACAGACAGGCAGTGCCAGTTCTCGAGTTAGCTGTCAGTGTTTGCAGGGATGAAGGCTGCCCTATCAGAAACTTTGCAGGTGTATTTTTCATGAAATCTGCCATCTAAAGAACAGTGATTTGAAGCAGCCCTTTCTTCTGCTATTACTGTCGGCCTGCTGAGTCTTTTATCAGCAGCTTTGCGTCTCACCTTGTTTTTTGCCATTGCCACTTCCCGAGGCCTGGAGCACAGTGTGTGTCAGCTTTTCTGAAGAGCGAATGCTGCAGTGCTGACAGCCTGAAACAAGTGTTTTTCATGGGCGTTCTCATATGTTGGTTTTGCATTTTTCCTTCAGTTCTTTTTCTGGACTTCTTCACAGAAAAGCATTGGGATTTCTTGTTTTAGGGTCAGGATAGCTTTGTTTTCTTTAATGTCCAGTACGAGCTGCACACTGCTGCTGAATTGTGATGCTGCAGGTTAGCCCAGAGCTGGACCCTGCAGGGGTAAAGCTACAGGGCAGCACTTCCCCACACCGTGCTCCATGTCTGTGCTTCACCACAGTCACTGTCACTGCCAGTAAAGGGTCTCTAAGTATAAAATCAGTTGCACAGAATGCTTTTATTTTGTCCAAGCAGAAGTCAAAGTCAAATTGCATTTCTTGCTATACAGCAGCTAAGTTCATTTACATAGACCATAGCTTGTTAGAATAAATACAGGAGGAAACAAATCAAGTATTCCCATCTGTTCACGTGAGCACTGCGCACACGCAGCAGAGATCCTGAAGGTTGGGGGTAGAATACAGGGGTCCTACAAATACTGTACAGAGCTGTACCCTCTAGGAAGCGTGTTCCTAAAGTGTGTGATTCAGTACCAGTGCAAAGGGTTTACTGAAATCAGAGGTGCACTTTACAAAGCAAACTTATGGTAAAATATGATATGGTTCTCAAGATGGGAAATTAATTGGTAAACATTTACTATCAACTCCTGTAGAGGGACGAAATGCTCACAAAAGAACGACCTGTTTAAAACGTGTCCTAAAAACACTATGCGTTTACTTATGCCCGATTCCAGAACAAGTTAAAGCAAATGTGGCCTTCCAGTGATGTACACACCTGATTTTGTCTGGCATTTTTCAGCAGCTATATGTTTTATATATAAATATCTACATCCTCAGAAGCTCAAGAATATTAAGATTTGCAATAGCTATGTCTACAAGCAGGCAAAAGTAGAGGCAGGTTTCTATAAAACGCAAAAGAAAAAAAAGGTTTCACCATGGCTTTCTTGGTTTGAAGTTTATGCAGAATTAAACCATTGCAGACAGCAGTTGTTGGTGTTAACCTGACATGCACTCTGGGGCTTTCTAACTGTGCTCTTCTGCTTTGTACTCAGAGATACTGCCGAAGAGCATCCACAGCTGAAACAATTGTTTAGTTAGGAGTTGAGCCATGTAACTTCTAATCAGTTCTCCAACTTAAGTCCGTTA